>NC_136267.1:38472935-38737935 GCF_964187855.1 Myxine glutinosa
AATAGCTGTATGTTGAAATATGTTGAAAAAGTCCAAACTTTACATGGGATGTGCTTACTTTTTCACGTGACTGTGTACACGTACGTACACACACACACACACACACACACACACACACACACACACACACACACACACACACACACACACACACACACACACACACACACACACACACACACACAAACACAATATACATACATAGATAAAAAATACATACACACATATACACACACACACACACACACACACACACACACACACACACACACACACACACACACACACACAGACACACACACACACACACACACACACACACAGACACACACACACACACACACACACACACACACACACAGACATACACACACAGATATACATACACATACACACACAGACACACATGTTTCTTGGAACTGGATTTGCTGAAAAACCACACCTTTTTAACGGCCAAGTCATTATATATTTTGCTTAATTGCCATGCAAGTTTTTGGCTTTATTCACAATGAATTTCAAAACATACTGACACACCATGTTGCAAACGATCGCGGATCAAAGACGCTGTCGCAATTGAGAATATGCGGCAGTTCTAACAACTTAATAAAATTATAACCAGACACCATCGGTTTATTCTACATAGAGCTAAGGCATTCCTGAACAGCAACCGAGTTATCGCATGAGCCTTTCACGTACAAGTCTTCCACACAGAGATCCATGCAGGATAGCATGCCCACGGGGCTGGTGTTTTTGCTTCCCACCTTACCTTACTCCTCTTGAAGCAGTTAAAAACAAGGCCTTCTACACCATTAGAATCTTAATACAGAAGGTGGATACCAGGGGACTGTCACTCTCCCACCGGCATAAAGTTGGTTTGCTCTCTATTCTACACAAGCTTAATGTGGCCTTGCTCCTCATGTCTTCTCGTACTTCCACCACCACAGCTCATACCAGTTGCTCAAGAAGCCCTTACCTGATCACCGGCCGCAAGTCCAGAATGGTTGCCCAACTGCATTCATTCATCCCCTTATTTTATTCTCTCGATTGTAGAATTTTCTTCCTGTGTCCGTTGTCTTGTCCTGCTCGCTTCAGTCTTATCAAATGCCCTGCCAATCACTACCTTGCAGCCATTTGATCAAGTTACTAAACTGTTTAGTGGTGAGTAAGTCCTTGTAGTCAGCAAAGCTGATGATGCGGTGGTGTTCCAAGAGCAGAAAGTGTTTGAGAGTAGTAGTAACCAAAACAGATCCCAGCCTGATGGGCAGGGATCGGCTAGAGAAATTGAGACTGAAAAGGTCAGACATCAAACAGTTGCAGCAAACAGGGGACCAAGTAGGCTATGAGCCAGACCCCCCAAATTGACCGGTCGGTACCATACAGATGGAGTAAGGCTCATTGTGATTTTTAGCAAGATATAGGTCCCTAGATATGAAAAAAAAGTGATAGCAGTGTATAACTCTCGGCCATCTCTGTGTTATCACCCGAAATATTATTATACGCCTGCTTCGCTTCGCCAAAAAATGTGATATTTGCTAAAATTGGAATAAATATGTTTTTAAGGACCACAGACTGCCGAGATCGAGATCGAGATCGAGATCGTATTTGTTCGAGAGATCATGATAAACCTAGAGTGTGGAGCAAGTTTGCATGCATTGTGAAATATAATGTAGCTGATGTTACAAACCTACTTTAGGATACTAGCTAATACCAAAAATTACACTGAGATACCAAAAGTAGTAGACGAATAAACCTAAAATGTTCAAAAGCTATGTTTCGTTCCAAAATATCAAAATTAGGGGGTATGGTTGAACATATTTTGAACTTTGCCAAAATATGTGCCCCAAACAACCGCCATATTACAAAGTAATGATATATTCCAATGCAGTGGTTCCTTGCGAAGATTTTGAGGGGTCAAATGTTACTCTGGGAGTTTTCATTTTTGAAATATTGACAAAAATGTACAATGTGAATTCTGAACTCAAAGCGATTTCGACCACTTTTTCACTAAATTTAACATATTTTTTGTCATTATATCAATATTTTGATAAATAACCCCCACAAATGTTCTATATTTCTATTACTATATTAGTTGGCATCCAGTATGCAAATTATTGGCACTCTGTGGTCCTTAAAAACATATTTATTCCAATTTTAGCAAATATCACATTTTTTGGCGAAGCGAAGCGGGCGTATAATAATATTTCGGGTGATAACACAGAGATGGCCGAGAGTTATACACTGCTATCACTTTTTTTTCATATCTAGGGACCTATATCTTGCTAAAAATCACAATGAGCCTTACTCCATCTGTATGGTACCGACCAACCCCCTTGGCTCATAGCCTATAATAATATTTCGGGTGATAACACAGAGATGGCCGAGAGTTATACACTGCTATCACTTTTTTTTCATATCTAGGGACATATATCTTGCTAAAAATCACAATGAGCCTTACTCCATCTGTATGGTACCGACCAACCCCCTTGGCTCATAGCCTAAAGGGCAAGGACCTGTGTCAAGCTTGGTGATGGAATTCAAGGACTTGTTTAGCACTTGAATAGGGCAGGTACAGGGTATGATGGCTAAGCTATGCATCAAAGAAGGAGTGAGGCCTAAGTTCCTTAAGATTAGACATGTGCCCTTTGCATTGAAATCCAAGCTGGAGGCAGAATTTTTTTCCTTTAGAGTCAGAGGGGATCGTCGAGCAAATCCATTTTTGTGAATGGGCATCCCCAGTGGTCCCAGTTCTGAAAGCCAATGACTCCCTTTGAATATGTGGGGATTACAAGGCACAGTTCAACTGGGTAGCAGTTGTGGATCAGTACCCAATTTCAAAAGTTGAAAACCTATTGGCTGTGATGAGCAGTGGCCAGACATGGTCTAGGTTGGATCTAATGACCTCATATCAAGAGTTGGAGCTGGATGAGGGCTCGAAGGACCATACTGCCATACATACGCATTGTGGATTTGGTCTTCAACTATATGCCATATGGCATATCATCAGCTCCTCCGATTTTCCAGAAATTCATAGAAGGCATGATGCCTGACGTCAAATCCTCCTGACGCCAACCCATACATCTTTAGCACTTTACTTTGGTTCATCTGGAAGATGTTCTTGTGTCAGGCAGGAACCTGGATGACCACCTGGCCCACTTAGACGAAGTGTTTCTTTGTCTGCGGGAGCCAGGAATGTGGTTGAGCCATTCAAAATACTTCTTCTTTACAGAATCCGTCACATACTGTAGCTACTGGAATGACAGGACGGGTATCCGGCCTATCCAAGAGCCAATGTGGGAGCGTCAGGGCGAGCCTTGTGGATGCACTTCAGCCAAAGAATGTGAGGCAGCGGAAGCTTTTTTGGTACATTGAATTACTACCTCTGCTTTCTTCCAAAGGTTTGATCGGTGTTTGAATCCCTTTACCATTTGTTACGTAAGGGAATTTCATGGGAATGTGGGGGTTAAACAACAGTGAGCTTTTGAGCAGTCAAAGCGGTTATTAACAGCATCAGAGGATCTCGTGCATTCCGACAGGAATGAGCAGTGTTGTCACAGCCGATGAACTATGGCACCCAAAGGCGCATCGCATCCCGTTTGCTTCGCTGACCCGTAACCAGGCAAAACAAAATTATGCCCAATGGAACAGAGAATTGTTAGCGGTCACTTTTGGAGTTAAGTGATTCTCATTTACTCTAATTCCTCCCCATTTACCGCAGTACACATTAATACTCAGAACAGGAGGGACCCATTGTTGTGTCAGGTCCAGAGGTATCTACAAATGGGATAGCCCGACAATTATTGGAAAAAGGAATTGAGCGTGGGCTGTGACTGTATCTTGTGAGGCCATTGCGTTGCGATTCCAAAGCCTGGTCAGTGGTCATGCATCAGTTCTGGAGGAATTGTACGAGATGCACGCAGGGGTGGTTCATAGGAAGGCCTTAGCCAGAGGCTGTGTGTAGTGGCCACAATCACTCTGCATAATGGGTACAGGGTTGCAATGTATGCCAAGTGAATACTAGGAACCCTCCTGCAGGAGCATTTCACTCCTGAGAGTTGTCGGCTAAACTGGGGCAGCACCTTCATGTGGACTATGCAAGCTTCTTCTTGGACCGAATGTGCTTTGTTGCATTCGATGGATTTTCAAAACTTGTAGCTCTGTATGGTGACGTCAGCTACTCCAACAGCTACTTTCGAATGTCGTATGGTCCTTTAAAAAAAACAAAAAAAAAACAGACAAGCAGCACATCTGGTGTCCGACAATGGTAGTTGCTTCACTTTGGCTAAATATTATGCCTTTTGTGCTCGAGATAGAGTTTATCATTTTACTCCGGCTCCAGTCTGTCCTGCTTCAGACGGCTTGGTGGAAAGGACGGGACATACGTGCAAACATGCAATGAAGGAAATGACTACAAAGCAATCTGAGTAACAAGTTGGCCCCATTTCCAACTTAAGTGCAATACTACCATACTCCACGTACACAACGACAAGTCATTCGTGGGCAAAATGGCATTGCACCTGGATCTGGTTCACCGCAGATCGAACTCTTGCTTCACATGCGGAGCATGATATAGGTGAAGTGTTTTTGGTGAAGTTTTACCGATCAGAGACTTCGACATAGATGCAAACCCAGAAGAGAAGAACGTGAAAGTCCTTGAGTGGCCCAGCCAAAGCCCAGATTTGAATCCCATTGCGAATCTGTGGAAAGACTTGAAGATTTCTGTTCACCAACGCTCCCCATCCAACTTGACAGAGCTTGAGCAAATCTGCAAGGAAGAATGGGAGAAACTCCCAAAATCCAGATGTACATAGTTGATAGAGACATACCCAAGAAAACTCGAAGCTTTAATCGCTGTCAAAGGTGCATCAACAAAGTACTGACTCAAGGGGATGAATACTTATGTAACTTAGATATTTCTGCACTTCATTTTCAATAAATTTGTGGGAATTTTCTAAAAACATGTTTTCACTTTGTCATTATGGAGTTTTTGTGGAGATCGGTGACAAAAAATCTCAATTTAATCCATTTTAAATTCAGGCTGCAACACAACAAAATGTGAAAAATCAAGGGATGTGAACACTTTCTGAAGGCACTGTATCTCAATTTGATCAGATCATCGCTGTGATTGGCTGAATATTTTTTTCCATGGCAACCATCTGGATAACTTGGCTTATGTATGCAAAATTTATAAATGCATTCAAGATTTAGCTTTCATATTGCAGAGTCTATTTCTCATACCACCAAAAAGGTAGGGAAAGCAGAGTATCAGCTCCATATTGTCTTTCTTCCTCTGTGTGGGTCAATGTCGAAAAGGCATAGGATAACTCGACTACTCTTTGCGAAAGACACGGTGGGATCATTAATGTCGAACCACAACCAGTCCTGGCCAACAGGTCCTCCAGCTTAATGTCCATCCAAGAAATGGCAAGCACACATTGATGCATCTCTGCTCTGCATGTGAAGCAAGAGGATGATTCAAACCCCAGCCAGACAGCTCAAAGGTGACTAATGTGTCTATTGTCTGTATCTGTGTGTGTGTATATACATATATTTTATAAATATATATAAATAAATAAATAAAGATACATAAATATATATATATATATATATGTGGATAATATATATATATATATATATATATATATATATATATATATATATATATATATATATATATATATATATATATATATATATATATGTATATATACAGACTTGGCATTTAATATGGAATTTTTTTTTTCTTGACTTGGGTTTACTTTCTTAACTCAGTATATCCATCTGGTGAGTTTCTTTTACACTTTGGTGATTTATTTGTTAAAAGAACCATGTCACTGATCGTCTGTCGCAGCAAGAAGTCAACAACAGGATTATATCACAGGTGGCATGGCAAAATGTACGGACAGGTGCATTTGATGATTGCGCTCACAGTCGGGTATACAAGGGTTGTTGCGTTCTGTGTTAGTGGAAAACAACTGCTGCACATCTCCAAAAATTATTGCCGCTTCCTCTGGAGATGGTCCGTCAACTCGACAATGCTGTTTGTCATGGAGTGGTGGCTTTACGAAATTACGGCATGAAACAGCGTGCTATTGCTTGGCAGTATGGCATCACTCAAGGCCAGGTGTCAAAGATCCTGAAACGAAATGCTCAGAGGGGTGTCCCTACTCCAATACCGAGGCCAGGACGTCACCGCAGAACCACAAGGAGGGATGATCGCCAGCTGCACCGGTTAGTCCGCAATGGCCGTACCAAGTTAGCTAATCGGCTTACGGCTGAGTGGCAGCAACTGACAAATGTGCCTGTATCCAGAAGGCTAGTCAACCAACGACTGGTTCAAGCAGGCTATCGTGCCAGGCATCCCCTGAGAAAGCCACGCCTGACCAGACAACACCACCAGCGCCGATTGCAGTGGGCCAGAGAGCACCGTCAATGGCAGCCAGGACACTGGAATCACGTGATCTTCAGTGAAGAGTCTAGATTTCTGGTCTATCGTCAAGATGGCCTCGTCCGAGTGCGCAGACAAGTGCATGAAGCCTACAACAAAGATTGTATAGTGCCAAGAGTCCAAGCTGGAGGTGGTGGGGTGACCGTTTGGGCTGCTTTTCATGCAGGGGGCAAAACTGACCTGGTTGTTCTGAATGGAAACCTGAACCAGTTCAAGTGCAGGGCCATTCTGGAAGAAACATTGCTTCCATTTGCTCGTGCAGCCTTTCGAGGAAACTTTGTCTTCCAAGATGACAATGCACGGCCTCATCGTGCTCGCATGATCCAACACTTTCTTGCTGACCGTGGTGTAGAGCATATGGAGTGGCCTGCCATGTCCCCGGATATGAATCCGATAGAGAACTTGTGGGCAGAATTAATGCATCAAATCGACCACTTGGACCAGCAGCCGACCTCTGTGCGTGAATTGCAGCAGGCTATTGTCACTGTATGGCAAGCGATTCCTGTCCAAACCTTGGCAAATCTCGTGAACAGCATGCCTCAACGTGTACGTGCTCTCCTGAATGCTCGTGGGGGTTACACGAAGTACTGAACTGTAATTTTCCTGTCCGTAATCCCAGTCGTAATTTAACTTTTGTTTTTGTTAAAAAAATGTTTGGCTAATGTGCAAAATAAAGAGATACTTCTGGAAAACGTACAGAAGTTTAACACAGTACTGTCCATGAATTGAGTTCGATATCAGTTCACATCACTTTCAAGGATCAATTTATTTGTTTCGAAATGTCAAATGTGGTTTTTGTTTCTTTTAAAGGTCACATTAACAAAATCTAGAATAATTTCAACATAATTCCAATGAACTTTTGGTTCTAAGACATCTTGAAAAGTAAGTTCACCCCCACAAAAAAAATATTCCATATTAAATGCCAAGTCTGTGTATATATATATATATATACACATACATACTGAAACGCAAAAGAAACTTACCACCTTTGAAACCTTTAAATATCAACAATAACACTGCGTGTAGTAAATGTGTGAACTTATTTGTGGACAATAGTGTCCTCACTGTCAGACAAAACGGTCACGGATGGTCACTTGAACCTTCAATGGTCACTTCATAGCACAGCTGTTGAACAGCCGTTTTGACTGTCAGTGATTAGCCAAGGGGTACGGGATGATTTTAATGAGCTGCACGTGATGTCTTGATATTGGCTTTAAAAAGGCCAGTGCAAAATGGGCATTTCAATCAACATGCCACGATTGTCAAGGGATCAACGGCAGCGTGCCCTGGGCATGCTGCAAGGCGGACTGAGCTACCGTGAGGTGGCACGTCGCCTTGGCTGTTCACACCAGACGATATCGGCCCTGGTGGACAGAGACACCCTCCACAACTCTGCAGATGACAGACCTCGATCAGGGAGGCCAAGAGTCACCACTGCAAGGCAGGACAGGCAGATGGTCCGAAGTCACCTGCGGGATCGATTCCGTCCAGCATCCCGCACTGCGGCAGAAACTCAGGGGCGTGCAAACCCACGGATCTCCAATGATACTGCACGAAGACGACTGCATGACTATGGTCTGACTGCCAGAAGACCATACAGAGGCCCCGTGATGACGGCTGCCCATCGCCGCGAACCGACAGAGATGGTGCCAGCAGCATCAGCGGTGGACCTTGGCGCAGTGGAACGAGGTCGCTTTCAGCGATGAGTCAAGGTTCTGTGTGGACAGTCCTGATGGGCGTGAGCGTGTCTGGAGAAGAACTGGCGAGCGATATGCCGATTGTTGCGTGCGTCAAGCCAACAGGTGGGGTGGCCCAAGTGTGATGGTGTGGGCCGCCATATCAGGCCGGTACAGGACGCCACTGGTGGTTGTGGATGGGAATCGTAATGCCCAGCGGTATGTGGATAACATCCTGCGACCTCATCTGCTGCCATTCCTGCTAGACCACCCAGAACTGAGAACCTTTCAGCATGACAATGCTCGTCCCCATGCTGCTCGCTTTACCACTGCATTTCTCCAAGGTGAGAACATCAACACCATGCAGTGGCCTGCACTCTCCCCTGACCTGAATCCCATAGAGCACCTGTGGGATGAGCTTGGGAGACGCGTAGTTGGCAGGGCCAGGACACGGGCAGAGCTGCTTCAGACATTGAGGACTGAGTGGGACAGAATCCAGCAGCAATCCATCCAAAGACTGGTAGGCAGTATACGCCGACGATGCACTGCCTGTATCCAAAACAATGGTGGCCACACACGCTATTGAAAGGGGACTGACATTGCACCCTGTGCTGTTCTGTACTGTAGAACAAACTGATGAGATGGTGTATCTTGGTCAAAAACTTGACATGTCATCAATAAAATGCCAATGTTTCAATTAGCAATTGTTGGTTTGTTTTATTTTGAACTGCTACAATTTTATTACATTTCAAACAAGTGGTTTGAAATGTCATCGAGTCAAATGCGCTCGAGTCAAAACCTCACGGTAGCTCAGTCCGCCTTGCAGCATGCCCAGGGCACGCTGCCGTTGATCCCTTGACAATCATGGCATGTTGATTGAAATGCCCATTTTGCACTGGCCTTTTTAAAGCCAATATCAAGACATCACGTGCAGCTCATTAAAATCATCCCATACCCCTTGGCTAATCACTGACAGTCAAAACGGCTGTTCAACAGCTGTGCTCTGAAGTGACCATTGAAGGTTCAAGTGACCATCCGTGACCGTTTTGTCTGGCAGTGAGGACACTATTGTCCACAAATAAGTTCACACATTTACTACATGCAATGTTATTGTTTATATTTAAAGGTTTCAAAGGTGGTAAGTTTCTTTTGCGTTTCAGTATATATATATATATATATATATATATATATATATATATATATATATATATATATATATATATATATATATTATATATATATATATATATATATATGTGTATATATATATATATGTGTATATGTATATATGTATATATATATATATATATATATATATATATATATATATATATATATATATATATATGTGTATATATATATATATATATATATATATATATATATATATATATATATATATATATATATATATATATATATATATATACATATATATATATATATATACATACATATATATATACATGCAAACATATATATATATATATATATATATATATATATATATATATATATATATATATATATATATATATACACACAGTCACGTGAAAAAGTAAGTACACCCCATGTAAAAATTTGACTTTTTCAACATATTTCAACATACAGCTATTTGATCTTCATTTCAACAATATTGATATATAAAGGTGATATAATATAACAAATATCATGAAACATTTACATTTTATGGTCCATTGTATAATTTAAATAAACATAAATGCAAATTTCGCATGTGGAAAAAGTAAGTACACCCTTTTTTTTTTTTTTTTGTTTTTTTGTATACAAGATCGAGGCTCGTGAAAGAGCGAACATTAATCACACAGAAAGACAAACAGACACACAAAACAAATAACATCGGGAGCGGTAGACAAGATGGGGAGAGAGGGGGAAGGACACAAACACAACATTTGAGAGCAGGGACCGAGAGACATGGAGACATCGAGAGAACTGTGGGAGGGAGAGGGCTTTGGGGGGAAGGCATGGGAAGGGGGGGGGGGTGGGAGAGGTATAAAACATATGGACACTGCCAAGACTTCCAGGAAAGAAGTTGGAATTTCAAACAAGGTGGATCTGGGGTGAATTAGTGGGGGTAGAAAAGATCAAGGTTTTGGATGGGGGAAGATAAGAGATGGTGGTGAACAGCTGTTTTGAAGACCTGGAGGGAGGAGTGTGATTGAAGTGAGTGTGGGAGTTTGTTCCAGAGGCGGGAGAAAAGAGGAATGAAAGAGTGAAGGTGAGCAGAGAGCCGAGATTTCGGCAGTTTAACCATCAGAGGGTGGCTGGCAGATCTTGTGCGACCTGTAGGAATATTTGGGGGACAGAGCACAGAGAGAGCTGGGGGAGCAAGGCCGGAGAGGAGTCGGTAGAAGACAGAAAGACCACCTACCTGCCTGCGGTGAGTGAGTGAAAGGCCCTCAGAGATAGCTTCATCGCGGGAGATTCCAATGATTCTGAAAGCTTTGGATTCAACAGCGTGAAGCCGAGCCAGGCGTGAGGCAGGAGCACCAGCCCATAGGGGAGAACAGTATTCCATTGAGCTGCGGATGAAAGCCTTGTATGTGGTGAGGAGCTCAGGTGAGCCGAGGAAGGACTTCGCACGACAGAGGATGCCCAGTCGGCGACTGGCTTTGGAGGCCAGCTTGGAAATGTGGTTTTCCCAAGAAAGATCATGGCAGATGGTGAGACCCAAAAGCTTGAGCGACAGAACTTCTTGGAGAGGATTGTTGAGAAAGTAGATGGGAGGGTTGTCCAGTCGATCTTTTCGGAGAGACATAGTAAGAGTGTGAGATTTGTCAGGATTGAAAGACATGTTCCACATGTTTG
Source organism: Myxine glutinosa (assembly GCF_964187855.1). Classification (NCBI taxonomy): domain Eukaryota; kingdom Metazoa; phylum Chordata; class Myxini; order Myxiniformes; family Myxinidae; genus Myxine; species Myxine glutinosa. The sequence continues at coordinate 38,483,883 of NC_136267.1, forward strand.
ACCAGTCTGTGATTTTGTCCAGGTCTTCAGAGAGTGAGGAGGCTGCAGACTGCCGATCTGAGGGAAGAGGAATGGAGCGGCAGAGAGTGGAGTCATCAGCAAAGAGATACAGAGGATTTTCCAGAGAGTCGGAGAGATCATTGATAAAGACCAGAAAAAGCACAGGGCCCAGCACACTGCCTTGGGGAACTCCAGCCTGAACGGGAAGGGGAGATGAGAGAAATCCATTCAGGGCCACACGTTTACTACGACCAGAGAGGAAGTCCGCAAGCCATGCATGGAGATTTCCATGGATACCATAGGAGGAGAGTTTGGTGAGCAGAGCTGGGTGCCAGACCGTATCGAAGGCACGTGATATGTCAAGGGAGACAGCTCTGATTTCCTGTTTGGCATTGAGGACCTCCATCCATTGTTGAGACAGCAGAAGCAGCATGTCCAGAGTAGAGTGACCTGGTCTGAAACCAAATTGATGATCAGAGATCAAGCCATTGGAGAAGAGGAAAGATTTCATATCCGAAGCAATGATGGATTCCATGACTTTGCTGATAATTGGGAGCAGGCTGATTGGTCTGTAGTTGCAAGGATCTGTTTTTGCACCTTTTTTGTGTAAAGCGGTAATGTTTGCTGATTTCCAGGATGCTGGCAGATGACCTTGAGCAAAAGATAGGGTGAAAAGAACAGAGAGAGGGTGAGATAGAGCGGCAGAGCAGGATTTTAGGACCCGTGGGCTGATGCCATCTGGTCCAGTTGCAGAATCAGAGTCGAGGTTTGACAAAAACTCCTCCACCTTGTCAGGAGAGAAGGTCACAGAGTCCAGGAGCAGTTTGGTTCGACTGGGAAAGATGGGAACAGAGAGAGATGGGTTTGGGACTAAGGATTTTGAGGCAAACACAGAGTTGAGGCATTCGGCTTTGTCACGTGCGATATCAACTGTGTGGCCATTTGAGGTAAGGGAGGGGATGGAGGGGGAACAAACACCAGAAACGGATTTGACCAGACGCCACCAGGATTTGGAGGAAGGAGACAGGTTTGAGAGTTCATTCTTGAGTGAAGAGATAGTGCTTCCTGGCACTCCTGAGGGTAGACACACACTTGTTCCGAGCTTGGTGGAAGGAACTGAGATTTCCTTCAGTTGGATTAGCCTTCCAAGAGGCAAAGGCAAGTTGTTTCAGGGCAACTGCCTCACCACAAGATTCAGTGTACCATGGACGGGAGGAAGGGTAAGACAACTGAAGGCGAGATGGGATAAATCTGTGCATGAGAGAGATCAGTTTGCTTTGGAAGAATTCCCAGGAAGAATTGATGTCAGAGGCAGTGGAGATGGGAGACGAATCCAGACGATTGATGGCTGCTTGAAGACCGTCCCAGTCGGCCTGAGTGAAATGCCAGACTCGTCGACGCTGAGGAGGCTCTCTGAGAATGGCCAGAGAGATGTCCACTTTGACAAGCACATGATCAGAAGAACCGATTGGAGCAGAAGAAGAGCAGCAGACATTAGCAGGGAAGTTAGTCATAACCAAGTCTAGAAGAGAAGATACTCCATTGGCTGAGATCCGGGTCGGGAAATTGACAGATTGTGTCAATCCCAGTGAGTCACAGAAGTCCTTTGCTGAGGTGCCATGACTGGTGAGAGAGGAACCCACACCCAACCAGGTGGCATGATGACAACTGAAGTCACCACATATGAGGAAGAGAGAGTTGGGATGAGTGGATAGAAGTTGGTCCATGTTGTCAGACAGTGAAATGTAGATGGAGTCATCACTGTTTGGGGGACGGTACAGAACACATATGAACAAAAGGTGGGAGCGGAGAGGGAGCCGTAGCCAGAGGTACTCCTGGGGGTGAGGAGGAGAGAGGGCAGTGCAAGGAGAGTGAGGAAGAGAGTTTTTGATAAAGATAGCCACCCCACCACCAGGCCGAGGCTCAGGTCTATCATACCGGAGGAGGGAGTAACCAGGAAGAGATATTAAGGAATCAGAGACATCTTGAAGGAGGAAAGTCTCTGTTAAGCAGATCAACTCTGGATTGTCAGAAGCAACCTGTATGGAGAGATCAGTCAGGTTTGAGCGAAGGCCCCGGATGTTTGAGGTCCATACCGTTAATGAAGAGAGAGGGGGAGCATCGGGTACAGGACAGGGGAGGGGAGGAGTAGGGTAAGATGAAGGATGAGAGGGGGAGGTAGGGAGAGCAGTTGTTCGTGTGTCAGCGATTGCAGAAGAGTTCCAAGAAAGGGAAGGATGAGGAGGATGAAAGGTTTGAAGGTGAAGGGATGAGGCACAGTGAGGGGTTGTTTGAGGGGGGGCAGAGGAAAGAAGAAGGTTGGGGGGGGTGGAGGTATGAGATAGAAGGGAGACGAAGTGGGGAGGAGGCAGCTTTGAGGAGGAGGGGAGAGGAGGGAGAATTGGAGAGGAATGGTATGGGGGGAGATTTGAATGGGAGGGGTTGGGGGGGAGTTTTGAAGGGGAGGAGTGAGGGGGGAGTTTAGGAGGGGAAGGGCAAGGGGGGAGTTCAGGAGTGGAAGGGCAAGGGGGGAGTTCAGGAGTGGAGGGGTAGGGGGGGAGTTTAAGAGTGGCGGGGCAAGGGGGGAGTTTAGGAGTGTAGGTGCAAGGGGAGGGATTTGGATGGGAGGGGCAAGAGGGGAGTTTAGAAAGTGGATGATTAATGAAAGACGAACATTGAAAACAAATTGGGTTTGTTGTGATTTTCAAGTTAGCAATCCGGTTCAGAATGATGGAGGAGGGATGGAATGAATGTGAATTTAGACCATGTAGTGAGGGAGACGTATAAGATATTGAATTTCTTTTTTTTGAGGTGGAATGAGTTGGAGAGGAAATTGAGAAAAGCCTTTTAAATAGGAAGAAAAACAGCGTGTTGAAAAATACCACTGAGTAAAACACTGAAGGGGAAAGGTTATACATATTTAAATAATATTTAAACAGAACCGTGAACAATCTTATGTGCACAAAAATACCAACGGGGGGGAGAGCCGAGAGGGACCACCACGAGTCACGTGAAGGGCAAACGGTGGATGGCAAGGAGTTAATGGGGGCGGGGCGAACAGCACACCTGGACAGAAAATACAGGATGAGTCAACAGTACACGTGGAGAAAGGAAAATAAATGTTTTTTTTTTTTTGTTTGTTTGTTTGGTTTTTGGGGGTGGGGGGGGGGGGGGAGGTGGGGATTTAGAACGTTAGACAGAGTATTATGTTCGGGGTAGAAGGGAAAAAAACTAAGAGCCAAGCAAAACACGATTAAGATAACAAACACCGACGGGGGTACAACTACAAGGCCGCACACGATGAGCAGAACACGATTAAATAATTACAAGTTACAGGAAATTCAAACCAAAAGTAACTATAATCAAAACAATAACGCATGGACGATAAAATAACGAGTTGAAATTTGACAATCTATCTGGGGAAATGGGGGAGAAACACGTGGTCGAAGAACGAACGAACGAACGAATAAGAATGAATAAACGAATGAGAACAGAGAAGGAAATGTTTTTTTTTTGGGATTTTTTTGAGTTGTGATTTACACAAGGAAGAGGGCTATGGGGTGAAAAGATTGGGAAAACAGAGAACGAAAGTTATTGGATCACAAAAACACGGACCGCTGAGAGAAAAACAAAGCCTCAAGGTTGAACAGTGTCCACTGTACAACTACAAGGCCTCAAAACACGACCCGAATTAACACGATTATCAATACAGGTATGAAAGATTTGCACCGAAAATCTTCGTCGGGAGACAATATATACACCATAAAATAAATAGTTATAACGAAAATACAAATGGGAACAATTACTTAACTTCGATTTCGATGGATAGCATGGAGAGCTGAGAATAAACGAACCCTCGCCAGCAAGACCGGAAACGGAAGTCACCCTTGGCTGTAATAGGTGATATTGGCCCCTTTGGCAGAAACACCCTCAAGTGGGCATTTCTTATAACTGTCTACCAGTCTCTGACATCGACTGGGAGAAATTTTTGCCCACTCCTCCATGCAGAATTCTTTCAGCTGTGCGATGTTTGAGGGCTTTCTTGCATGCACAGCTCGTTTCAAATCCCCCCACAACATCTCGATGGGATTTAGATCCAGACTTTGACTTGGCCATTCCAGAACCCTCCATTTCTTTCTTTTCAGCTATTCCTTGGTGGATTTACTGGTATGTTTAGGGTCATTGTCATGTTGTAAGGTCCACCTTCGGTTGAGCTTCATCTTTCCGACAGATGGCCTCACATTATCCTCAAGCACCCTCTGGTACAATGAAGAATTCATCGTGGATTCTATGATGGTGAGCTGCCCAGGCCCTGATGCAGCAAAGCTGCCCAAACCATAATATTTCCACCACCATGCTTTACAGTTGGTATCAGGTTCTTGTGGTCAAATGCTGTCTTTGGTTTTCGCCAAACATATCTTCTGGTACTGTGGCCAAATAGCTCTACCGTTGACTCATCTGTCCAGAGCACATTGTTCCAGAAGTGCTGGTCTTTGCCTTGATGTTCATTGGCAAACTTTAGTCTTGCCCTGATGTTCTTTCTGGACAGCAAAGGTTTCCTCCTGGCACACCTCCCACGTAGATCAAATTTGTGCAGCTTCTTTCTAATGGTAGACTCGTGCACTTTGACATCAACAGTGGCACGAGCTACCTGTAGGTCCCGTGATGACATTCTGGGATTCTTAGAGACTTTTTTCAGCATCTTGCGGTCTGCTCTCGGGCTGAACTTGCTGGAGTGGCCTGGCCTGAACAAGTTGGCAGTTGTTTGGAATCTTCTCCACTTGTAGATGATCTTCCGGACAGTCGAATGATTGATTTCAAATTGTTTGGAGATCTTTTTAAATCCCTTCCCAGACTCGTAGGCATCTATAACCTTCTTTCTGAAGGCCTCAGAGAGCTCTTTTGATCTCGGCATGGTGACACCGCACACTTCAACAACAAATAGCAAACCAAACGAAATGTCTGAGGTTTAAATAAGACAGGTTCCTCCAAGATCCTCTCTAACGATGTTCTAATCATTTGCACCTGAGCTGGTGCACCTGATTCTAATTTTAAGTATTTGAAGTAGTGATAAATGTAGGGGTGTACTTACTTTTTCCACATGCGAAATTTGCATTTATGTTTATTTAAATTATACAATGGACTACAAAATGTAAATGTTTCATGATATTTGTTATATTATATCACCTTTATCTATCAATATTGTTGAACTGAAGATAAAATAGCTGAATGTTGAAATATGTTGAAAAAGTCAAAACTTTACATGGGGTGTACTTACTTTTTCACGTGACTGTATAAATGTACTAGTGGGGTCACCCGTGGGAATTCCACGGGCATGGACGTGTGTGACATTTCGACATCTTGATTTCGATGCTGCACATTAAATTTTACAAAATGGTTACTGGCAATTCATCAGATCCAGAAATGGTGTAATGAACACAATTTATTTATTTCACATAATATGTGACCCCTCACTCCTCTCCACCTGACACTCTCCTCTCTCCACCCTCATGCCTCTCCAATCACACTCCTCCTCACACTCCCCTCCAATACCTCTTCACACTCCTTTCCAATCCTTTGCACTCCTCTCTAATCCCTCACACTCCTCTCCAATCCCTCACACTCCTCTCCCTCACACTCCCCTCCAATCGCTCCTCACTCTCCTGTCCAATCACTCCTCACTCTCCTCTCCAATCACTCCTCACTCTCCTCTCCAATCACTCCTCACTCTCCTCTCCAATCGGCCATCACTCTCCAACCCCTCGCCCCTCTCCCACCCCTCACTCCTCTCCAACCCCTTGCTCCTCTCCAACCCCTTGCTCCTCTCCAACCCCTCACTTCTCTCCAACCCCTCACTACGCACGCTGCACTGTGGAGAGCATTGCACACAGGGGAGAGGAGGAAAGGATCACATACAGGGGAGAGGAGGGAGCATAGGGTGGGAAGTGAAACTTCTACCTTTACTTGGTTGACTTCATTTGATTTGACTTGAGAGGGTGGAGGGTGGAGAACCCACCTTGACTCTTGTTCATTTATAAATTTGAAAGTATCGAAAACACTTCGCTTTACAAGGTAGAGCGGATTAAAACCAAACGTTATTAATAAATATTGTATTCCATAGTTGGTCGACATCATTATGTACATTTTTGAAGAACTGTATTGTTTAATTACATAGTTGGAAAAGAGTTGAATCGCCTTAAACAAACTCTGTTTGTAACCCCAGGAATATGGAAAAATATAATTTGACTTTGGTTCGATCCCGAATTTCAGTATTCAGTCGCTGTACTTTTACCAAGTAATAATAAAAATAACGAAGTCCTGGGAACGTTTTCTTCTCTCCTTCTCCTCTCCTTCGCTCTCTCCTTCCCTCGCTCATTCTTCTCTATCATTCTCCTCTCTCATTCTCCTCTCTCATTCTCGTCTCTCATTCTCGGCTCTCATTCTCCTCTCTCCTGAGCCGTGCCCACATAAGTCAACACATTCAAAAGGGATGTTGGAATACATTTCGCCGATTTTCTCAACTTTAGCTGAAACTGAGACTTGAACCATCCCAGCGATTGTGATGGTGAATTAGAGTGGCCTTTGAAAATGTATTTCGTTCTATAAATGGTAACTTTCATTGAATTTTCTTCCCGTTTTTTGAAACCGAGTCACGATTGTTTTATGTACAACAACAACAACAGGCATTTTAAGGCCATTTTCCCTGCAAGAGCCGGGGTTAGCCTTGCGGTCCCCATGACAATCTTCTCCATTTTGCCCTATTTTCTGCATCTCCCCTTGTTAACCCCCTCGCCTGCATTTCTTCTTCCACCATCTTTAGCCAAGTCTTTCTCGGTCTTCCCCGTCCTCTACTTCCTTCTACATTCATTTCCATCACTCTTCTCAACCAGTCACTTTCATCCTTCCTCAACACATGACCAAACCATCTCAACCTGTTCCTCTTCACAGCTTCAATCACAGGCTCTATTCCCATCATCTTTCGCAATTCATCATTTGTCTTCCTCTCTCTCAACGATACTCCACACATCCACCGAACCATTCGCATTTCCACCCTTTCCAGCCTTCGTTGCCGCTCTAAGTTCATTACCCATGTCTCGCTCCCATAAATCATAACACTTCTCACACATGCAGCATACACCTTTCCCTTCAGCTTCAACGACACTCCCCTCCTCGTCAGCACGCCACTCAGTTCCCGAAACTTTTTCCATGCACATCTCACTCCAGCAACCGTTGCCGAGTCTGATGTTTTATATATCTCGGCATTTTCCCGTCTGTTATGTTCGGCGATTCAGCCTTGAGAACTCGTGCGGAAAAAAAACCAAAAAGCAATGATGGAATGAATGCCAGTTTAAACAGGATTACCTTTACTTCCGTATAATAATGATGAATGAAATAATAACGAAGAAATATCTGGCAACAATTTCCCGTCTGTGGCGATATGTGAACGAAGCTATGCTCCTCTCTCCACATTATTGTGACGACGTATAAATTAAATATTTCATCGTGACGATTGTCATCAAATGGGAAAGTCCGCCACGAATTTTCAATATATCTCGCCATTTTCCCGTCTGTTATTTTACGCGGTGAAAGACCGATGGTGCTGCAATTAAAAAAAAAAAAAATCTCGACAATTTCCCGTGTGTGCGTGAATTTTCTCAATTATTGCTGACACCGAGTCTAAAACCATCGATAAAAATGAAATCAGATGGTCAATTAGATTGGAGATAAAGGCGTGAGAGAGGCTCAATGGCCTTTATATTACAGGCCTTTGAGAATTCATTTCGTTCTATAAACGGAAACTTTCATCGGATTTTCTTCCCGTTTTTTTTCAACCGAGTCGAAAACTATGTTAGCGACTGTGAAAAATGAAATGATATATCGAATTTGAGTTGAAATAAAACTGGGAGAGAGAGCAAGACACCGCGGGCCTAACAAAAGGGCCTCAAAGCTATTTGAGTTAATAAAATGGTGGATATTGGTTTTTGTAGCCCCCCCCAGACCGGGTGTAGCCACACCCCCGGACAGACAGACAGACAGAATCACCACAGCCTATTATAATATCGATATATATCTATACATATCTATCTATATGTATATATATATATGTATATATATATATATACATATATAAATATGTGTGTGTGTATATATATATATATATATATATATATATATATATATATATATATATATATATATATATATATGTCTGTATATATATATATATATATATATATATATATATATATATATATATATATATATATATATATATATATATATATATATATATATATATATATATAGTGCATTCAGAAAGTATTCAGACCCCTTCACTTTTTTCACATTTTGTTATGTTGCAACCTTATGCTTAAATGGTTTAAATTCATTTTTTCCCTCATCAATCTACACTAAATACCCCATAATGACAAAGAGAAAACAGGATTTTAGAATGTTTTGCAAATTTATTAAAAAGAAAAAACTGAAATATCACATTGACATAAGTATTCATACCCTTTGCTCTGACACTTGAAATTTAGCTCAGGTGCCTCCCATTTCTCTTGATCATCTTTGAGTTGTTTCTACACCTTGATTGGAGCCCACCTGTGGTAAATTCAATTGATTGGACATGATTTGGAAAGGCACACACCTGTCTATATAAGGTCTCACAACTGACAATGCATATCAGAGCAAAAACCAAGCCATGAGGTCGAAGGAACTGTCTGCAGAGCTCAGAGACAGGATTGTGTCGATGCACAGATCTGGAAAAGCCTACAAAATTTTTTCTGCTGCATTGAAGGTTCCCAAGAGCACAGTGGCCTCGAAGCAACGTCAGCACAATAACTGTTCGTCGGGAACTTCATTAATGGGGAACAGCCGCACACATGCCTAAGATCACCATGCACAATGCAAAGCATCGGCTGGAGTGGTGTAAAGCTCGCCGTCATTGGACTCTGGAGCAGTGGAAACGCATTCTCTGGGGTGATGAATCACGCTTCACCATCTGCCAGTCGGACGGATGAATCTGGGTTTGGCAAATGCCAGAAGAACGCTACCTGCCCGAATGCATAGTCCCAACTGTAAAGTTTGTTGGAGGAGGAATAATGGTCTGGGGCTGTTTTTCATGGTTATGGCTAGGCCCCTTAGTTCCAGTAAAGGGAAATCGTAACGCCACAGCATACAATGACATTCCAGATGATTGTGTGCTTCCAACTTTGTGGCAACAGTTTGGGGAAGGCTCTTTCCTGTTTCAGCATGGCAATGCCCCCGTGCACAAAGCGAGGTCCATACAGAAATGGTTTGTCGAGATCGGTGTGGAAGAACTTGACTGGCCTGCACATAGTCCTGACCTCAACCCCATCAAACACCTTTGGGATGACTTGGAATGCCGGCTGCGAGCCAGGCCTAATCGCCCAACATCAGTACCAACCTCACTCATGCTCTTGTGGCTGAATGGAAGCAAATCCCCGCAGCAATGTTCCAATATCTAGTGGAAAGCCTTCCCAGATGAGTCGAGGCTGTTATAGCAGCAAAGCATGGGCTGGGGGGGGGGGGGGGGTACCAACTCCATACTAATGCCCATGATTTTGGAATGAGATGTGTGATGTTTGGGTGTCCACATACTTTTGTTCATGTCATGTATATATACACTACCAGTCAAAAGTTTAGGTACACCCAACATAATGTGTTTTATGTGCAAAATGAACATAAGATGTGAACAAAACTCTTACCAAAGATATATCTGCTTATGTCCTGATTTCCAGATACATATATTGTTAAGTTTGTAAGGGGTTGGCAGTGATTACTTTCGTTCAGGTAGATTTGCATAGATTAGTGTGCTCCGATTGTCATGAAGAAGAAGAACCATGTAACAAGTAGGGATCCGGTAGGTCGTGTGTTCGGATTAAGTGTTATGTGTGGCCATACGAAGGGTGGCTCTTGTGCTAATTGGCTCAGGGATTATGGGTAAAATTATCCCTTGTACGTCGTTACCTCTGTATTTATCCCTATGTCTCTTATGGCACCGCATTAGACACCAGTTAGAATTGCACATTTAATGGCACTAATTAATAATACAACCGACCGGAAGCCAGAACATTGAGCCCTACCGCTGACAACCCCGACTTGGGAGGCACACATAGAACGGGCAGGCCGAGGCCACGCCCCGAGGAGTTGTGATTTGTCATGGTTTTGATTGACACAAGGATGAGTAAGAAGCAACTCGCTGATTGGAAAAGCACGACAGATGACGTCAGAGCCTGGACGTTAAAAGAACGCTCTGACCGACATTTCCCCCTTTGTGCCTTCTCGTCCTGGTTTTGACAGCAAAAGGTCGCTTATTACTCTTCTCTGGACTCTCTGGTTCCGAGTTTGGCACGATTGAAGCGGCGGACATTTTGGTCTTCTCGTGGTTGTTCTTCTTGTGGCCCTTCTCGCTGTGGATGCATCATGAGCGGTTGCTTGAGTTATTCGCTTTATTCTCGGGTTGGTTTTCTTCACGAGCACAAAAACATTTGAAAGCGCTATTAACAAAGGACGTGGGTTTGGCGCCGATCATGTGGCGAGGCGGTCGCAGCTCGTGGACTGTGCGAGTAGCCCAGCTTCGTGCAGCTGGGGGCCATGCCGAGCGAACCAAGGAGGCAGCGGGACTTGAGCGGACCGCACAGTAAGGCGAACGAGGGCTCAGCGAGGTCCAATTCCCACACACAAGTTTGCGCCAACCGGCGTGCATTTCCTGCCAAGGGCAGACGATTCCTGACGAGGTTCAAGCCGCTCGAAGATAAGTGCCAACCACACACCTATTATTTTTGATTGCATTAATTTTATCCTTCGTCTGTGTTTGTGTTTGTCTGTGGGGACGTCCCATTTAGGAACATTATTTACTATCGCGCGTTTTTTTTTGTGTTACCGGCATTCCATTTAATAAAGCCGGCATTTTTGTACATTTTAATCTCGCCTTGGTTTGAGTTATTTTCCACAGGTTTGAGGACTGCCGATGGGATCCGTGCAGGTAAGTGCTCTTCAGGATCCTCCTCCTTCTCCTTCCTCTTCACCCCTCTCACCCCTCTCACCCCTCTCACCCCCCCTCACCCCCCCCCCCCCCCCGGCGTGTATCAACTCAGCCATACAGTTGAACTGAACGCTTCGGAGAAACAGCTTTTTCGGTTATCCGTTCCCTGATTGATTTAATCGCCAGGAACGCGACAATAGATATACAGACTTGGCATTTAATAGGGAATATTTTTTTTGTGGGGGTGAACTCACTTTTCAAGATGACTAAGAACCAAACGTTCATTGGAATTATGTTGAAATTATTCTAGATTTTGTTAATGTGACCTTTAAAAGAAACAAAAACCACATTTGACATTTCGAAGCAAATAAATTGATCCTTGAAAGTGATGGAAACTGATATCAAACTCAATTCACGGACAGTACTCTGTTAAACTTCTGTGCGTTTTCCAGAAGTATCTCTTTATTTTGCACATTAGCCAAAAATATTTTCAACAAAAACAAAAGCTAAATTATGACTGGGATTACGGACAGTAAAATTACAGTTCAGTACTTCGTGTAACCCCCACCAGCATTCAGGAGAGCACGTGCACGTCGAGGCATGCTGTTCACGAGATTTGCCAAGGTTTGGACAGGAATCGCTTGCCATGCAGTGACAATAGTCTGCTGCAATTCACGCACAGAGGCAGGCTGCTGGTCCAAGTTGTCGATTTGACGCATTAATTCTGCCCACAAGTTCTCTATCGGATTCATATCTGGGGACATGGCAGGCCACTCCATATGCTCGACACCACGGTCAGCAAGAAAGTGTTGGATCATGCGAGCACGATGAGGCAGTGCATTGTCATCTTGGAAGACAAAGTTTCCTCGAAAGGCTGCACGAGCAAATGGAAGCAATGTTTCTTCCAGAATGGCCCTGTACTTGAACTGGTTCAGGTTTCCATTCAGAACAACCAGGTCAGTTTTGCCCCCTGCATGAAAAGCAGCCCAAACGGTCACCCCACCACCCCCAGCTTGGACTCTTGGCACTATACAATCTTCGTTGTGGGCTTCATGCACTCGTCTGCGCACTCGGACGCGGCCATCTTGACGATAGACCAGAAATCTAGACTCGTCACTGAAGGTCACGTGATTCCAGTGTCCTGGCTGCAATTGACGGTGCTCTCTGGCCCACTGCAATCGGCGCTGGCTGTGTTGTCTGGTCAGGCATGGCTTTCTCAGTGGACGCCTGGCACGATAGCCTGCTTGAACCAGTCGTTGGTTGACTAGCCTTCTGGATACAGGCACATTTGTCAGTTGCTGCCACTCAGCCCTAAGCCAATTAGCTGACTGGGTACGGCCATTGCAGACTAACCGGTGCAGCTGGCGATCATCTCTCATTGTGGTTCTGCGTGGACGTCCTGGCCTCGGTATTGGAGTAGGGACACCCCTCTGAGCATTTCGTTTCAGGATCTTTGACACCTGACCTTGAGTGATGCCACACTGCCGAGCAATAGCACGCTGTTTCATGCCAGAATTTCGTAAAGCCACCACTCCATGACAAACCATTGTCAAGTTGACGGACCATCTCCAGAGGAAGCGGCAATAACTTTTGTAGACGTGCAGCAGTTGTTTTCCACTAATACAGAACGCAACAACCCTTATATACCCGATTGTGAAGCCAATCGTCAAATGTACCTGTCCTTACATTTTGTCACGCCACCTGTGATATAATCTTGTTATTGACTTCTTGTTGCGAAAGACAATCAGTGACATGGGTCTTTCAATAAAGACATCACCGAAGCGTAAAAGAAACTCACCAGATTGATAAACTGAGTTCAGAAAGTAAACCCAAGTCAAGAAAAAAAAAAAATTCCATATTAAATGCCAAGTCTGTATATTATATATACAGTCACGTGAAAAAGTAAGCACACCCCATGTAAAGTTTTGACTTTTTCAACATATTTCAACATACAGCTATTTGATCTTCATTTCAACAATATTGAAAGACAAAGGTGATAAAACATAACAAATATCATGAAACATTTACATTTTGTAGTCCATTGTATAATTTAAATAAACATAAATGCAAATTTTGCATGTGGAAAAAGTAAGTGCACCCTTGGCTCTAATAGGTGGTATTGCCCCCTTTGGCAGAAACAACGTCAAGAAGACGTTTCTTATAACTGTCTACCAGTCTCTGACATCGACTGGGAGAAAATTTTGCCCACTCCTCCATGCAAAATTCTTTCAGCCGTGCGATGTTTGAGGGGTTTCGGGCATGCACAGCTCGTTTCAAATCCCCCCACAACATCTCGATGGGATTTAGATCCGGGCTTTGACTTGGCCATTCCAGAACCCTCCATTTCTTTCTCTTCAGCCATTCCTTGGTGGATTTACTGGTATGTTTAGGGTCATTGTCATGTTGCAAGGTCCACCTTCGGTTGAGCTTCAACTTTCCGACAGATGGCCTCACATTATTCTCAAGCACCCTCTGGTACAATGAAGAATTCATAGTGGATTATATGATGGTGAGCTGCCCAGGCCCTGATGCAGCAAAGCTGCCCCAAACCATAATATTTTCACGACCATGCTTTACAGTTGGTATCAGGTTCTTGTGGTCAAATGCTGTCTTTGGTTTTCGCCAAACATGTCTTCTGGTACTGTGGCCAAATAGCTCTACCTTTGACTCATCTGTCCAGAGCACATTGTTCCAGAAGTGCTGGTCTTTGTCTCGGTGTTAATTGGCAAACTTTAGTCTTGTCCTGATGTTCTTTCTGGACAGCAAAGGTTTCCTCCTGGCACACCTCCCATGTAGATCAAATTTGTGCAGCCTTTTTCTAATGGTAGACTCGTGCACTTTGACATCAACAGTGGCAAGAGCTACCTGTAGGTCCCGTGATGACATTCTGGGGTTCTTAGAGACTTCTCTCAGCATCTTGCGGTCTGCTCTCGGGCTGAACTTGCTGGGGCAGCCTGGCCTGAACAAGTTGGCAGTTGTTTGGAATCTTCTCCACTTGTAGATGATCTTCCGGACAATCAAATGATTGATTTCAAATTGTTTGGAGATCTTTTTAAATCCCTCCCCAGACTCGTAGGCATCTATAACCTTCTTTCTGAAGGCCTCAGAGAGCACTTTTGATCTGGGCATGGTGACGCCACACACTTCAACAACAAAGAGCAAACAAAACGAAATGTCTGAGGTTTAAATAAGACAGGTTCCTCCAACATCCTCTCTAACGATGTTCTAATCATTTGCACCTGAGTTGGTGCCCCTGTAATTTTAGGTATTTGAAGTAGTGATAAATGTAGGGGTGTACTTACTTTTTCCACATGCGAAATTTGCATTTATGTTTATGTAAATTATACAATGGACTACAAAATGTAAATGTTTCATGATATTTGTTATATTATATCACCTTTATCTATCAATATTGTTTAAACTAGGGCATGCCCGTACTATATATATATCTAAAATTATATCCCCCCCCCTCTATTTACATGAAATGGTTTGGTCCATTCGCAAAGCCAAAGCGAACGGCTTGCGAGTACGGCGACGATCCCCCCCCCCCCCCTCTATTTACATGAAATGGTTTGGTCCATTCGCAAAGCCAAAGCGAACGGCTTGCGAGTACGGTGACAATCCCCCCCCCCCCCCTCTATTTACATGAAATGGTTTGGTCCAAAGCGAACGGCTTGCGGAGTTTGGTAAAGAAATCGCCATAGCTCGGTAACTACTTCTCCGATTAATATGAAACCTTGAAAAGGCACATCCTCGGGTCCCCAGCAATATACCTGGCAAGTTTCAAGTATATCGGACCGGTAGTTGTCGAGAAACAGCGGTCACAGACAAACACACACACACACACACACACACACACAGACACACACACACACACACAGACAAACACACATACACACAGAGATTACTGGAATTATAGATAGATGAAGATCAAATAGCTGTATGTTGAAATATGTTGAAAAAGTCAAAACTTTACATGGGGTGTACTTACTTTTTCACTTGACTGTACATATATATATATACTGTATATATATATTATATATATATATATATATATATATATATATATATATATATATATATATATATATATATATATATATATTGAGTATGTATACAAAACACTATATATGCAAACACCATTTCAAACAATGTCATTTGTGAGCTACACGACTGGTCAAAAGTTTTAGAACACCTCAATTTTTCCATTTTTTATTGAAATTTATGCAGTTTAATGTCCAGTGAATAACCTGAAATTGTACAAAGGTAAGCAGTCAACTGCTCGAGGTTAACAAAAGTTTAGTTTCGCAAAAACGGGGAAATAATGTAAAGGAACAAGTAATGGGTTAACAACTTACAGCTGTTCTGCAGCAATGTAAGTAAATTAAGCCTTGAAAGTTGATGCAAACAATTCCTACATGTGTCCCAACCTCTGCTGATTACTTGATTACAAACCCCCTGTCTGTATAAAAGCAGTATTGGAACAGACTGTTATTACACCCTCTGAAGCATTATTTGGACAATATTGCACTGCAGGAAGTAGTATATTGGAAACTGGAGGAAACTCTGACAGGAAGAGGTCTGGCAGACCCAAAGCCACAACAGAATCAGAAGACAAGTTTCTGAGAGTCACCAGCTTGTGTGATAGGCGGCTCACAGGACAACAGCTTCAAGCACAGCTTAACACTGGTCGAAGTAAGCAAGTCTCAGTTTCAACTGTGAGGAGAAGACTTTGAGCTACAGGTTTGACAGGTCGAGTGGCAGTAAGAAAGCCATTGCTAAGATGTCAAAATAAGAAAAAGAGGCTTGCCTGGGCCATGAAGCACACACCGCCAGTGGACTACTGAAGACTGGAAGAAGGTCTTATGGACCAATGAATCAAAATTTGAAATCTTTGGTTCATTACGCCGGGTTTTTGTACGCCGCCGAGTAGGCGAAATGATGGTTCCTCAGTGTGTGACATCAACTGTCAAACATGGAAGAGGAAGCATGATGGTCTGGGGCTCTTTTGCTGGATCCAGAGTCGGCGACTTGCACAGAGTGACTGGCACCCTGAACCAAAAGGGCAGCACAGCATTTTGCAGCGCCATGCAATACCCTCTGGTATACGCCTAGTTCGTCAGGGGTTCATTCTGCAGCAAGATAATGACCCTAAACACACCTCCAGGCGATGTCAAAACTACCTTCGAGGAAAAGAGCAAGACAGTAGGCTTCAAATCATGGAATGGCCAGCACAGTGTCCAGACTTAAACCCCATCGAGCTGGTTTGGGATGAACTGGACAGAAGGGTGAAAGCAAAGCAACCTACAAGTGCAACACATTTGTGGGAACTTCTGCAACAGTGTTGGGAAAAACTTCCCGAACAATATTTGATTTCCATTGTAGAAAGAATGCCACGAGTGAGTTCGGTGGTTATATCTGCAAAAGGTGGCTACTTTGCCGAGTCAAAAATTTAAATTATATTTTGTTAAACAAAATGATTCTATGATTTCTTTTTTTTGTCTCCAATTGTTTATTTGTTCTATGCTTAATTTCAGAGTACAGTGAGACATTAAAGTGCATAAATTTCCAATTTCAATAAAAACTGGAAAGATTGAGGTGTTCTAAAACTTTTGACCGGTAGTGTACATTACCGTATTGGGGTTTGCCTATCAACTTTATTCTTTTTCGGCCTCTACTGTATCTTCTGTTCCATTTATGCTCTTTATTCTTATTTTTCTCTCTCCTTATAACCCAAAGACCAAGCACCACACTCAGTTTCCTGTTTAACATTCCCATTCCTCAGCATCAGGTATTCAAGAAATGAAGAAACGTCTTCTGACAAGCAAAAGGAAAGACCACATGCAGGGTCTCTTCAAAAGGAAACTACAGAATGAGCCAGGATCAGAAACTTCTCATGAATTATAGGAACGGGCCTAACAGAAACTGTTCACAAACAACACACCTAGCCTCCAGGGTCTTATCATAAACAACAGAACAAGCCTATCAGAAAACTCTCACAAACAACAGAACAAACCTTTGAGAGACTTCTCATGAATTACCGAATGAGCCTATTGGACTTTTCCTAAGGTATAGAAAAAACCTATCAGAGAACTCTCACACACTACAGAACGAACTTATCCATAGATTTTTTTAAAATATACAAGTTTCACCACATCTCTCACCTTACAAGTATATCTAGTGTAGCCAGCATGTCCCACAGAATGCAATTTTGGTGTTTGTTTTGTGCTAAAAATAAAATAAAAAGGACCAAACACAGTTCGGAAGTAACTTTCCCATGATGAAGTGTACCCAGTCGTACCCATACCCAGTCATACCCAGCTGCTCCTGGACTCTGTGTTCTTTCCTCCTGACAAGGTGGAAAAGTTTCTGTCAACCCTCCACTCTGATTCTGCAACTGGACCTGACGGCATCAGCCCACGGGTCCTAAAATCCTGTTCTTCCGCTCTTTCACTCCCTCTCTCTGTTCTCTTCACCCTCTCTTTTGCTCAAGGTCATCTTCCATCTGCTTGGAAATCTGCCAACATCACCGCTTTGCCCAAAAAAGGTGCAAAAACAGATCCCAGCAACTACAGACCAATCAGCCTTTTCCCAATTATCAGCAAAGTCATGGAATCCATCATTGCTTCAGATATGAAATCTTTCCTCTTCTCCAATGACTTGATCTCCGATCATCAATTTGGTTTCAGACCTGGTCACTCTACTCTGGACATGCTGCTTGTGCTTTCTCAACAATGGATGGAGGTCCTCAATGCCAAACAGGAAATTAGAGGTGTCTCCCTTGACATATCACGTGCCTTCGATACGGTCTGGCACCCCGCTCTGCTCACCAACCTCTCCTCTTTTGGTATCCATGGAAATCTCCACGCATGGCTGGCGGACTTCCTCTCTAGTCGTAGTCAACGTGTGACCCTGAATGGGTTTCTCTCATCTCCTCTTCCTGTTCAGGCTGGAGTTCCCCAAGGCAGTGTTCTGGGCCCTGTGCTTTTTCTGGTCTTCATCAATGATCTCTCTGACTCTCTTGAAAATCCTCTCTATCTCTTTGCTGATGACTCTACTCTCTGTTGCTCCATTCTTCATCCCTCAGATCGGCAGTCTGCAGCCTCCTCACTCTCTGAAGACCTGGACAAAATCACAGACTGGTCAAACATGTGGAACATGTCTTTCAATCCTGACAAATCTCACACTCTTACTATGTCTCTCCGAAAAGACCGACTGGACAACCCTCCCATCTACTTTCTGAATAATCCTCTCCAAGAAGTTCTGTCACTCAAGCTTTTGGGTCTCACTATCTGCCATGATCTTTCCTGGGAAAACCACATTTCAAATCTGGCCTCCAAAGCCAGTCGCCGACTGGGCATCCTCTGTCGTGCGAAGTCCTTCCTTGGCACACCTGAGCTCCTCACCACATACAAGGCTTTCATCCGCAGCTCAATGGAATACTGCTCTCCCCTCTGGGCTGGTGCTCCTGCCTCACACCTAGCTCGTCTTCACGCTGTTGAAACCAAAGCATTCAGAATCATTGGAATCTCCCGCGATGAAGCTAACTCCAAGGGCCTCTCACTCACTCACCGCAGGCAGGTTAGTGGTCTTTCCGTCTTCTACCGACTCCTCTCTGGCCTTGCCCCCCCAGCTCTCTCTGGGCTCTGTCCCGCAAATATTCCTACAGGTCGCACAAGATCTGCCTGCAACCCTCTTATGGTTAAACTGCCAAAATCAAGACTCTCTGCTCACCTTCACTCCTTCATTCCTCTTTTCTCCTGCCTCTGGAACAAACTCCCTCACTCTCTGCAATCCCACTCCACCCTCCAGGTCTTTAAAACAGCTGTTCACCACTATCTCTTATCTTCCCCCATCCAAAACCTTGATCTTTTCTACCCCCGCTAATTTCACCACAATTACACTTTTTTGAAATACCAACTTCTGTCCTGGAAGTCCTTGGTGTCCTTGTGTTTTATACTTCTCCCACCCCCCCCCCCCCCTTCCCACGCCTCCTCCCCCCAAGCCCTCTCCCTCCCACACATCTCCCTGCTCTCAAATGTTGTGTTTGTGTGCTTCCCCTTCTCTCCCCATCTTGTCTTCCGCTCCTTCTTTTAAAATATTTTGTTTGTCTGGTTGATTTGTTTGTGAAGTAAATGTTAGCTCTTTCACGAGCCTCGATTCAATATACAAAAAAAAAAGAAAAAAAAAGTGGTTGAGGGCCACGGTGTCGGCCTGAGGTGACAGCAAGCCTGGACAGAAATACGGTTGTTGATCCCCAGGTGGAAGATAAAAGTGAACAAACGAGGACAGGTGAGCACACCTCATCCATTTAAGGTCTTTAAACCAGCTCTCACAGACTCGAAGGAAATTTACAATTTTCGTTTATCTTCTTCAAAAAAATTAATATCTTCAATGATGATTTAGTTTTACAATCAAAGGTCACCATGGTTTTATGTTCATTGTCTTACAATTTGGAATCTGTTGTGCCAAAGTGCTTTGTGTGAATTAAAAAAGAGCTAAATTCAGGTTTTTACACAAACAAACTTCCGTACAAAATATTTCCTTCTTTTTTTTAAGTTAAATGTTCACCCACCAGCTTTTCAATTTAAAGACCCTTTTTATATCAATTTTCATTCAAGCACACTCGAATGGAAAGACTATCATCCCATTCTCACCACCCCAAACATACAACAATTTGTTTTCCTCGACGAGGGTCTCGGATCATGGAGGAGCCAAACGACAAAAGTCAACCGGTTCACAAACTACAAATGGGGTATGTATGGGCAGGGGAGAGACATTTACATGGAGGAAAAGAGGAATAACACAAAAACGAGTACTAAGGGAGAAGAACCGAATGGGAAAAAAATCATCATGTGTAGAAGAGATCGTAGATGTGCTTGGGTGAACGCATGAGGTAGTATTGGGCAGAGAGGATGACAACGGATACAGGAAGACAATTCCGTAATACACGGCTGTCAAAATGACGTAATCCACCCCAGAATGGTCGGCAGGCATGCGCAGAAACCCCAGCAACAACAGTCATCTCGTATATCATGGTCACCTCGTGTGTCATGCGTGTCAGTGAAGGACTGTAACATAAAACGGCTCACAAAGCTTCTAAAAGAAGCCGAAAATACTTGGAAAAGTACATGTGAAAGAGGGGTGTAGAATGGAAGATTTGGAGAACTTTCTAATCAACTCGCCCAAAAAGTTGATATCTTTCAGCGTGTACCGTAAAATCTCCTGAGGATGTGGGTCTGTGCAAGGCCTGTGGACAGCGCATTCTCCCCGACATCCCCGATCATCCCTGTCAGTGAGCGGACGTTGAACCTTACCCCGTGTGAACATGGCAGGCGTAGTCATTTATTTAATGGATGTCTGCTATTGGAAAGCCAATGCGAAGCTATTCAGGTCGGTCACATGGACCAATGAACACACACCATGGGTCGTACGATCGACCTCATGGGACCTAATGTAAGCGCACACACTGCGTACTCCCTCGTCTTTGTCTTTCCTGTTGCTTCTGGGTTCCTACCTGGTTCTTTGTGGTTCTGTGGTGCACGTTGGTCCAGGGATCATCTGTGTGGCACAGGTCACGGCCCATTGGAAAGTTGGTGTGCGTCAAAACGTGGCTGGAAAAAACATGCAAGTTGCGATGAGGACCACACCCACAACAGTCTGTGCACACCCGAACAAGGGCCCTACACCACACACATGAGTATTGTGCACAGTACAGGTTTTCTCTCTTTCTGTCTCATTCTCTCTTTTCTCCGTCCTGTTTTTCCCCCTGAGTGCATGAGATCAGGTCACTTGTTAAGACAGCCGTGGTTCCAAGTTCATGTTCGTTTTATTTATCATTCATTTGCTACTGACTGTGATCGCCGCTGTGCGGCCGTGTTATTCTCCTCCACCTCTCAATCTCCCATTTCTCCTTTTAGATAAATCTCCGTATTTAAGGAGACCTTGGGTGGTGATCGGGAGCGAGCTCCATAGTGTTTAGCAACAGGCAGCTAGGATTCACACTAAAGCCCTTTGAAAGTGGATCACGGACAGGCTCGCTTGGCCAATCTTGTCAGCAGATTTGCCACTGTCGTGAGTTCTGAAAGGCTGATTCACACCAAATCGACCTGGTGGACATCGAGATATTTTCGTCGACGTTTTACATCATCTCTCAACCAATCAAATTTGTGCTTGCAGACCCCACCCATGTCCTTTTTTTCCAAGACTGTGTGGGGTAAGGTATTCTATGACATCTCTAGTTCAAAAAATGAAATGTCATTCATAACCTGAATCGTAACACTTCTAACGTGCCAAATGAATAACTAGTCTTGATCGCAAAAGTTGTGTGAATCTGCGCCGGTGAACAGGTATAACGATGGATGAAATAAACAGGACGTCAAAGCGGTATGCTAACCAGATTCTGCTCTGACGAAGGGTCAATCCTAGAAAGGTCAGCTTCTCCTTGCTTCCCGTGGTAGTTAGCATAACTCGATCAATGTCCTGCTGATTTCAGCCATTATACGTCTCTTGTGCACTTGAACCTGGAACTTTCACTAAACCACAGTCAAAGTGCACAAATGATTATTGATAACGGTCACACTGAGGAGGTGTGCACATTTTTAACCTTCCTCCAACTCAGTTATTTCTGAAATTATTGCCTTCCTTGATTTATCATTAAAAAAAAAACTCCATCATCAAACCTGAGACCTTCAATTTCACCAAAATTTAAAATCACGTCAGTTCTTTCCTGGAAAAATAATTCCAGCTTCTGATGTCCGAACGTTTTCCGGTTATCAACTTGACCAACAAATACCATTGCGTCAACATGCGATTTCCCATGGAGAAGTCTCATGAAAAAAACAACAAAGGAGATGGCCGAAATGTGAACAATATAAAACGCCCTAAGAATAAATAAATAAAAGGAAGAGAATGAAACAAACAATGACCTCACGACAGTTACTGTTTGTCGTTAACATGCCATGGAGCATTGGGGAGAGGAAGGACAAGGAGCAGATCATGACGCACAAAGTGCCTTCATCACGTTCAGGGCTGCCGTCCTTGGGGGGAGGAGGGTTTGGTGGGAGGGGGAAAGGGTAATAAAGGAGAGATGACATTTTGAACAAAGCGTGCCAAATTTCAGCGAACACATCAGTGGAAAGAGCCAGTAAAGCCGGCCATGTCAACCCAAACTCCCCCTACCCGCCCCCCACACCCACCACCCCCCGTCCAACCAAACAGAACCGGACCACAGGAAGGAAGATGGCAACAGAAATCTCTGTTCCACTGCCACAACATGACAGTTCTCCCAGGAGATGCTGCAGCAGCAACAGAGCTAAATGAATATTATAAAATGGCGTACATAAAATGGCCACATTCAATGCAAAACGTATTTGCATCGACATTCCGAAAATAAAAAATACATTTTGGGTAACTATAGCTACAGGTGGAATAAAAACAAAAATAATGTTGGGACCATGGTGTTTCAAATTCACACATTGATGGCCACAACATATACTCCATTTTTTTTTTAATATTCCTGTCCAGATCCAAGGTCCATTGGTTGTTACCATGGCGACTGCACCAAAGTTATTTCATGGAGGCCTTGGGCTCCTGGGTTCCGGTGCCGTCCTTGGCCCATTTGGCAAGGAAACGCGATCAGTTGCCCGAACCGATGAGTCAAAACAGCTTTAATCGCAGCATGAGGCAGGATCGAGGCTAGTTCAAGTAAATCAAAAGGCAAACTACCACAATTCCTACGGCACAAAGGATCACCAGATAATTATTGCCTTGTTTTTGTTGTTTATACCCCTGGAAGCCGCACAGTCAATAGGGCGCTGCCAACACAGTTGCCCATAAAACCAATTCTCTGAAAAGGCCAGGGTTTTGCTTGGTACCTTTGGCCAGGACTCAGGGCTGGGAAAAAGAAAAACCAAACAGCTAGATATCCATGATATAGCTCTGCGGGACTCTTGCTACAAACCGAAGGCCTGAACCAAAGCTGTTTAGGGCACATGCTGAACAGATGAGGCCTTTCTGGCAGGGATGGTTTTTTTCACGATAAAATAGAGAATAAAGAAAAAAAAGGAGTTGGTGGTCATGGAGCGGATGCAGTGAGAGATACAGTCGTTATTCCAGCTCCAACACATCAGATTAAGAGATGTATCAAAAGGACACAATGGCAATAAATAGATAGAAGGATGAAAACAACAAAGCGTGAAGAGGGTGATATCGCAATATGGAATGGGGGAGGATGAGGTCTCAAGGCCGGAAGCATGGATAAGGTGCTTTGCGAAACTGATGCTCAAAGGCATAACATGTGGACAGCAAAGGAAGTGGGCAGTAGGCCTCACTTTGATTCGTGGGCCACAAGTAATGGCCAATGTGCCTCGAGTGAAACCTGTGTTACATATCTGCAGGGGACCCACGTAGAGTGACTTATTGAAGCATTCCCAGAAAATGGAAATCCAATCAATGGCTTAGTATCCTGAGGATAAAGTACCCACGCACCCTGAATAGTGAGGCGTCATGGGTTTCTGGGGCACAGGGATGCAAAAAACGGAGCATGCTCGCCGTACAACGGAAGCACATCATAAGATGTAAAACGAAGTGAATTCAACCTCAACATGAGCACGTTATCCTCCACTTGTTTCACTACAGCTGGCATGTCACATGGAAAGCAAGCAGCTGGGGAAGCAGCTCACAAAACCAAACAATTACCACCACACCCCTTCTCTTTGCCCTATCAAAGCTGCCTTCCACTCAAACGGATTCCGAGAATTATCATGAATAACTTGTCTGTCTATTCCAACCTGCAGGCAGAGAACCTGGGTAAACAGCTAGTTCCAGGGACGCACTATCAGAAGAGGTTATATATATAAATGGCAGTTGGGGTGTGGGTGGTGAGGGGTGGGCGAGGTGGATTCACTTACAACAAAGAGACGCTGCCGACGAAGGGTCACGGTGCTCTGGAGATGTAGCCAAAACACCATGTAACAATAATACATCACATTACACACGGATATGTCACAGCGGTCTCTCCCAACGTTCATGGATGTGACTTCACCCAACACCCCCCATCGTGATCTGAGGTTCACCAAGGGCTGCCAAAGGCCAAACCTTTCCGCACACTCCACACCGTACCGGGCAATGCGACACTATGGCAAGCTAATAAAGAACAATTCCAAACGACTCTCGCACAAAGGGCAACACTTGCGATGACAAAAAAAAAAAATCATGGCCTGGAAAGTCATGGCAGATCAGGACTGGAAAGCCCTGGAATACATCAAGCGAACATTTCTTCAGCCGTTCTTCAGCTTTATTTTTCATCGTCATGAATCTCTAACGGGACCCATGAAACGCCGCACGGCATGGTCCACACCCGTGTACCACCAATGTGGAGGTCAACGAGACAGCCGAGGTGACAACCCCGTGTGACGCTGGCATGCTGAACCTGTGTGACAACTAAATGTTTGTGAATGCTGCAGTGGACGTTCACCAGAAGTAATAAGCATACGATGCGACATCTCATCGATACAGTACGGATACATACGATATACGTAATACGATACAGTACGGATACTTACAGGAATGATGTGATGATCTAAATGCAATTAAACCAAACCGTTGGACTAAAAGTTGTGCGGACCTGAATGGTTTTCCACAACACTAATAATGGGGAAAAAAGAGCAAGAGGCATCTCATGCGGGCACGGGCAACTTGCTATTATCAACAAAGTGTAAGGTCAAATGTAGCTACCGAGGAGATAACGGGGCAATCGGGGCATTGTAGCAAAAATGGGCAAAATGCTAAAAATGATACTGCCAATGGGGAACTGGTTAAGCCTGGTTTTTGCTTGGCGGTTAGGGTGCCAGCTTGGGATCCCAGGATCCTGTTAGTCTGGTTCACCATGTTTTTTCGTTCAAAATTTTTGGAGATTAGCAAAACTATACATTTTTGGACTATTCAGAGCACGAGGAATCCAAAAAATTAATGTTTACATTTGCGTAGACACCTTTGCGAAAATGACACTCAGGACAGTGATGAAGATGTGTAAAAGCGTATTCCTGAACGGTATAGACCTAGTAGATCCTGTGTATAGGACTTATAGTTCAATCTGATACTAACAAGGCTGCTTTCTTGCTTTATAAACCCATACCTATAACTTCAAAGGACTTGCAATATCATGTATTATGTAATACAGTTATATCACAAATATAAAGACAATGGTTTCAATTACCTTTGTTTGTTGCTTTTCTATAATCCTGAGCACTATTCTGATCTGTAAATGATCTGATCTGTAAAATCTGATCTTATTCTGATCAAAATTCAAACAAACAAAAAATGTTCAATTCAAGTGAAAATGAATGATGAAAATTGAATTTGCAAAGAAATTGAAAATTGGAATTGAAAAAAAATTGAAAATTTGAAAATTGAAAATTGTAAAAAATTGAAAATGGAAAATTGAAAAAAAAAATTGAAAATTGAAAATTGAAAAAAAAAATTGAAAATTGAAAAAAACAAAATTGAAAATGAAAATTGAAAAATGAATGTTCAATTCAAACAAAAAATGATCTGATGTGATCTGATCTGATCGTCTGATGAAGATCAGATCACTCCTTCATTCCTCTTTTCTCCCACCTCTGGAACAAACTCCCTCACTCCCTTCAATCCCACTCCACCCTCCCGGTCTTTAAAACAGCTGTTCACCACCATCTCTTATCTTCCCCAATCCAAAACCTTGATCTTTTCTACCCCCGCTAATTTCACCCCAAATCCACTTTTTTTGAGGTGACTTTTGACTTCTTTCCTGGAAGTCCTTGGTGTCCTTGCGTTTTATACCTATCCTGCCTCCCCCCAGGCCCTCTCCCTCCCACACATCTCCCGATGTCCCTGCTCTCAAATGTGTTTGTGTGCTTCCTCCCCTTCTCTCCCCATCTTGTCGACCGCTCCCCTTTTTATATACTTTGTTTGCTTGTTTGTTTGATAAATGTTAGCTCTTTCACGAGCCTCGACTCTGTATACAAAAAAAAGAAAAAAGAAGATGTGTAAAAGCATATTCCTGAACGGTATAGACCTAGTAGATCATGTGTATCGGACTTATAGTTCAATCTGATACTAACAAGGCTGCTTTCTTGCTTTATAAACCCATACCTATAACTTCAAAGGACTTGCAATATCATGTATTATGTAATACAGTTACATCACAAATATAAAGACAATGGTTTCAATTACCTCTGTTTGTTGCTTTTCTATAATCCTGAGCACTATTCTGATCTGTAAATGATCTGATCTGTAAAATCTGATCTTATTCTGATCAAAATTCAAACAAACAAAAAATGTTCAATTCAATTGAAAATGAATGATGAAAATTGAAATTGAAAAAAAATTGAAAATTGAAAATTTGAAAATTGAAAATTGAAAATTGAAAAAAAAAAATTGAAAATTGAAAAAAACAAAATTGAAAATGAAAATTGAAAAATGAATGTTCAATTCAAACAAAAAATGATCTGATGTGATCTGATCTGATCTGATGAAGATGTGTAAAAGCGTATTCCTGAACGGTATAGACCTAGTAGATCCTGTGTATAGGACTTATAGTTCAATCTGATACTAACAAGGCTGCTTTCTTGCTTTATAAACCCATACCTATAACTTCAAAGGACTTGCAATATCATGTATTATGTAATACAGTTATATCACAAATATAAAGACAATGGTTTTCAATTACCTTTGTTTGTTGCTTTTCTATAATCCTGAGCACTATTCTGAGGCCTTTATTGGATTCCTTGACCCAGAAAACATAGGATTAGCATATTTAATTAAGTTTCTAGGTTGACTAGAAGCCGAGATAGCGCAAAATATGTATTTTATGGCGGCCATTTTGAAAATCCAAAATGGCGGCCATGCAGGTGTCTGTGCAAATGTCAACATTGATTTTCGGATTCTCCATGCTCTGATGATTCCAAAAATGTACAGGTTTGCTAATCTCCCAAAATTTTGAACGAAATTATATTTGTTAACAAAGTGAACCTGACTATGTGTAGAATCCCGGTCGATCGCTGAGTTAACGCCAGGGGGGTTGACTCAGCCTGTCATCCTTCCGAGGTCGGCAAATTGAGTACCGGTTCACTGGTAATTCCCTGTGTGTCGCAAGAGGCGACTAACAGGGTTGGCGGCAGGAAGGGAATCCGGCCATAAAACATTGCTTCAAAAAGGGGACCAAGGTGCCCGAAAAAGGCCAAAGGGAAAATGGCGTCTAAAGGCGGTTAA
Source organism: Myxine glutinosa (assembly GCF_964187855.1). NCBI lineage: Eukaryota > Metazoa > Chordata > Myxini > Myxiniformes > Myxinidae > Myxine > Myxine glutinosa. The sequence goes on from NC_136267.1 coordinate 38,511,145, forward strand.
ATGTAGAACTGGTTGAAGCAATCAAGAGTTTTCCACCTCAAAAGATAATGTGTGTCCAGCTGAGTGTAAATCTGCAACACAAATCAATAAACCACGGCGCACGTCATCACAGCACGACAAAACACAAAGTGTCGCTCCTTACCGTGCTGACAGTGCAGCGAACTCCAACATCGAGCGGCGAACTGTTCGTTGAAACTCGTGCGCGGACAGCGCTCGGGGCCCGAGACGACTCCTGGGCAAATGTCCCCGCATTCACTATCCGGCTTGTTTCCCACGATGAAGTTGTTCTCCACGGAGTCGAGAATGAGTGACCAGTCCACACTGGCCACGTAGCACAGGTCGGGGTTCTTCTCGAGGCGAACGGCGCCGCGCGTAATGTTACGCAGCCCGTGCAGGCCCAGTTCCTGGGAGCATGCGGGGAAACAACGGGTATCAGGTCATCTGGATACCGATCACGATATGAAATCACGTCACCACCGAGGTGGTGCGTTGCTTTAATCAACCCTTCGGCTCAACATCATTTTTGGCTTCGGGAACGGGTTTGATGAGCCGACATCGACTTTGAGCGAATACAAGAGTGAAATCAAGTTCTCAAAAGGCCTTTGGCCAAAAAACACGAAGGAATCACTTTCGATTGTTCACTACGATCACATTCTTAATTACTTTTACGACGGATTAATTTGCTAAAGCTTAAAACCAAAGTTCATGATCCTGAAGGTTTGCATGGAAGGCCAACAGGGCAGTGGTCTTTGGGAATTTTTTCCAGAACACTGCCGAACAAGGCTATCTGCAAAAGATGTAGTGCTCGGCACGTAACTCAAACCCGAAACGTCTTGTGGGTCGAAGGCTGGGAGCCATCGCCATTCGGTGAAGACCAATTGCTCGGAGAAGCCAAAGGCAATGGAAAACATGATTGGCATTTTGTGGATAATTTTGATAAAGTCGCCAAACCGATTTTGGATACATGATCAAGGCTCGTGGAAGAGCTAGACTAGAACGGAGGGGACCAAAAAGAGAAGGAACAAACCAATCAACAACTAATAAAAAGGGTGAGGGATAGGGGGGACATCACAATAAGCTGGAAAAGGCATGCTTCGGAATGGGGTTAGGGTTAGGGTTAGGGTCATTTAGGGTGGAAGAGATCTTGAGTATGGATGGGGGATGACCTGAGGTTGTGGTGAACAGCTGTCTTGAAGCTCTGGAGGGAAGAATGGGACAGAACAGACTGAGGAAGTTGGTTCTACAGGTGAAAGAGGAACAAATGAGTGGAAGTGAGCAGAGACTCTGGATTTTGGGAATTTGACAAGACACCTTCCAATCGTTGCAGAGATCGGAAGGAAACCTGTCGGTCAGGGAGCTCAGGAGCCACAGTCAAAGGTTTATGCGATCTCGTACCACGGACCTATTGGTACACCTCACTGTACATACACATACTATTGCAAATTTAACTCTGATTTTGAATAGCTTTTTCAGAATTAGAACTATGTGCAAATTTGTAGTGTTACAACTTCTTTCATATACAGTATCATTTACTGGTGGAGGTAGGGGGGCGCGTGGCTGTGGCGTTGATGCAGTGCCCCCTGTACGTTGGGGCAGGAGTTTGTAATTTGTTCAGGGTGTCAGTGATAACTCGCCTACTCTTCATGAAGGACACTGTGGGATCATTAATGTCCACCAACTAATGCCAGCAGATGAGACGCCAAGTTTAAGGTCCATCTGAGGGACACATCAACGAGTCGTCATGCATGTGAAACACGAGGATGACAGTTTATAGCTGGGTCGGGATTCAAACCCAAGCAAGACAGCTCACAGGCGAGTGTGTAAACCTCTAGGACCAGGACTCTATGACATCTTGCCAGCCCGTGTTACAACATAACCCAACATCAAAATCTAAGTCGGTGTGACTATGGTAGTAGTTGGGTTGCCCCCAATACAGAATTTTCACGTGAACTGATAAGTTCATCGTGCTGCAACCATGGTTTAAATCCCATGTACGATATGCATTTGTCCATTGTCAACTAATGGCCTTGTAATTCACATGAAAGTACACTGATGTCTCATTGAAGTACTAATGGAGTTGTTCGGCATATGATTTACATGCAAGCACTTCCATAGGCCTGAGATCAATATTATATATACTGTATATATATATGTATGTATATATATATATATATATATATATATATATATATATATATATATATATATAATAATATATATATATATATAATAATATATATATATATATAATAATATATATATATATATATATATATATATATATATATATATATATATATATATATATAGTGTCCCAGCAAGCAGGATGGACATTGAGGTGCCACCTCAGGCAAGCGGTGTCATCACAAGCATGTGATGTCATCACATCACAAGCATGTGATCACATGTCATGTGATCACAAGCGGTGTCATCACCACTGTCATCCTTCCGAGGTCGGCTAATTGAGTACCAGTTCACTGGTAATTCCCTGTTTGTCGTTAAAGGCGGCAAAAAGGGTTGGCGTCAGGAAGGGCATCCGGCCGTAAAACATTGCTTCAAAAAGGGGCCCGAAAAACAACAACAACCACGGTTCCCGAAAAAGGCCAACCCCCGCTTTGCGGGGAAAAATGGCCTCTAAAGGTGGTTATATATATATATATATATATATATATATAGAAACATACACTACCGGTCAAAAGTTTTAGAACACCTCAATTTTTCCAGTTTTTATTGAAATTTACGCAGTTTAATGTCTCAATGTACTCTGAAATTAAGCATCTCACTATAATTCACCAAATGTCCGTCTGTCCGTTCGAAGGTACCGCAAAAACGGCTGAACCATCCAACGATATTTTGGGTGGGTAATCCTTGGACCCCCTGGGGTAAAATAGGCCATATTGTTTTTCCAATTTTCCCAAACACGATGGAATATTATTTACCGATATGAACAGCGATGTGGCTTTTGTTGAAATTCTACGTTCCAGGAGAGAGTAGATCGACTCCTGACGAACTCTTCCGATATAAACGTGCGGCTCCGAAGTAACACGGCAGCGTGTGCAAAGCGACTGAGAAACAGGTGTAGCGGCCGCTTCCGTGTTACAGATTCGGCGCGCACTCTTCACACATAAATGTGCGATTGGGAAAGACGTGTAGCGGCCGCTTCTGTTTTGCAGAATTCAATCTTTTTTCAAAATGGGCGCCATGTACTGTTTAGATTTTGATGATTTGCATGTGATATGATTCAACGGATGTTTATATGAATCGTTTAAAATAAAAAAAGCCTTCAATTTCTAATATTTTGCCTTTTCATTTGGGTCTCCCAATTGAAGCCCAGTCCGTCGGGTGGGTACCGTTGCCAGTAGAACAAATAAACAATTGGAGATAAAAAGAAATCATGGAATCATTTTGTTTAACAAAATTTAATTAAAAATTTTGACTCAGCAAAGTAGCCACCTTTTGCAGATATAACCACCGAACACACTCGTGCATTCTTTCTACAATGGAAATCAAATATTGTTCGGGAAGTTCTTCCCAACACTGTTGCAGAAGTTCCCACAAATGTGTTGCACTTGTAGGTTGCTTTGCTTTCACCCTTCTGTCGTTCATCCCAAACCAGCTCGATGGGGTTTAAGTCTGGAGACTGTGCTAGCAAATTCCATGATTTGAAGCCTACCGTCTTGTTCTTTTCCTCGAAGGTAGTTTTGGCATAGCCTGGAGGTGTGTTTAGGGTCATTATCTTGCTGTAGGATGAACCCCTGACCAACAGGGAATATACCAGAGGGTATCGCATGGCGCTGCAAAATGCTGTGGGAGCCCTTTTGGTTCAGTGTGCCAGTCACTCTGTGCAAGTCTCCGACTCTGGATCCAGCAAAAGAACCCCAGACCATCACGCTTCCTCCTCCATGTTTGACAGTTGGTGTCACACACTGAGGAACCATCCTTTCGCCTACTCGACGGCGTACAAAAACCCTGCGTGATGAACCAAAGATTACAAATTTTGATTCATCGGTCCATAAGACCTTCTTCCAGTCTTCAGTAGTCCACTGGTGGTGCTTCATGGCCCAGGCAAGCCTCTTTTTCTTATTTTGCCATCTCAGCAATGGCTTTCTTACTGCCACTCGACCTGTCAAACGTGCAGCTCGAAGTCTTCTCTTCACAGTTGAAACTGAGACTTGCTTACTTCGACCAGTGCTAAGCTGTGCTTGAAGCTGTTGTCCTGTGAGCCGCCTATCACGCAAGCTGTTGACTCTCAGAAACTTGTCTTCTGATTCTGTTGTGGCTTTGGGTCTGCCAGACCTCTTCCTGTCAGTTTCCTCCAGTATCCAAGTGCCTTTTGATGGTGTAGGAAACTGTACTCACTGAAACCTTGGTTTTCTTTGCAATTTCTCAAAAGGAAAGACCTACACTTTTAAGGGTTATAATTGTCTGTCTGTCTTCCTTTGTTAATTGCCATTTTCTCGCCATTATGATAGCAATATACTACTTCCTGCAGCGCAATATTGTCCAAATAATGTTTCAGAGGGTGTAATAACAGTCTGTTCCAATACTGCTTTTATACAGACAGGGGGTTTGTAATCAGCAGAGGTTGGGACACCTGTAGGAATTGTTTGCATCAACTTTCAAGGCTTAATTTACTTACATTGCTGCAGAACAGCTGTAAGTTGTTAACCCATTACTTGATCCCTGAAGAAGGCCTTTCTTTACAATATAACTGTGCAGTTTACATTATTTTCCCGTTTTTGCTGACCTAAACTTTTTTTTAAACCTCGAGCAGTTTACTGCTTACCTTTGTACCGTTTCAGGTTATTCACTGGACTTGAATTGCTTAAATCTCAATAAAAACTGGAAAAATGTAGGTGTTCTAAAACTTTTGACTGGTAGTGTATATATATATATATATATATATATATATATATATACAGACTTGGCATTTAATATGGAATCTTTTTTTTGTGGGGGTGAACTTACTTTTCAAGATGACTTAGAACCAAAAGTTCATTGGAATTATGTTGAAATTATTCTAGATTTTGTTAATGTGACCTTTAAAAGAAACAAAAACCACATTTGACATTTCGAAACAAATAAATTGATCCTTGGAAGTGATGTAAACTGATATCGAACTCAATTCACGGACAGTACTGTGTTAAACTTCTGTACGTTTTCCAGAAGTATCTCTTTATTTTGCACATTAGCCAAAAAAAAATTCAACAAAAACAAAAGCTAAATTATGACTGGGATTACGGACAGTAAAATTACAGTTCAGTACTTCGTGTAACCCCCACGAGCATTCAGGAGAGCACGTACACGTCGAGGCATGCTGTTCACGAGATTTGCCAAGGTTTGGACAGGAATCGCTTGCCATGCAGTGACAATAGCCTGCTGCAATTCACGCACAGAGGTCGGCTGCTGGTCCAAGTTGTCGATTTGATGCGTTAATTCTGCCCACAAGTTCTCTATCGGATTAATATCCGGGGACATGGCAGGCCACTCCATATGCTCTACACCACGGTCAGCAAGAAAGTGTTGGATCATGCGAGCACAATGAGGCCGTGCATTGTCATCTTGGAAGACAAAGTTTCCTCGAAAGGCTCCACGAGCAAATGGAAGCAATGTTTCTTCCAGAATGACCCTGTACCTGAACTGGTTCAGGTTTCCATTCAGAACAACCAGGTCAGTTTTGCCCCCTGCATGAAAAGCAGCCCAAACGGTCACCCCACCACCTCCAGCTTGGACTCTTGGCACTATACAATCTTCGTTGTGGGCTTCTTGCACTCGTCTGCGCACTCGGACGCGGCCATCTTGACGATAGACCAGAAATCTAGACTCGTCACTGAAGGTCACGTGATTCCAGTGTCCTGGCTGCCATTGACGGTGCTCTCTGGCCCACTGCAATCGGCGCTGGCTGTGTTGTCTGGTCAGGCGTGGCTTTCTCAGGGGACACCTGGCACGATAGCCTGCTTGAACCAGTCGTTGGTTGACTAGCCTTCTGGATACAGGCACATTTGTTAGTTGCTGCCACTCAGCCCTAAGCCGATTAGCTGACTTGGTACGGCCATTGCAGACTAACCGGTGCAGCTGGCGATCATCTCTCCTTGTGGTTTTGCATGGCCGTCCTGGCCTCGGTATTGGAGTAGGGACACCCCTCTGAGCATTTCGTTTCAGGATCTTTGACACCTGACCTTGAGTGATGCCATACTGCCGAGCAATAGCACGCTGTTTCATGCCAGAATTTCGTAAAGCCACCACTCCATGACAAACAGCATTGTCAAGTTGACGGACCATCTCCAGAGGAAGCGGCAATAACTTTTGTAGATGTGCAGCAGTTGTTTTCCACTAATACAGAACGCAACAACCCTTATATACCCGATTGTGAAGCCAATCGTCAAATGTACCTGTCCTTACATTTTGTCACGCCACCTGTGATATAATCCTGTTATTGACTTCTTGCTGCGAAAGACAATCAGTGACATGGTTCTTTCAACAAAGACATCACCGAAGGGTAAAAGAAAATCACCAGATTGATATACTGAGTTCAGAATGTAAACCCGTCAAGAAAAAAAATAATTCCATATTAAATGCCAAGTCTGTGTGTGTGTGTGTGTGTGTATATATGTATATATATATATCAGTAGTGACCCCTAATTCCGAACGCCCCTCATCTCGAACTACTCTAATTCCGAACCGTAAATTCGAGAAAATTTTGTCCCTAATTCCGAATGTATTTCTATAACCGAACCGCCAACATAGCGTTCGCGTGTTGTTTCCAGTGCTGAAATTAAAGAACTGTGCTTCCATTGGTCTAAAACACAGGCCATTGTTGAAAAGTGGCACCCTCATAAAGCAGTGGTTAACAGGAGCATTAACTTGTTCAGTGACAATGTGATTGACCACTTCAGAAAAATTAAGAAAAGTCGCCAACACCAGGCAACTTTGGAGAGGTGGTTCTCTAAAGAAAGCAAGCCTAGTGAGCCCCAACCCTCTACAAGTGGTGTTAAGAGACAAAGAGAGCAAACACCAGAAGCACAGTCATCTGATGTTAGCTTGGAAGGTGCCTCACCTTCCAAGCAATAAAACCCTCTCCCTCCTTCCTCCTCTCCAGCTTCCACATGCACCATCAGAACTCTCCACTAAGGTAAATGCAGTTATTTTCATGTTAGTACATTTATTTCTTGTTTTTATTATTATTATTATTTGATATTTAGGGCATTTACTCATCTTATTTTACCTTGAATCATGTGTATTTGCAGTTAACAGTGTCTTGATAATGGGTTTTTGGGGTCCAGGAACGGATTAATTCACTTTCCATTATTTCTTATGAGGAAAATAGTTTCTAATTCCGAACTTTTCCCAATCCGAACTGCCGCTGGAACGAATTAAATTCGGATTTAGAGGTCCCACTGTATATATATATATATATATATATATATATATATATATATATATATATATATATATATATATATATATATATATATATATATATATATATATATATATATATATATATATATAGTGCCGTCAGGAAGTATTCACACCCCTCGACGTTTTTCACATTTTGTTGTGTTCCAAGCTGAATTTAAAATGAATTAAATTGAGATTATTTTTGTCGCTGATCGACACATAATACCCCATAATGTCAAAGTGGATAATTTTTCGAAATTTTACAAAAACAATTCAAAAAAACATAGGGGCAATACCCCTGGTGCTCACCTGGTGGAATAAACAGTAATAAACAGCTCACCAAAAGGCATTTTAAACCAATTTCAATGGTTGCTGGAAGACAGGGCAGCATGTAGAATCATACTTACATAATCATAAGACTTTAAACAAACAAAGAAAAAAATACCTATTTTGGGGGGCAAACCCTCCTCCCCCAACCCCATATACCTCCTAAGACCCCAATTTTTCTAATGCCTTGAACAAACATTGGTACATCATGGGTGATTAAGGTTGTGGTGAAGTTACATCGAGATTGTGTGTGTGTAGTTTCTGAGAAGAAAACAAATACCTACTTTGGGGGCCAACTCCCCACCCCGCCCCCCCCCCCCACACCCGATAGAGACCCTTAAAGGGGCCAAAAAAATTGTAAAGGGGCAAATTTTTTTAATGCCGTGAACAAACTTTGGTGCAGCATGGGTGGTGAAGGATGTGGTCAAGTTTCATCAAAATGTCATCAAAGTCCAAATCCATCCATAACATTTTGAGATATCCTGCTATGTATAGTTTTTGGCCCTATCTCCCAATGGTGAATAATCACTAACAATTTTAAATAATTCTCATATCCGAATCCATATTCAGATCCTCATCAAAATCCAATCGAATCGTCGTTGTAAACACCCAACCTCTCCACCAAGTTTCATCCAAATCGTTCCACAACTTTTTGAGATATCCTGCTATGTATCGTTTTTGGCCCCATCTCCCAATGGCGAAGAATCCCTTTAAAAATTCTACTAGCCGGATCCGAATCCGGATCTTCACCAAAATCTAATCATTTCGTCGGTTTCACACACGCTACATCTATGTGAAATTTCGTCCGAATCCGTCCACAACTTTTTGAGATATTTTGTTCACAAACGGACAGACAGGGGTGAAAACATAACCTCCATCCACCTTTGGTGGCGGAGGGTAATGAAATACAGAAATATCTAATTTATGTAAATTTTCAACCCTCTGAGTCAACACTTCATTGAAGCCCCTTTGGCAGCGATTTCAGCTTCGAGTCCTCCTGGGTATGTCTGTATCAGCTTTGCACATCTGGATTTGGGGAGTTCCTCCCATTCTTCCTTGCAGATTTGCTCAAGCTCTGTCAAGTTGGATGGGGAGCGTCGTTGAACAGCAATCTTCAACTCTTTCCACAGATTCCCAAAGGGATTCAAGTCTGGGCTTTGGCTGGGCCACTCAAATACTTTCACGTTCTTGTTCTGCAGCCATTCCAGTGTTGCTTTGGCGGTATGCTTCGGGTCATTGTCCTGTTGGTATGTAAATATTTGACGCAATCTAACATCTGTTGCACTCTGAAGCAGGTTCTCCTCAAGGATTTGCCTGTATTTGGCTCCATTCATTGTTCCCTCTGTCCTTACAAGTCTCACAGTCCCTGCCACTGAAAAGCATCCCCATAACATGATGCTGCCACCACCATGGTGATGAGCTGTGCTGGGTTTCCAACAGACATAGCACTTTGCATTCAGGCCAAAGAGTTCAATTTGCCTTTCATCAGACCACAGAATATTGTGCCTCATGCTCTCAGTCTTCCACATGCCTTTTTGCAAACTCCAGGCATGCTGCTATGTGCCTTTTTCTCAAGAGTGGCTTCCATCTGGCCACTCCCATAAAGTCTATATTTGTGAAGTACCGCAGAAACTGTTGTCTTTCCGGCAGGTTCTCCATTCCCTGCCATGTTATTCTGTAGTTCTGTCAGCGTGGTCATTGGGTTCTTGATCACCTCCCTGACCAAGGTCATTCTTGTCCGGTTGCTCAGTTTGGTTGGACGGCCAGCCCTAGGAAGAGACTGGGTAGTTCCATATTCTTTCCATTTCCTAATGAGGGAGGTCACTGTGCTCTTGGGAACTTTCAACACTCTAGAAATTGTTTTATACCCTTCCCCAGATTCATGCCTCCTCACAATTCTATCTCGGGGTTCTATGGACAGTTCCTCGGACTTCATGGTAGAGTTTCTGCTCTGACATGCACTGTCAACTGTGGGACCTTTTATAGAAAGGTGTGTTTCATTCTAAATCATGTCAAATCAATTGAATTGGTCACAGGTGGACTACAATTGAGTTGTAGAAACATCTCAAGGATGATCAACGGAAATTGGATTCACCTGAGCTCAATTTGGAGTGTCATAGCAAAATAGGTTGAATACTTATTGACTCAAGATATTTAAAGTTTTCATTTTAATTGTTTTGTAAAAATTTCTAAAAAAGTTCCACTTTGACATTATTGGGTATTATGGGTAGTTCAGTGTTAAAAAAAAACAACCTCAGTTCAATCAATTTTAAATTCAGACTGAAACACAACAAAATGTAAAAAAAGTCAAGGGGTGTGAATACTTTCTGAAGGCAATGCACAAACATGTATTATTTTAATCTTTTTTGACATTACGGGTATTATGTGTCGATCAGTGATTTAAAAAAAAAAAAATCAATTTTATCCATTTACAAAATTTACAAAGCTTTTAACCACAGCTTGATAGAGTATTGCCCTACCCACTGGACTGGTGCTTCTTCCTCACACCTGGCTCGGCTTCACACTGAAGAAATCAAAGCTTTCAGAATCATTGGAATCTCCCACGATGAAGCTGATTCTGAGGGTCTTTCACGCTCCCTCACCGCAGGCATGTTGGTGGTCTTTCTGTCTTCTACCGCTCCTCTCCGGCCTAGCTCCCCCAGCTCTGTCTGTGCTTTGTCCCCCAAATATTCGTGCAGGACGCACAATATATGTCAGCAACCCTCTCGTGGTTAAGCTGCCAAAACCAAGACTCTCTGCTCACCTTCACTCCTTCATTCCTCTTTTCTCCCGCCTCTGGAACAAACTCCCTCACTCTCTTCAATCCCACTCCTCCCTCCAGGTCTTTAAAACAGCTGTTCACCACCATCTCTTATCTTCCCCCATACAAAACCTTGATCTTTTCTACCCCCACTAATCCACCTCAAATGCACCTCCTTAAATTTCCCCGTTTCCTTTCCTGAAATCCCCTGCAGTGTCCATCTTGTTTATCCCATGTACCCCGCCCCAGCCCTCTCTCCTTCCACAGATCTCCCAATGGCCCTGTTCCCCTGTTGTTGTGCTTCCCTCTCTCTCCCCCTCTTGTCTCCCACTCACTTTATTAAAAGTTTTCACGTGTTAGCTCTTATACGAGCCTCGCCTTAGTATAGAATTTTTTTAAATAATAACTGACATCATGTACACCTCGTTCCAAGTCTGCGTTTCAAGACTATTTAAAAGCGCTGAAAAACCACCACAATAAATGAGTAAAAACAAACCGACTGTGCTGGCAGGCTAAAGGGTTTTCAAAAGAGTACAATTCTTCAGAACATCGGTGAATTTGGCTGCGACGATGTTTACCTTGTGGGTGGATGTCCCATTGAGCGTTTCATCAGATCTGCATTGCTTGTGCAAATCAAAGGTCTCACGTTGAAACTTTGCAATAACTTGGCAATGCAGGAAGGCATGATGAAAACTTTCTGACAATCATTTCTGTCCTCCTTGAAAGTCTTGCAAGTTCTTATCAACCTCATCCGTGCTGTGAAATGACGTCATACCGTGGGATGGGAGTCTTCCTTTGGTTTTGCATCCACTGATCTCTTGCATTGCTCATCGTGCTCTATTCATTATCCCTTTAGTTAGCTCTTCCATTACCTTCCATCTAAGTTTGTCATTTAATATAAAAAACACACGATGTAGACTGTAGAGTGTTCTTACACTGTGTTACTCATCTTGCAAAGCTGTCAAGAGAAGGCGTTGGGAGTAGTTATATGGAGGATACACAATGTTTTCCAAGTTTGAATTTACTCTTGCTTCATTTCCAGGTGGACGTTTCTCTCCAGTGGGTTGTTTCAGCATCTAAGACTGACCTCTTGAGTGTCTTCTTGTGGCTAGTCTCTTCTTGTCCGTCTGATCCCTTGAGAGTAGATCCATGCGGTTTTAGTGGACAAACCTGTGAAGGCTACCAAATAAAAATTTCGACTTTCAGGCTGCTGACCCAAGTTGGGGGAAAAGGAGGCCCGCGCCAAATATTCCAAGCACCCGTTAAAGGTACATAGATAGGGTGGCTCTAGATGTGAAGGAATGGACGAACTTCAAAGCTTCTAATCCACCACAGAGCAGCCAAAGTGGGGATCAAAATGGAGGAGGGGAACCTAATGAGAATGCTGCAAAAGTATAGGCAGTTATAAGAGTCTGGTAGCAAGAGCAGGTGGACAGCTGAGAGGTTGAGGTGGAGGTTGACATGGCATTTGTGATGAGCAGCTGCTGCGGGGAGCGATTTCTGATCTCCAAGCTTCGCTCGAGCTTTGTCCTGCACTGGGCATGTGACTCCGTTTGTGACTCCGAGATCAGTGCATCCAAAGTCTGCATTGCCACCAGGTGCACATCCCTGCACTACCAAACACTGGGTATTGCACCTCTGATGAGAATTTCTCTTCCGCAGTCCCGTAAGCACAAAGTATACCTTGGGTGAAGTACCTGAGGGGCTTGGGCCACACCGACCTTTGCCCACTCTCCATGTGCTCGACTGGAGTCCACGAAAAACAGTGAAACTAAATCGGAATCCTCACTTCATCAGTTTCAGTTGATGATGTGATGGTGTCATCAAAGAAACTTATTTGAGGAAATGGTTTTCGTGTGTGTGTGTGTGTGTGTGTGTGTGTGTGTGTGTGTGTGTGTGTGTGTGTGTGTGTTAGTATTGAGCAATGTGCTGCAACCTAGCATATCCAGTGTACATTCCTCGATTGCAAATGTCCACTGGATAATACTGTTGCAGATCTGGTGTAAGGTGTAAAATGGGAGACGCATTACAATAGTTATTTCATTGTACATGTTAGCGCAAGTGTGATGCAACTCCCATAAGAAGCAAGTGATAAAGCATGTCAAGTAAGTGTTTGGAAACACTGTCACCCCCCTGATCAAGTGTCTGTATATTCACCATGCCACCCCTCCCCCCAATTCCTCTCCTTACATTATTGAGCCTTCCTCCTAGTTTATCTGTCCTTGTATAAAATATCTTCTTTAGCTAACAGCCAATCCACACGGCTCAGGAGCGCGGTCATGTGATCAGCCCAAGGACATGAAACACTCCAAAAAATGCCCTCCAAATGGGCACACGTATTTTTGTCCCCCCTCCTCCCCTCTCTTTCCCCTGAAACGAATCCCCATTTTTGGTGAGAACCCATGTGATGCTCGGGAACAGACTCCAGAGCACTTAGCGAGAATTGGTTTATGAAAGCGTTAGACGGGTAGATTGGGTCCTCGCTTAAGCCCCTCAAAGAGAAATGCTGACATGACGTGCTGACATGGATCCTAATTCCCATCCAATTACCTGTGTTACTGTGCAGTACAAATTACAATGACATTGCTCCGTATTCAACTGTTTCACATATGTTCAGGGCCTGAAATTAGAAATTTACATGTTTTGTAAAGCTGACTTGACGCTCATTCGACTGGCGCCCGTCCCGCGTGTAAGGGTGATCACCCGAGCTGTTTAAAGCACTATCTGCTCATTCTGCGGTGATTGATTGAGGTCGTTAAAGAAGCATCACCGCTCCACAAATCTTTGCGACGAGTTCTTAACAAGCGCAGATCTTATGGGAGTGGCGGAAAGCCACCAGGAAGGGACAATTTTTCATAATTTTGACTGTGCCTGACACGTGCACAAACAATGCAGATCATTCGTGTAGAGAACAAGGATTAATGTGTATTCATCAATTACAAAAAAAATACACATCCTTTTTTTTTTGACCAACAAAAATTTTACACTCCCTGGATACTTTGCTCCTGAGTAACCATGTAAAATAAACTTCATCCAATGCATTCTGAACAGGCTGAATAAGGAATAAAGGACTCAGGCGAATATTGACCTTTCATGAAACAAAGACTCTCGGATGCCAACAATGTTACTGTGATTGTCTGATTTCATCTTTGAGTGGAAACAGTGGGTGACCATTGATGTGGCCATTGCCTATTATCTCTCCCATTAGGATGAGGTTCAGCAAGGCAGCGTCTTAGAACCGATGTTATTCTTTATCTATGTCAATGTTCTACCTGAATCCCTCAACAAAAAAACTTTACCATTTTGCCGACCACTCCTCCCTGTGCAGAACAACACATAACTCTTGTAAAAGGCCGAGTGCTGCGGAATCACTTTCATCGGATGTGGACAAGACAAGCCGCTTGTCAGCTAATTGGAACATGAAGTTCAATGCCGGCAAATCACACGCTCTCACACTACCTCTCCACAAGGATCGGATATTCAACTATCAATCAACCTCTCTAGACAGCCACTGGAATAGGTGCATCCCTGGAACTCCTTGGCATCACTCTCTGCCATAAGGTTTTGATACATTCATGTTTAGAATCCCATTTCAACCCATTCCCATTTCCCATTCCCCTCATTGCAAATAATGAATTGGATGTAATCCATAACTTTGTGCGTACGATCCGCTGTGTTTTGTTGAGTTTTGTAAGCCCGTCACGATTGTAACATATATGCTTATTAAAAGCTGATATATTTGATTATTTTATTTCATTTTACACCATATTTTGATTTTATTTTATGATTGGCCAGGGACACTGGTAGTGATCTTTTTGGATTCTGATTCTACTTTTCCTGTCAACTGTTGTTGCTCCTGTAAACGTCATTGTCTGTTCTGTGTTCTTGCTCTTCCACAAATCTTGTTGATGTATAAATAAATTAAAATACAGTATCCAGTTGGCATAGTTACATATTCCATTTGAACGCACATGAATATGAGTGGGGAATAGAGGGGAGACATGGGAGGGTGATTGGGAAACAGGGGGGAGGTGGAGACAGGGAAGGGGGAAGGGAATGGGGGAGGGAGAGCGGCATGGAGTAGAGAGGGGAGTGGGAAGAGAAGGGTGGGAGTAGGGTAGGGGGTGAAGGAGAGACAGGGAAGTGGGGGAGAGAGAGAGTGGGGGAGGGGAGAGTGGGGATAGAGAGTGGGGAGGGAGAGAGAGTGGGGAAGGGAGAGAGAGTGGGAGAGAGAGAGAGTGGGGATAGAGAGTGGGGAGGGAGAGAGAGTGGGGAAGGGAGAGAGAGTGGGGGAGGGAGAGAGAGTGGGGATAGAGAGTGGGGAGGGAGAGAGAGTGGGGAAGGGAGAGAGAGTGGGGGAGGGAGAGACTGGGGGAGGGAGAGACTGGGGGAGGGAGAGACTGGGGGAGGGAGAGAGAGTGGGGCAGGGAGAGAGAGAGTGGGGAAGGGAGAGAGAGTGGGGGAGGGAGAGACTGGGGGAGGGAGAGACTAGGGGAGGGAGAGACTGGGGGAGGGAGAGACTGGGGGAAAGAGAGACTGGGGGAGAGAAAGAGCGGGGGAGGGAGAGACTGGGGGAGAGAGAGAGTGGGGGAGAGAAAGAGCGGGGGAGGGAGAGAGCGGGGGAGAGATAGAGTGGGGGAGAGAGAGAGATAGATTGGGGGAGAGATAGATTGGGGGAGAGATAGATTGGGGGAGAGATAGAGTGGGGGAGAGATAGAGTGGGGGAGAGATAGAGTGGGGGAGAGATAGAGTGGGGGAGAGATAGAGTTGGGGAGAGATAGAGTGGGGGAGAGATAGAGTGGGGGAGAGATAGATTGGGGGAGAGATAGAGTGGGGGAGAGATAGAGTGGGGGAGAGATAGAGTGGGGGAGAGATAGAGTGGGGGAGAGATAGAGTGGGGGAGAGATAGAGTGGGGGAGAGATAGAGTGGGGGAGAGATAGAGTGGGGGAGAGATAGAGTGGGGGAGAGATAGAGTGGGGGAGAGATAGAGTGGGGGAGAGATAGAGTGGGGGAGAGATAGAGTGGGGGAGAGATAGAGTGGGGGAGAGATAGAGTGGGGGAGAGATAGAGTGGGGGAGAGATAGAGTGGGGGAGAGATAGAGTGGGGGAGAGATAGAGAGTGGGGGAGAGGAAGAGAGTGGGAGAGGGAGAGAGTGGGGGAGGGGGAGAGAGAGTGGGGGAGGGAGAAAGTGGGAGAGGGAGAGAGTGGGGGAGGGGGAGAGAGAGTGGGAGAGAGGAGAGAGGAGAAGGGGATCCTATGCTAGCTCTTCCCGTCACTTGGGACATATGTTCTTCCTCGTACATAATAAATATAAGCTTTATGTATTTGATGATGTGGATTGTGCTCGCATTCTGCAAGCAGCTAAATAACTCAAAGTAAATCAAGAATGAGTCATGAGAATGAGCTCTTAGCTTAATACTGTAGTAGTTTACAACTATAGTAACTTTTAATGAAAATATCACAAAAGTTGTAAAATAAAACTATTATTTACATTCTAACAATGAGTTGTTTGGCAACGTCAAGAGTCCAAATTTGTGATTCTCGGTCGAAGAAAAGCGTTAAGGAGTGTATCCGGAATGTATATGTTGGAACCCATCTGTGGATCGGTCCCATCGGCCGATGGGTCTGACCCATCTGTGGATGCACGAGAAATGACAATGCAGACCCATCGGCCGATGGGTCTGCGCCATCTGCGGATGTGTTGTTCACCTTGAAGGAATGTGTATGCATCAATGGTGGATGAGTATGTTTATTTGAACCTAAAAATAAGCAATTGATGTCATAAATGTTTATAAAGCAGTCCGTGACATGTGGTTTGTCGATAACCGTTTGTCGATAAGATAAAAATAAGATAATGTCGCTCCACATGTAATTCCAATGACTGTGTACCTGATTGAAGAGCACCATTCTGTCAACACATTCCTTCAAGGTGAACAACACATCCGCAGATGGCGCAGACCCATCGGCCGATGGATCTGCATTGTCATTTCTCGTGCATCCACAGATGGGTCAGACCCATCGGCCGATGGGAGCGATCCACAGATGGGTTCCAACATATAAACCAAAGTAGAAATCAAGCAGTAATTGTCACATTCTTGAAGCTGCTCCCACGTGACGTGACGTGACGCACCGTCAACAACAGAGCCCGCTCGAGTCATCAGGATGTCAAGTTAGCATCTTCCCTTTTTGATACATTGAATGAATTTAGATTAGTAAAGATTTACATAATAGGCTGCAAGAGCATAGTGAGTGCATGTCTGATCAGGGTTCAATTCCCGAACCGACGGCATACATAGTGCGATACAGTCAGTACCGGTACAAGTCATTTTGCATGCTTTAAATGGACGATGAAGAAGGCATGCCTTACTGGGTCAACAAAACGCTGCTGCGAAGCATAAATTCAGTTTCCACAATCATAAATTCAGTTTCCACAATCATAAATTCAGTTTCCACAATCATAAATTCAGTTTCCACAATCATAAATTCAGTTTCCACAATCATAAATTCAGTTTCCACAATCATAAATTCAGTTTCCACAATCATAAATTCAGTTTCCACAATCATAAATTCAGTTTCCACAATCATAAATTCAGTTTCCACAATCATACATTCAGTTTCCACAATCATAAATTCAGTTTCCACAATCATAAATTCAGTTTCCACAATCATAAATTCAGTTTCCACAATCATAAATTCAGTTTCCACAATCATAAATTCAGTCTCTCCAATACAAGCCTCTTCTCTTGACTGTTCCAAGGGGGCGGGTCCCGCAAGAGTGTCTCCGCCCACTTTTCTCCTCGGCAACCCTGGGCATTTCATTTAGCAACTAGAGCGACGCAAACACACAAGGTAATAATGAAATTGTTTCGTTGGATGTTTTGGATAATTGATATGGGCAATGGATTTAACCCTTTAAGGACCAAGAGACACGGACGTCCCTAAATTTTAAAGTGGTGTATATTTGATAGCTTACTTGCAATTTCAGATTACTTTCCTTTTTACCCCTCAGCCCAATTTGGGCTAATAGTCCAATCAAAATATGAAAAAGAAGGGGTCAACCCAAAACAAAGTGCAACAGAATCCATTTTACCTGCATTTAATTTGGAGTAGCTCACAAAACAACATATTAAAAGTATAGGAAAATCGAAGTTGTGGAACAGTGCCTAATTTGCAGAAATTCAAAATGGCCGCCACTCAAACTACTTTTGCCTATATCTCGGGATCTGAGACTCGTAGACACTTAATTCTGGTGTCTATACCCATGTTTTCAGGGTCAAGGAACATGTTTATAACAGTATTTATAACATTGGGTCATTTGTTCGCACCTAATTTGCATAAATCCAAAATGGCCACTGTGACAAATTAGCTTAACCCATATCCTGTAACTAATAATGGTTTAATTCTGGGTTTGCACTTGCTTTTGGGTCAAGGAACACAATGAGAACAATGTCAATAATCAAAACTTGTTGTCATTAAGTATCGGCACAGGCCCAATTAGCATAATATCAAAATAGCCTCCATTCATAACAATCAATCAACTATATTTCAGGTCAATGAACACATTATGAATAAATGAAGATGCTGCCAATAACATTGTAGTGATTGGTGGTGGATTTTTTCTTGTCTCTTGATTTCAGATTAAACAACGATGGATGAACCCCAATGTACCCTCTGCCATCAACCCATATCCAAAGACCAAGAAAGTTCAACTCTCACTCAAAAAGGGTGTGACGGGATCAAAAGAGCAAGTAAAGAGAGAGGCGTGGACACGAGTACCATACCTGGACAGATGGTTCACAAGAAATGCCGACGAATACACTGCAACGCAAACTGTATAGGTCTATCACAATCGAGAGTTTACAGGACTCACAGGTCCTCCAAGACATAAATCAAAAACTGAAAGCAGCAAAATATACAATGCAGAACAAACGCACTGCTAAGTTGTGGCAACAGCATATGGAAATGGTAGTAATTTTGCAAGTGTTCATCAAAGCTGAACGTACTGGTAATTGGGACCTACATCTGAAGTCAATGCAAGATATGTTACCGTATCTGGCAGCAGCAGGCCACACCAACTACACAAAATCTCTTCACATCTACTTGAACAAGATGGAAACCCTAGAGAAAGAACATCAAGAAGTTTATCAACACTTCCAAAACGGCTTCCATGTAGGTCGAAGGTCAGATCGATACTGGGCTGGGCTCTCTGAAGACTTGCTCATCGAACAAGTCTTGATGAGAAGTCTAAAAACTACTGGTGGACTAACACGAGGCCGCGGTATGACAGAAACACAACGACTAGTTTGGCTGTTGTCTTTTAAGGCCTGCTCAGAGGTCAACTTGGCTATGCAGGACTTAACATCAGTGAACTACATGACCAGTGAACAGCATAATGAAATGTCAGAAGAAAAACAGAAGAAGAAGGCCCAGCACACGGATATGTCAGAGGCAAGGCAGAAGAAGGACATGGCAGACACAAGAGAGCTCCTCAACTTCCTGACCCCAAGAGACGCCTTTCATGAGAATCCAACACTGCACAATATTGTGACTGGTGTAACGGCTGATGACACTGTCAATGTGGACTCTGCAAGAGAGGTGGGAGAGAAGATCTTGAATGGTATGGTTGGGAAAGGTGTTGCAGAATACACATTCAGGAAAAAAGATGAAGCTGTTACCTTGAGTGATAGCAGTGCAGTGAAGACGAAAGAGGGAATGATCCAAATAGATCCTCAGCTGCTCTTTCAGAGACTTATAACGTTGGGAACGCGTCAAGACAACCTGTTAGAGGCATTCCAATATGAGGATTGAGGTATGCAGCTATCCTCTGGCGCTCTTTGAGAATAAGTACACTCCGAGACTGGCAAATAAAGCTCAACTGGCTGACGCACTTTGGAGTCTGATGCCTCCAGGAATGTCCGTACCGCCAGGGGACGTCGAGTATGTCCTAGATGGGGGAGCATTACTTCACAGGATGATATGGAACCGAGGTTCAACATATGACGAGATATGTCAGCAGTATGTCACATATGTGAAAAGACACTATGTTGAACCAGTCGTGGTATTTGATGGCTATCTCAATGGCCCAAGCACAAAAGATACAACACAGCAACGAAGAGCAGGATTGCGTGTTGGAGCACCTGTGCAAGTCTCCGGGTCTATGATTTTCAATGGAAAGAAGCAAGACTTTCTTTCCAACAATGAAAATAAGCAGAAGTTCATCACCTTGCTCGATGAACACCTATGACATCATGGATGTTGCACAGAACATGCTCGGGCAGATGCTGATCTACTAATTGTGCAGACTGCCATTGTCACTGCTGAGAGAACAAGTCAGCCGACTGTCGTGGTTGCAGATGACACAGACATTCTGGTTCTGCTCTGTTTCCACTCAAAGCTCACAACAACAAATCTGTACCTTCGACCTGAACCTCGCTATGGCATGAAGAAGCAGCCAAGATGCTGGGATATTGCGGTTCTAAAATCCACATTGGGCCCACAAGTATGCAATAGCATGCTTTTTGTGCATGCTATCCTTGGTTGTGATACTACATCCCACATACATGGTTTTGGAAAGGGAGTTGCGCTCAAGCTGATTCGCACCAATAAAGACTTCCAGGAACAGGCCAAGAACTTTGGAAATCAGAATAGCACAAAGGCAGACATCATATCCGCAGGAGAAAAAGCAATCGTCTCCTTATACAAAGGCAAATCAGATGACAAGTTGGATTTTCTCCGCCTGCAATGCTTCCAACAGAAGGTCAGCATGAGTACAACATGTGTGAAACCAGAGGTTCTCCCGCCAACCTCAGCAGCAGCTACGTACCACAGTATGCGGGTCTACTTGCAAGTACAGCAGTGGATGGGGAAAGGAAATCAGATGCAACCAGCAGAGTGGGAGTGGTGTGAGAAAGGTGGACAGTACATTCCAGTTCTTACAGACAAAGCAGCAGCCCCCAAACACCTCCTGAAGATAGTAAGGTGTAACTGCAAAACAGGTTGTAGCAACAGGCAGTGCACCTGCAAGGCAAACGGTCTTGAGTGCACTAATGGATGTGGAGTGTGTAGAGGTGTATGCAAGAATGTCATTGCAGTCCTTGAAGAAACTGAAGAAGACACTGGTGGCTAGAACATGTGGAAGGATATAGTAGTTAAATGACTGCAGTTACAGCAGATTGATACATGGTTCACTGGTGCCTTATGCTACGCCAACAGAAATAGTCCAACTTCACTCAGATGGGAAATATGTGCCAATATTAATTTTAAATGGCGGCCATTTTGAATGTATGCAAATTAGGTGTCAACAAATGACCCAATGTTATAAATACTGTTATTATTGTATTCCTTGACCCTGAAAACATGGGTATAGACACCAGAAATAAGGGTCTACGAGTCTCAGATCCCGAGATATAGGCAAAAGTAGTTTGAATGGCGGCCATTTTGAATTTCTGCAAATTAGGCACTGTTCCACACCGACGATTTTCCTATACTTTTAATATGTTGTTTTGCGAGCTATTCCAAATTAAATGCAGGTAAAATGGATTCTGTTGCAATTTGTTTTGGGTCATTTCATATGATGACTGGACTATAAGGGGTATTGTCGTAACGGGCGTCGTCAGGGACGTCTGGGTGTCCGTCAACTTTTGGTTTCCGTCAATTTCAAGGAGAACGGCTTGTCAGATTAAATCCATTTTTGCAGTGTGTGTTGGGGTTGAGTAGCGGAAGGTTCCTTTCGAAAATGAGCGCGCTGCGATTTTCAATATGGCCGCCACGGCAGCCATCCGGGCGTCCGTCAACTTTTGGTTTCCGTCAGTTTCGAGCAAAATGGTTTGTCCGATTAAATCCATTTTTGCAGTGTGTGTTGGGGTTGAGTAGAGGAAGGTTCCTTTCGAAAATGGGCGCGCTGCAATTTTCAATATGGCCGCCACGGCAGCCATCTTGAAATTGGTTTCCGTCAATTGAGCAGAATGGCTTGTCCGATTAAATTCATTTTTGCAGTGTGTGTTGGGGTTGGGTAGAGGAAGGTTCCTTTCGAAAATGGGCGCAATGCGATTTTCAATATGGCCGCCATGGTAGCCATCTTGAAATTGGTTTCTGTCAATTTCGAGCAGAACGGCTTGTCCGATTAAATCCATTTTTGCAGTGTGTGTTGGGGTTGAGTAGAGGAAGGTTCCTTTCGAAAATTGGCGCACTGCGATTTTCAATATAGCCGCCACGGTAGCCATCTTGAAATTGGTTTCCGTCAATTTCGAGCAGAACGGCTTGTCCGATTAAATCCATGTTTGCAGTGTGTGTTGGGGTTGAGTAGAGGAAGGTGCCTTTCAAAAATGGGCGTGCTGCGATTTTCAATATGGCCGCCACGGCAGTCATCTTGAAATTGGTTTCTGTCAATTTCGAGCAGAATTGCTTGTCCGATTAAATTCATTTTTGCAGTGTGTGTTGGGGTTGAGTAGAGGAAGGTTCCTTTCGAAAATGGGCGCGCTGCAATTTTCAATATGGCCGCCACGGCAGCCATCTTGAAATTGGTTTCCACCATGCATGGTCTGAGGGGTTACGCCCGCTTTGCGTTGCTATTTATTTATATTGGCAAACATTGTAGCTAACACTGTGTATGAGCTTTGTGGTTTCCATCATTTCTCTTGTTTTGTTTTTGTCCCTTTGAAAAGCTTGCATTTTTCGTCATGCATACTCGTGCCTAGTGTTGGCTTAGCCTGGTGTTGGCTTAGCAGTTCGGGTGCCAGCTTGGGATCCTAGGATCCTGGGTTCGAATCCCGTCGATCGCTGAATTAACGCCAGGGGGGTTGACTCAGCCTGTCATCCTTCCGAGGTCGGCAAATTGAGTACCAGCTTGCTGGGATGAATGATCACGGTGTGTACCCCGATTTAGAATAGGTACACCGTATCCCTGCGCATCGTAAGAGCGTGACCAAGGGTTGGCGTCAGGGAGGGCATCCGGCCATAAAAACATTGCCTCAAACAGGGAACCATGATTGTCATGGGGCCCGCAAGGCTAACCCCCGCTCTCGCGCGGAAAATGGCCTTAAAACGATCATTCATTCATTCATTCATTCATATACTCGTGAGTTTCAGTCCTTATTCGTGATTGTTATGGCAAACTAATAATAAAATTGGACTTGTATCTGAAAATTTCTTTCAAGATGCTTGGAGTTTTCAAAGGGTTAAAGGAGAGTAGAGCCGTTCAAAGATTCTGAAATTATTGCTCACGTAAAATGCAATTGCGTCCTAATGTGCTGTGTCACTCAGCCAGCCCACCCAGCTCTTTCACGAGCCTCGATTCAGTATACAAAAAAAACAAAAAAAAACTCGGTTTTCTGAAAAACAACCTCCACCTAGGCATCTTTATATTGAGCTCGAACAGCCAATATTTGGGCAAGGAGGATGGCATAGGGGTACGCACACTCGCCTCTAAGCTGTCTAGTCTGGGTTAGAATCCGGACGCAGCTATAAACTGTCATCCCAGTGTTTTACAGGTAGGTTGATTCATCAATCTGTCCCTCTGATGGACGTTAAACAGGCGTCCCGTCTGCCAGCATGGCTTGGTGGACGTTAAACATCCCATGATGTCCTTCAAGAGTACCCAGGTCGAAAATCCCATAGAAAACCAAAAGGACAAATCCCATTTTAAAAAATCCCATTGGAAATTGGATCAGTAGGATCGACTGGTTTCAATAGGGAATGTGAAATACTGCACCAGTAGCAAATACCAATAAAAAACCAGTAGGTCAATGGGATCAGTAGGAGACCAATAGAATACCAATATATAAATGACCAGGATTGAAAATAACCAATTGTCATTTGTGGGAAAGTTGGATGCCAACACTGGGAATTGAACCCAAGTCCTCTGGTGAACTGTACGAGTGTTCTTTCTGCCATTATAAACAAACCGTGTGTTTTGCGTTTGTTGAAAACAAAATATAATTAAAGTATTTTGCTTCGTCTATGGGTTGTCGAAGCCTGGTGTTGGCTTAGCGGTTAGGGTGCCGGCCTGGGATCCTAGAATTCTGGGTTCGAATCCCGGTCGATCGCTGAATTAACACCAGGTGGGTTGACTCAGTTTGTCATCCTTCCGAGGTCGGCAAATTGAGTACCGGTTAACTGGTAATTCCCTGTGTGTGACAAGAGGCGACTAACAGGCTTGGCGGCAGGAAGGGCATCCGGCCATAAAACATTGCTTCAAAAAGGTGTTCAAAAAGGTGTTCATGGTGCCCAAAAAAGGCCAACCCCTGCTCTGCAGGGAAAAACGGCCTCGAAAGGCAGTTCCTTTCGTCTATGGGTTTTCAGACCAGTAAACTCTAATGGTTTCTGCTGGACCAGTTGAACTTAAAGGTTCCTATTGGTTTCTATGGGTTTCAGACCAGTTGCATGTAATAGTTTATATTGGTTTAACCCGAATCTGGTTTGGTTTCTACTGTAAACTCTACTGGTTCCTGTGGAAACGAATAGAAACCGTGATTTCCAATAGAGACCCATAGGTCCTACTGGTCTCTATTGGTTTATATGGGATTTTTCGACCTCGGTAGGAAATCTATCGCCGGCACCCTGAACAAATTCGCCAGGTGGGTGCAGCCGCACCAATGCAATTGGCTCCTAATGTGCTGTGTCACTCAGCCAGCCGACCCAACTCGGTTTTCTGAAAAACAACCTCCACCTAGGCATCTTTATATTGAGCTCGAACAGCCAATATTTGGGCAAGGAGGATGGCATATTGGCATGCAGTACAGTGCCTGCCCTAACCTACAGTGCAGCCGCACCCTCAGCCAATGATGCGACCCGGCAGCCTTGTCCTGCACATTAAATGAATGAATGAGACAATAGTCCCTGACAGGTAGGAGGTCGATCCAGCATGACCATGGGCCATTCACAAGGTCCAAGAGCGGAAAAAATATTGATTTGAGAAAATCGTTTTTTTTTGGGGTTTTTTCGGTTTTTTTTTTCCAAGAGCTTGAACATAAATCATATTTGAACATAATCATAAATTCAGAAGAAATATAGTCGACATAAATGTACTCCAACACCAATTAAAACAAGTAAACAATGGAAAACCCCACATATATTATATGGGATTTCAACCTGGGTTCCCTGTCATATAGCCACAGCTTCTGATGGGAATGGTAGAGGATACACGGCATTTTGTAGGTATTCATCATCCTTTGTGAAAATGGTATTCGTCGAGCGAAGAGAGAGAGTGCGGTCCCAGCCTATGGAGCTCACTCATCTGCAGGACCTGGTCAAACCACATGTGGCCTGACCAGTTCATGCAGCATCGTCTGGGCTACAATCAGGCAGGAATAAAGGACCTGTTTATTTCAAGCCGTCTCAAGAATTGAAATCGTTGGGAATAAAATGAATCACCAGTTCACCAGACTCGGTGGTGTAATGGTTAGAGCGTCTGCTCCGAGTCTGGGAGGTCGATGGTTCTCGTATCGCGGTCGAGTCATGACCAAAACTTTAAAGATGGTACGTGCTGCTTCTTTCTTGAAGCTGTTTGAATCTGAGCATTTAAAAAGGGTAGAGCATGGACAAACAACCATAGATTGGAAATCATGAAATTTCTTGGAAGAGGAAGCTTCTTCTTCTTCAATTTATAACAGGATCTGAGGCTCGTAGTGGAGCTGCCACACACATGAATATGCATACGAATACACGAGAAACAACAAACGAATGTTAGACGAGACCAAAACAGCCGCTGAGCTTTGGGGAAGCGTCTTCACTTCCCGGGGCACTCTGGGTACCAGCAACGTCAAGACAATGGCGTCGCCTTTCTCACCGCACTCAGCGGGGCATTTCCTGGGGATTAATTTCCTCCTCCTCATGGATGCCAACATATGGGTATTGTGCGTGCTCTTATTAGTCCCCTACCGGTGTACACCGGAGGGGACTATAGGTTTGCACGCTGTCCCTCCGTCCGTCAGTCCGTCAGTCCGTCACGCAAAGAACAGTTTTCCGGACCTTTTTCTAAACTCTTAATGCTAATGATTTCAAACTTGGCACATTGTTTCCTTATGATAAGTTACAGATCAAGTTCGAACTTCACGACGTTTCGATCATTTTTGACAAAGTTATGGCACTTTGGACTTTGGGAATTCTGATAATTCTGATAATCCTTAACTCAGTGCCATTTTAAGTTTTAATTTCTTTTAAAAAAGATTTTCTCTGCAATAATAGGACCGATTGAGATCAAATTTTCACCATATGATGGACTCGGTCTGTAGAATATTTTAATGGTAATTATGACGTCACAGGTCACGTGGTTCGGTCGCCATATTGTTTTTCGTGAAAACATGAAAACCCCTTTTTCTCTGCAACGGCTGAACAGATCGAGGCCAAACTTTGCAGGCGGAATCGCATACCCATGACGAACAAAAAAGTCAGCGAGCATGACGTCATGTGTCACATGGTTTCAGAGTTATGACGTTTTTAAGCATGAACCTTTAAAACCGAGCTCCTCCCTCATTTTTGATCCAATCGAGGGGAAACTTCACAGATCTGTTCAGCATGTCAGTATACTAAAATGTCCTTTTGGAATTTGCGATAGGGCACGTGGTTTGGCAGATATCGTTAATTAAACGAAAATATTTTTTTAAATGGATATCTCTTGTTTATTCTCGAGTTCTCCTCAAGCCGCACCGCGCGTCCTCAGCCTCGTCTCGCGAACGTCAACAGCGCGACACAGCGCGCGCTTTCTGGAGGGGCGGAGCCAAGCCGAGCAACATATATATACACATCGATCATTGATCGTGAACCGGAAAATATAATAAATTACTGATGGTTTCAGAGTTATGACGTTTTTAAGCATGAACCTTTAAAACCGAGCCCCTCCCTCATTTTTGATCCAATTGAGGGGAAACTTCACAAATCTGTTCAGCATGTCATTCTACTAAAATTTCCTTTTGGAATTTGCGATACGGCACGTGGTTTGGCAGATATCGTTAATTAAACGAAAATATTTTGAAAAAATGGATATCTCTTGAATCGCTAGTACCTCAGACCGTGAGTTGGTAATAATTTATATAATTCACACAGTGCAATACGTGCAGGCCGCTCCACGGAGCGACCTTGGGGGGCTTATCAACGAGGCGAGGCGTGACACACGTGTCTCAGCATACCTCAGATCAAGTTTGAAAACCAGCATCAACCGTGCATAAATTTGCATATTCGATCATTTTTGACAAAGTTATGGCACTTTGAACTTTGGTAGGGGACATGTATTGCAGCGCAATACTCAGAATGCTTGTTTCAAATGCTGAACGTCAAGCAAGGAAGCAGCACGTACGACTCTCTGGTATGAGTCGGCCGGGGTTTGAACCGCTGACCTCCCAGACTCAGAGCTTTATTCCATTTTATGAGAGAGATGACCAACAACTGCAGGTGGATGTGTAAACTCAGGCTACTACCCCAAAGCATATGGCGAAATTCAGACAAATAAGGCTGTAGTTTTATTTAGATACATGTCGGTGTGTGTAAATTAACTTGTAGTACCATATATTAACCCGTCTCGTCCTGCATGTGCAAACAAAACTATGGTCAAATACAAATGAGCACGTTGAGCTCCTGGATACATGAATGCAGACATGTATCTTATACCTGTCTTGTCTGGAGTCATCTCACTTTTGTTTGGTAGACAAAGTCTAGGCTCATGGAAGAACGAAGTGATAGAGAGTAGAAAGAAACGCGCCGACATTAGGGCAGTATGACAACGCATGGAAGGAACATGAAGATGAAAGAAGAGACAGACAGAGAGGAAATGTAGCAACCTGCGAGTATATACAGACAGATAGGGTTAATGAGCATGCATAAGTTCATGGGAAGGGATGGGGGACGACCTGAGATGGTGGTGCCCTGTGAACTTGAAACCCTGTAGGGAAGAGTGGGATTGAACAGGCTGAGGAAGAAGGTTGCGCAAGCAGGAGAAATGCGGAACAAAGGAGCGGAGGTGAATTGGTCTGGATTTTGACAGTTTCATAAGGTTGTTGCTGGAAGAACGAGTGCGACCTGGAAGGACTGGGGAGATCGGCTCATTGGAGCAATAAAAACAAGCCTCGAGCACCAGCACACGTGACAAGTTTTATGCTTACTTACCTTGAGGTCCAACATCTCAAAGACGACGAGAGCATAGTTGTAGAAGAGATGAGTGCCGTGGATGACGGCCAGGTTTGGGAACAGGTCTCTCAGGCTTTCGATACCCGAGACGCGGAAAAGCAGCAGATATTCGGTAATCATGGTGAGACGTGGAAAACTGAGGCCCCGAAAGTCATCGGGACCACTGTCGCGGATCAACAGTATCTGCAGATAGCCCTCCACAATGGTGCAGTTTTCCAACTCCCGAAGTTGAGCCACCGAGTTCCGCACATCCATTTTTTGGCAGACTGCAACAGACAAACAACAAATATAATGGCATAAGCAAACTTTAAACTTCAAAACATTGTCGTCATTAATGATAGCACTTGGCAAATGGCAGACTGCTTATTAGTCCCCTACCGGTTTCTTCAGAGAGGACTATAGGTTTGCATCTCCGTCTGTCCGTCCAAACATCCCACCTGTGGCTTTTCAGACATTTTTCCCATACCCTTTAACATATTTAACTGAAACTTGGTGCATGGCCTTATTATAATAAGTTACAAGTTCGAGTTTCAGAGCGTTTTGTCAATTTTTCAGAGTAATTCCCCTTTTGTGCTTAGAAAATATCACATCGGTAGGGGACACATATTACAAAGCAATTCCCACTCTTGTTCAATTAGTCCTTCACTTTCCTCCAATGACCACCTTTAGAGGCCATTTTTCCCCGCAGAGCAGGGGTTGGCCTTTTTCGGGCACCGTGGTCCCATTTCTGAAGCAATGTTTTATGGCTGGATGCCCTTCCTGCCGCCAACCCTGTTGGTCGCATTTGCGACACACAGGGAATTACCAGTGAACTGGTACTCAATTTGCCGACCTCGGAAGGATGACAGGCTGAGTCAACCCCGCTGGCGTTAATTCAGCAATTGACCGGGATTCGAACCTAGGATCCTAGGATCCCAAGCCAGCACCCTAACCGCTAAGCCAACACCAGGCAAAGCAAAAACTAGAAAGATTCTGAAGATGCAAAGCCTGTCCGCATCTGCTTTGTATTCAGACTTCTTCTTCAGGATGCTAAACATGACAAAAACAGAAAAAAGAAATACAAAACAAATTGACGATTCTAGGCGACCTTGACATTTTGACATCAAAAGCAATCGGCTACAGTGACCCAATGTGCCAACCCTGCTCAAATTTCGGGTCAATCGGATGAAAATTGACGATTTTATGCGACGCTCACCTTTGACCTAATTATTAATTTGTCTTCTCCATATTCTCATAATAAAGTTTTGTTGAAAATTTGATGACAAAAGCTCAAATGGTAAAAAAAACCGTTAAGGCTGGACAGACAGACAGACAGACACAGACAGACAGACAGACAGACAGACACACAAAGAACACACAGCGGTGATTGCGTGGGAGACAGGCTAATGAAACAAGATAACGACCTATAGTTCTGTGCACCAGCTAACAGACGTTGTTTTGATGGAATAAGACAGTGGGCTTTTTGTTCTTGTATCAGTGCTGAGATGTTGGAATCTCACATCCCATGTTGATTGTCTGTTGCCCACAAACGTCCATGTCTTTCCCTTGGTTAAAACAAGGGAAGCCCTTGGTTAAAATATCACAATATAAAAAAGGAAGCCTTTTATTCTTGCGCTGGTTGAAAGAGCTCAAAATTAGGTGATATATTTCTTAACAGCAAAGAAAATATAAATTCAGGAGCGATTGAGGCAGCAGTCTGTTGGCTATACACCACCTGGGTTCAATATTTTGTCTGAATGAAAAACATATAATTTTCCCAGAGGTTTGGATTAATTTGAATAAACTTTTACTTATATTTTTTCTCTCCAAGGAGTGTTTCCATGTTTCAGGGTGGGACAGATAGACACACACACACACACACATAATTAGCTTATTATATTATATACTAGCAAAGGTACCAGGTGGTGCTGGGCAACACAGAGTGGCTTCACTGACAGGGATATGAAGAGAAGGAAGGAGAGAGAGAGAGAGGATGGGAGGGGTAGTGGGTAGTGAGGGAAGGGGAGAGGGGAGAGAGAGGGGAGAAGAGGGAGTGGAGGATGGATGGGGGAGAGTGGAGGGGAGGGGGATAGAGAGTAGGTGAGGGGAAATGGGAGGGGCAGGGAGAGAGAGAGAGAGGTGGAGGAGAGATAGAGAGGGGAGAGGAAGAGACAGAGAGTGGTGGGGAGATACAGAGAGGGTTGGGGAGAGACAAATATGGGTGGGGGAGAGACAGATAGGGGTGAGGGAGAGACAGATAGGGGTGAGGGAGAGACAAATAGGGGATGGGGAGAGACAGATAGGGGTGAGGGAGAGACAGATAGGGGTGAGGGAGAGTCAAATATGGGTGGGGGAGAGACAGATAGGGGTGGGGGGGAGACAGATAGAGGTGAGGGAGAGACAAATAGGGGTGGGGGAGAGACAGATAGGGGTGGGGGAGGGACAGATAGGGGTGGGGAAGAGACAGATAGGGGTGAGGGAGAGACAAATAGGGGTGGGGGAGAGATAGATAGGGGTGAGGGAGAGACAAATAGGGGTGGGGGAGAGACAGACAGGGGTGGGGGAGAGACAGATAGGGGTGGGGTAGAGAAAGAGAGGGTTGGGGAGAGACAAATATGGAGAAAGCGAATCCTCACCACATGTTGTTATACTGTACACTCTGGATGGGAGGGGTGGTGCAATGAGGTGAGTGGGAGCAAGGGAAAGAGAGAGGGAGAGAGCAGGGGGAGGAGGGGCTGAGGATCAAGAGGGGGAAGATAGAGAGATGGGAAAGAGTAGAGTATGAGGAAGGGGTGAGGAGGGGGAAGGAGGAGTGAGGAGAGAGAGAAGGGAGGGGTTGAAAATCCAGCAGATGCGATGCCCAGTTTAACGTCCATCTGGGGGACCGCACACACATTGATGAATCACCCTGCCTGTGAAACACCGAACTGACAGTTTACAGCTGGGTCGGGATGCAAACCCAGGCTAGACAGCCTAGAACGAGTGTACATACCTCTTGCCCATCATGCTTGTCCCGTTACTTTTAATCCTCTAATTTATTTTACCTTCCTAACTCCTGGGATGTCCCCAGGGAGTACCGAGCCGCCCTATCACCATGGAAGCCAAGTGGCTTAAGCACTCAAGGAAGCACGCCAACAAAACGGTTGAAGAATAACACGTTTATTTTATCACCTTGACATTTGTAATTTAAAAAATGACGTCCGCTGTCATAAAAAGTCAATTATAACACTTGTGACTGTATCACCATGACTTACAAACATAGGTTGATAAGGAAGGGCTTACTTTTATGGCATTATTTCACAATGCTCTATATATGCCACACGGCCAGACATAACAGCAGTGAACGAAGAAGCCTTTATGTAATTCGTAATACTATGGAGATTTCACACTCTCTTTTAAATCTCAGAACTTAGATGATATTGTAGCGGCTGCCGCTGGGTTTTCACAATCGCCTTGCACCTATCAAGGACGCGGAGCGATCACCATGCCAGGCTCGTCCAGGACGCCCGGGCAGGCTCGCCCTCAACTTGCCAGGCCGCAGCCAGGACGCTGGGCCACGCCCCCTGGCGCCGGGCCTGGGCAAACCCCCCGGGATAATAGATATATATTGCTGCCCGATAAACGGGTTTTCAGAGTGCCTGAGTGTTTGATTTGATTAAAGCAACTCGGATGAATTCCAGCTTTTTGTCGCGTCCATTCTTCCGATCGACGTGGGAGCCCCAGCTCCTTCATTGGTGACCTACCGACATGGACACGGCAGTCGCCCTTAAACTGCCTACCTTCTGGGAGGCTCATGCGGCGGTTTGGTTCGCACAGGCGGAGTCCCTGTTCGCCCTGCGAGGCATCACGGCCGACGACACCCGCTTCCACCATGTGGTAGCTGCGCTCGGTTCGGCTACCGCGGCCCGCGCCCTGAGCCTCCTCGAGAGCCCGCCAGCCGCTGACAAATACGGCGCGATTAAGAAGCTTCTCCTCGATGCTTTCGCCCTCCCATCGGCGGAACGCGCACGGCGCCTGCTCGAACTGCCTGAGCTCGGCGACACGCGCCCTTCCGAGCGAATGGACTACATGCTTTCACTGCTCGGCGAGCACTCTCCGGCATTCCTGTTCCGGGAGCTGTTCCTCCGTCAGCTGCCTAACCCGGTACGCCTTGCCCTGGCAAGCACGACGATCACAGATCCCCGGGCCCTTGCCAGAGAAGCCGACAAGATCTCCGCCGCAGGACAGCGCATCGCAGCGGCGACATGGGACCCACCGCCATCCGACGCAACACCCATGGCGCCCGAGCACCCGGCACGGTCGACGGCCGAACTGCCGACGCAATTGGCGGCCGCTACACCGAGCCGACCACCTCCAGCACGACGACCGGGGCCTCCACCTGACCAAGCGTGGTGTTACTATCATGCCAGGTTCGGACAGAAGGCCCGGACATGCCGACCCCCGTGCACCTTCGGCAGGCCGGGAAACGGCCGGGCCGGCGTTCATTACCAGCCATGAGCGCCGGCCACACGGGCAACTTACTGTTCATCACGGATAAAGCGTCCGGACGGCGCTTCCTGTGCGACACCGGCGCCCAACTGAGCGTCATACCCGCCTCTGACCAGGACAGGCAATCCGCGGTTTGCGGCCCCTCCTTGGTTGCGGCCAACGGATCGACCATCCGCACCTTCGGCCCGCGCAACGTCACCCTCTGCTTCGGCGGCCAACGCTTTGCTTGGACGTTTGTAACCGCAAACGTGCCCATGGCTCTGCTAGGCACCGACTTCCTCTGCACACACGGACTGCTGGTGGACGTCCAACGGCGTCGTTTAATCAACGCCGAAACCTTCAGCTCCCTGGTATGCACATTGAGCAGCTCCGCGCCGACCGAGCTGGCATGCACCGTCCCGGCGGCGAACGAGTTTGCTCGCCTGCTCACGGAGTTCCCGGCCCTCACGCGGCCGACGTTTTCGGCCGTCGCAGTACGGCATGGGATCGAGCACCACATACCAACCACGGGCCCGCCGGTCTACGCCAGGGCCCGCCGCCTCGACCCAGCCAAGCTCGCCGTAGCGAAGGCCGAATTCGACGCGTTGGAGCACCTCGGCATCGTGCGGCGCTCCGATAGCGCGTGGGCCTCGCCACTGCACATCGTGCCAAAGCCGGGGGGTGGATGGCGCCCGTGTGGCGACTACCGCCGTCTCAATGACACTACCACCCCCGACAGGTACCCGATCCCGCATATCCAAGACTTCTCCGCCCGTCTGGCGGGACGGGTCATTTTTTCGAAAATTGATCTCATACGGGGATATCACCAGGTACCTGTCAGGGCGGCCGACGTCCCTAAAACGGCAGTCATCACGCCGTTCGGCTTATTCGAATTCTTGCGGATGCCGTTTGGTCTCAAGAACGCGGCTCAGGCGTTCCAGCGCTTGATGGACGGCGTGCTGCGTGACCTGCCGTTCCTTTTCGTTTACCTGGACGACATCCTCGTCGCCAGCACGTCCCGGGCCGAGCACCTCCTCCACCTCCGAACACTGTTCGGGCGCCTCAGCGAGCACGGCCTCATCGTCAACCCGGCCAAATGCCACTTCGGCACGACGGCCGTTGATTTTTTGGGCCACCACATCACCAAGAACGGGGCCGTGCCGCTGCCAACCAAGGTCGAGGCCATCACCACGTTCCCGCGTCCCCGCACCATAAAGGCCCTGCAGGAATACCTGGGAATGGTGAATTTTTATCACCGCTTCGTGCCCCGCGCTGCTCAACTCATGCGGCCCCTCTACGAAGCCCTCCGGGGCAAGCCGGCCAAGCACGACATCGCCTGGTCCGCAGCAATGGATGCGGCCTTCCAACGCTCAAAGCGGGCCCTCGCCGACGCAACACTGCTCGCTCACCCGGTGCTCAACGCTCCCATCGCCCTCACCACGGATGCCTCCGACTACGCGGTGGGCGCCGTACATGAGCAATGGGTGAACGGGGTTTGGCAGCCACTCGCTTTTTTCAGCCGGCAGCTCCGGCCGAACGAGCTCAAATACAGCACGTTTGACCGGGAGCTCCTCGGTCTACACCTGGCCGTCCGCCATTTCCGCCACCTCCTGGAGGGCCGACCTTTCACGGCGTTCGTCGACCACAAGCCGTTGGTTTACGCCATGGCCAAGGTCACGGAGCCATGGTCGGCCCGCCAACAGCGCCACCTCTCCGCCGTGTCGGAGTTTACCACGGACATCCGGCACGTCGCCGGCAAAAACAACGCCGTGGCCGACTGTCTTTCCCGGGCCAGCGCGAACGCGGTCCACCTGGGCGTGGATTTTGCGCTTATGGCGGCGGACCAAACCACCGACACCACGGTGCAAGCCCTCCGGGCGGCGGACACGGGCCTCCGCCTGGCCGACATCCCCTGCGCGGACACTGTCCTGCTCTGCGACGTCTCCCAAGGCCAGCCTCGCCCCATCGTGCCCGTCACCTGGCAACGCCGCATCTTCGCCTCCCTCCACGGCCTTTCCCACCCGGGCCGGAAAGCTTCCCAGAAGCTGGTGTCGGCGCGTTTCGTCTGGCACGGCCTTCGTCGGGACGTCCGCGATTGGACCAGCACCTGCACGGCCTGCCAACGGGCCAAGGTCCACCGACACACCCAGGCCCCGCTGGCACCTTTCACCGTGCCCGAACGACGTTTCGACCACGTCAACGTGGATCTGGTGGGCCCCCTCCCCCCGTCACGGGGGTTCACACACCTGCTCACCATGGTGGACAGGACCACCAGGTGGCCGGAGGCCGTTCCCCTCGTCTCCACCACCACCGCCGACGTGGCGCAGGCTTTCATCGCCACCTGGGTCGCCCGCTTCGGCGCACCGGCGGACATCTCGTCAGACCGCGGACCACAGTTCACCTCCGAGCTGTGGGGCGCGGTCGCCCGCAACCTGGGGGTCAAGCTCCACCGTACTACGGCCTACCACCCCCAAGCAAACGGGTTGTGCGAGCGATTCCACCGCTCCATGAAGGCCGCGCTCATGGCCGGCCTTCAAGACGGCGGTTGGGCCGACCGGCTGCCGTGGGTCCTTTTGGGCCTTCGCACGGCCCCCAAGGAGGACCTCCAGGCATCCACCGCCGAGCTTGTCTATGGCCAGGCGCTATGCGTCCCGGGCGAATTCGTGCCCGACGCTACCAGTCCCTGGTCCGCAGCTCACCAGCGCTCGGACCTCCAGGAGGCCGCCCGACGGTTTGCCCCCGTGCCAACATCCCACCACGGTGACCCCCAGTCCTACGTCCCCCCAGCACTCCGCACAGCGGAGTATGTTTTTGTGCGTCACGACGCACATCGGTGGCCACTCCAGCCGCCGTACGACGGGCCCTTCCGGGTGCTGCGACGGGACGACAAGTCGTTCGTCATCGACATCGGCGGCAGGTCGGACCGGATTGCGGTGGACCGCCTCAAGCCGGCGCACGTGGACGTCGACCACCCACCACGGGTGGCCCTTCCGCCGCGGCGAGGCCGCCCCCCGTCCACGGTGCCCCCCACTCGACCGCCCACCACCTCACCGGACCCCCTCCCACGACCCGCCAGGGGTCACTTCGGCCGGGTCATCAGGACCCCCCTCGAATTGACCCTGCCGGTGCAAGTCGATTCTGGGGGGACGTGTGTAGCGGCTGCCGCTGGGTTTTCACAATCGCCTTGCACCTATCAAGGACGCGGAGCGATCACCATGCCGGGCTCGTCCAGGACGCCCGGGCAGGCCCGCGCTCAACTTGCCAGGCCTCGGTCGGGACACCCGGGCATGCCCGGGCATGCCCGGGCAGGCTCGCCCTCAACTTGCCAGGCCGCAGGGCCACGCCCCCTGGCGCCGGGCCTGGGCAAACCCCCCGGGATAATAGATATATATTGCTGCCCGATAAACGGGTTTTCAGAGTGCCTGAGTGTTTGATTTGATTAAAGCAACTCGGATGAATTCCAGCTTTTTGTCGCGTCCATTCTTCCGATCGACGTGGGAGCCCCAGCTCCTTCAATATACTTTAATTATTTTGTGAGAGTAGATCATGTTTGCAATGCAACACACGTCTTAATTATTTTAGTTTCACTCAATTAAGCTGGTTAATTTTGGCACATTCCTTAATCTTTTCTTCACTCAATATAATTCTCCGAACAGTAGAAAAAGTTAAGTTTAATGGTTTGGAAATTTCATATTTTCTTGTGAAAATATGGAGAAGGAGGGATCAGAGCCTTGCTTATCCCCTTGTCCCCTACCCAACCGGTCCCAATGAATGTTCTTGTTCCAAGCACTCAGCAATTGTGAGCCATATGCAGCAGGAGAAATTGTTTTAGGTATGCAAAGCTACAGAATAAGTTAAAGTTTCTGTAACTTATCATAATAAAGTCATTTACCAAGTTTCAGTTGAATATGTTAAAGGGTATGGGAAAAAGTCTGGAAAACCACAGATGGGATGGACAGACAGATGGGCAGATGGAGAGCAAACCTATAGTCCCCTCCGTCCTTGTATTTATATAGAGAATGAAGCTATTTGTTATTTTCATGAGTTCCATACTCCATGGCACAATAAAGGTGATACGAGCCCATTGTCAATCAAACGTGGTTAATGTTTTTGTTTTCATGGTGCTGCTTAATCCCCAATGGACAAATAATCCAAAAATTACATCTTACATTAAAGTTGATACGAGAGCTTTAGAAAGGGTATTTGCCACGTGGATTTCAATATGACTGACACCAACGACACTTTGTAAACAAGACAGAGCAAATAACAACACAGAGCCTTGTTGGGGTATATACATTACAGTAGATCTGAGAGCCTGTGTGGAGTTACAGTACTCACTGGCACACAGCACCATTACAGAAGTAATTTTCCTGTACATTCGGGAATGCGTGGGGATAACAAGTCTTCCAATAAATTCCCACATCAATCTTTGAATGAATGATAGATTACAGTAGATCCTTTCTAACTTGGACATATTGCACATTCGTGAAATAAAATCAAATTATGGTTAAACTAGATTTTACTTGACAACTTTTCTGAACTGTGCCCATCGGCCTTGCAGCACACCTCAAATCATGGGCGGTGCGGGCAAACACACACTCAGGAATGGGATATTATCCAAATTCAACATACAAAATCAACTTGTGGTTAGAGTAGATGAAAAAATGTTATGGTTGCATTAGACACCTGTCTGATTGTGACCTAGTCCGCAATATTAAAGTTGATCTGCGTGCGGGCAAGCACGCACCCTTTGGGAATGGCCGAGTGGGTGAGACTAATGAATGATGTGGTGGGCCAGTGAGCAGACAACTCTGCGGCTCGTGAACATGGTAGAATGCATTTTTGTAAAACGTCAAATATTGAATGAAGTGTCAAAACACTTCTCAAATTTCACGACAACGGTCATGACAAAGTGGCTGCTGCTGCAGACGACAAAGAAGCAGCTTCAAAAACACAAAAAACGTGCGAAGGTGCTGTCAACCTGTCTAATTGCCAAAAATAAATTCACCGGCTCAGCTGAGGTGGATATAAATAGTTGAAGTTGAGGTACACTACTGATCAAAAGTTTTAGAACACCTCAATTTTTCCAGTTTTTATTGAAATTTCAGCAATTCAAGTCCAGTGAATAACCTGAAATGGTACAAAGGTAAGCAGTAAACTGCTCGAGGTTAAAAAAAAAAGAAGTTTAGGTTAGCAAAAATGGGGAAAAATGTAAATTGCACAGTTATATTGTAAAAAAAAAAAGGCCTTCTTCGGGGAACAAGTAATGGGTTAACAACTTACAGCTGTTCTGCAGCAATGTAAGTAAATTAAGCATAGAAAGTTGATGCAAACAATTCCTATAGGTGTCCCAACCTCTGCTGATTACTTGATTTCAAACCCCTGTCTGTATAAAAGCAGTATTGGAACAGACTGTTATTGCACCCTCTGAAGCATTATTTGGACAATATTGCACTGCAGGAAGTAGTATATTGGAAACTGGAGGAAACTGACAGGAAGAGGTCTGGCAGACCCAAAGCCACAACAGAATCAGAAGACAAGTTTCTGAGAGTCAACAGCTTGCGTGATAGGCGGCTCACAGGACAACAGCTTCAAGCACAGCTTAACACTGGTCGAAGTAAGCAAGTCTCAGTTTCAACTGTGAAGAGACGACTTTGAGCTGCAGGTTTGACAGGTCGAGTGGCAGTACGAAAGCCATTGCTAAGACGGCAAAATAAGAAAAAGAGGCTTGCCTGGGCCATGAAGCACCACCAGTGGACTACTGAAGACTTGAAGAAGGTCTTATGGACCAATGAATCAAAATTTGAAATCTTTGGTTCATCACGCAGAGTTTTTGTACGCAGTCGAGAAGGTGAAAGGATGGTTCCTCAGTGTGTGACACCAACTGTCAAACATGGAGGAGGAAGCGTGATGGTCTGTGGCTCTTTTGCTGGATCCAGAGTCGGCGACTTGCACAGAGTGACTGGCACCCTGGACCAAAAGGGCTACCACAGCATTTTGCAGCGCCATGCAATATCCTCTGGTATACGCCTAGTTGGTCAGGGGTTCATCCTACAGCAAGATAATGACCCTAAACACACTTCCAGGCTATGTCAAAACTACCTTCAAGGAAAAGAACAAGACAGTAGGCTTCAAATCATGGAATGGCCAGCACAGTCTCCAGACTTAAACCCCATCGAGCTGGTTTGGGATGAACTGGACAGAAGGGTGAAAGCAAAGCAACCGACAAGTGCAACACATTTGTGGGAACTTCTGCAACAGTGTTGGGAAGAACTTCCCGAACAATATTTGATTTCCATTGTAGAAAGAATGACACGAGTGTGTTCGGCAGTTGTATCTGCAAAAGGTGGCTACTTTGCCGAGTCAAAAATTTAAATTAAATTTTGTTAAACAAAATGATTCTATGATTTCATTTTGATCTCCAAATGTTTTATTTGTTCTCTGCTTAATTTCAGAGTACATTGAGACATTCAACTGCGTAAATTTCAATAAAAACTGGAAAAATTGAGGTGTTCTAAAACTTTTGACCAGTAGTGTAGATCTAATGTGGCAATGGCCAGGCAGGCAATGAGGAGGAGAATGAAACAGCCTGATTGCCTCTCCCTTCCCTCCCACCCCCCCCCCCCCCCTCCTTGCAGTCAACATCCAATGAAAGGATGAGGGAAGAAGAAGAAGAAGAAGTTTAATTTCAGCCACACATTTGCCTTTATTGGAGTCATGCTCAAAGGATGAGAGGCAGCAAGGTGACAAGAGGGCGACAAACCGAGATCAACAGTCGTTTATGAAGCCTTGCGGGTAAAAGTTAATCCCAAAAGAAGTGTGTCAAGAGGATGAGGAAAAAAGCACCACTTATGTCAAACAGGAAAGCAAGGATTATGTAAGATTATAAATGAAGAATTACAACCTAAAAAGTTCTTTAAAGTTGGGTTGTTTTTAAAGCAAAACAAACGGATTTGGTGTGAAATGACAAATAATATACAAATTACCCAAATAAAATCATGACCATATAACCGTACAGACCAAGGATAGGGAGCATGTATCGATGACAGAACGACCGGTCGTGTTTATGAAACTTACACCAGGTGTGAAAAAAGCAAGCCTATACATAGCCGACAGGGCAGCTTAGGCCTGTGTGCAGACGCTCCCTTGCTTGTCCGATCAAAAAAGACCCTGAAGTCATCGTCTGGAATGAAGCCAAAGTCTTATTGCGATACATTGTAAGAGTCTTCAAGCAAAAGCAATTTAAAGTTTGAGAAAGGTGAAGGAAGTATACCATTTGTAGGGAATACCATTTTATGGATGAAATAATTGGACTCGGATTCGTCTCCACAATGGATAAGAGGGAAGCTTTGTGTACAGCTATGTTTATTTTCTCATGGGTGTCCTATTGTAAGTAAGTAAAAAAACAGAACCGCGTTTGAACCTGAGAACGTAGTGGATTCTTACGTCTCTTTTCCACATGAAAAACACCATGAGGATACCGAGCTGACCATTACATCCACCATAGATTTTGGTCACCTATGACATCATCACTCACCTCTACAACCTATCACACCCCTATTCTACCCAACATAATATCTATGGGGTATTTCTTGCCAACAGGTCAGCCAAAACTCACATGACTTTCAAGGTTAATTAATTATATACAAAACAAGCAAATGGGATGCTTGACTACAAAGGTCATTGTACCCCCTTTAACGTTACGCCCGTAGTATCTCATACATAGAGGTGTTTTCAACACGTGGTAACAGATCTCCTACATAGAGGGTTTAAACCGGCAACCAAACAACCATATACAAATTACATCCAAAGAATCCACTGCAATGAACTAAGTTCCTGTTTTGTGGAGGCCTTCAAACAAAAACAAAACAAAACTTTGCTTTGGGAGAGAATGGTAAACAGGTTCCTCCAATTAGTCCCTTCATCGACCTGAGAAAGGACCACGTGGTGATCCGACGGAGCTCATCGGTCCAGAATACAGCTCTGTCCGATATATCAGGACCAGTGCGCATATGGATAGAGTTGTGTCTGCGGCCCCATGATACCTCCCCTGAAAGTGGCCTCAAACGGGAATTTGGATTTGGATAAAGTTACAGGCAGTAGCTGTGTTGTCTCTCAGTGAAGGTCGTGTTGAATTCCTGGTCGGGGGATCATGGGAGAGGTGTGCAACGGTGAATGACCGTGCAATA
The DNA here is from genome assembly GCF_964187855.1 of Myxine glutinosa. Taxonomy (NCBI): domain Eukaryota; kingdom Metazoa; phylum Chordata; class Myxini; order Myxiniformes; family Myxinidae; genus Myxine; species Myxine glutinosa. The sequence goes on from NC_136267.1 coordinate 38,551,389, forward strand.
CCAATCAGGATTAATGATGCCATCCTGCCTCCAGTCTGCTCTCACAGATCCAAAATTCCTGCTTTTTTATATTTTCCTTTTTAAACAGAAATACTCCCAAACTTACATACCGTCAGCAAAAACTTTAAGATCCCAAACATCCGGACACAAGAACACTCTAAGAACAATTTTGCAAAGTTTTCTGGACCTATCGACTGTTCAGCCATCTTATATCGAGTCGTCCTCTGACATGTTTTACAGATCACTTTGGTCTCATGTTGTTCACTGAAAATTAAATAATTTTGTTCACATCTCGATCTCGGTACATGTCAAGGGACATGTACATGGAAAACAATTGCAGAGAGTTAGACGATTGAAGAGCATTAAATAAATGGAAGAAATGGAGGAGGGAACGGGAAAGGAGATTGGGAGGAGATAGGGGTATAGCGAGGGGACGGAAGGGGAATGTACGAACATTCATTTGCTCTGACCAACGAGTGTGAAATATTCACAACAACATGTCTGCGAAGCCAGTCAGCATTTACATTTTCAATAAGAAATGGACTAGTCTGTTTCCTAAGTGACTCGGCTCACAACAGGGATGCAGCTCACAACAGGGAACATAAATAATTATTTAGCACTTTTCTTTAGTACACAAAGTCTCAGCTCATGGAACAGCGATCGTGCATTTGTTAAGCAATAAGGTCACAAAGATGAAAGAATTCCAGTTTGATAAACATACATACGACTCTTGTTACTTTATTGATCTGATTTAGTCTCATTTATGTTTTGCTCAAGCATCACTATCTAGGGTTTCGTATCCATGTGTTCCGGAAACAAATTACGTAAAATGAACTGGGAAATTGGCATGACGAAAAAGTAAATAATAATGTTATCTCTGGTGGGGTAGTGATATGTAGAGCAGATAGATCTGAATAGGTAACGTGCTTCGTCTGTCGCGGTAAGGAATCTGACCCTGTAATAAGTTCATGTGTAGGCGTTTTGTCGGTAAGGAGTATACTTGTGAACCTACCAGGAGGTTCGTGTGTTAAGTAGAGTTAGGGATTAAAGAGTAGCGCCCTTGTATGTCTCACCTGGTCAGCCAAACCTTTGTCCCTTTTGGAATCGCAACCACTGAGACACCTTAGTTATGATCTTTATTGCAACACTAAATAACGCCCTTCCCTGACATGACTATGAAAGAGAACCGGCAAAAGGAAACCAGGCCGGGACACCGCCGATAATGGCCGCCGCCACCTACACCTCCGGCGGGCCTATCCACCTCGAATAGCACGCACTATGACCACGGAGTAGGGAGCGAGGTTGGGAGGCGCGGTGGGCGTGGGCCTGAGCGAAGCTGGGAGGTTCGGTGGAAGGGACTGATTGGTTGGCAGCGCGCCAAGGCTGACATCACTGGCAAGGAGATATTAGCGAGCGCCGAACGCCATTGTTTAGTCTGGCAGTGGGTCTTGCGCCGAGTGAGTCTTGAGACGGAGTTGGTTGGTTCAAGAGAGAGAAATGAGTTGCTTCTGGCAGTGAGTCTTGAGACGCAGTGGAGTGAGTGAGTTGGCGAGTAGTTGAGTCCGCACAGGCAGAGAGTTGTGAGAGAGTTGCTTCGTTGGCTTGGACTTGGCTCGAAGCCGCACTTGGCGTGCAGTGGACTTGCGCTCTCTTCCCCTTTTTGCCGTTCTTCGTTGTTCTGTGTTCGTGCTCGAGTTGAGGGTCGACCTTGTGTGGAGCTCGCGGGCCTGCGTTGGACGCGTGGTGCTTGGTGCACGGACCACGTGGGCGGCAAAACGATCGGAGCTTGGAGCGAGGCCTGGTGGTGCTCGGAGGCGGTCGGAGAGGGCCGCGTGGGACGCCGAACGGAGCCGTGTTGGACGGCAAACCATACAAGACTACAGACAGATAAGGCCAAGCTCCGCATTTACACTGTACACGACGAGACGTGTTATTTTCGTATTCATATTCCCTCGTCTGTGGTTGAGATCTGTCGTGTGGGGACGTCCCAACTTAGGCCATTAGTTGATTATCATCGTGCTTTTCCTGTCCCACCATTCTTTGCAATAAACCCTTATATTATTTTTATATTCCCTGTACACCTGAGCCCGCTTGAGTCGATTTCCCCGACAGGATCGCCATTTCGCAGTCAAGTGCTTCCGCAGCCTCCATTTTCCTTCTCCCTCCCGTGCGACACATAGTAAAATCCGTGTTTGGGTTGTGCCTCCGAATAAGACCATTTAGGCTATCCGCGACTCTGGTGTTAACCGGAGTTGCGCGACAATAATAATAATAATAACTAGAAAGCATCTGTAAATGCAAAGCCCGTCCGTGTCCGCTTTGTATTCAGACTTCTTCATCCGATTGCTAAACATTATGAAAACAGCTTTAAAAAATACAAAGAATTGACGATTTTAGGTGATCTTGACATTTTGGCCAATGAATATGCTTCAGCAACCCAATATGCAAACCCTGCTAAAATTTCAAGTCAATCAGATGAAAATTGACGATTTTATGCAAACTCGACCTTTTGATCTAAAAAAAACGTCAGCTTCAAACTTTTAATTGGTGAACTAATTCAATGACCCAATATGCAAATTTTTTAAATTTCAGGTCAATTGCATGAAAATTGATGATTTTATGTAATGCTGACCCTCGACCTTTTGACCAAATTATTAATTTATCTTCTCCATATTCTAAAAATAAAACTTTGTTGAAAATTTGATGACAAAACTCAAATGGTAAATTGAAATTTCAGGTCAATTGGATGAAAATTGATGATTTTATGTGACAGTGACCTTTAACATTTTGACCAAATTATTAATTTGGCTTCTCCATATTCTCATAATAAAGCTTTGTTAAAAATTTGATGACAATCGTTCAAATGGTAAACAGTTACGGCCCGAACAGACACACAGACACACAGACAGACACAGAAGTGATTGCAAAACCAGGGAGGATGGACTAACAAGTAAAGGTACATTTAAAGTACACCGCACCCATGCCAAATAAATAAATAACAAGTACAGATACATTCAAGGTACACCGCCCCATGCAAAATAATTAAATATCCTCCAGCGCGGCATTGCCAGGGCGCCTCAGGCGCCCGGCAATCCCGCAGTGCAGCTCATAGAGACTGCATTGGGAGGGAGAGGTGTATTACAGGAGGGAGAGCGATAAAAGATTATCATAAAATATTTTCTTAATCAATTGGCTAATAGCATAACTAAACCACTAATGCTTCATCCGAAGACGTATCTTTTAGAAATTTAATTAAATAAGTCATTAATAGAGAAATTAAATAATTAATTGATTAATCAATAAATAATTAATCGATTAAATGATTAATCAATCAATCAGAAATATCCTTTATAGCCACATCACTTGGTCACTGTCGTGTCCAAATATCAGCTTCCGAGCTCAAAAGGTGCCCGAGATATTTCCCAGATGAGAAAGAAAATAAATAAATGATTACTAATAAAAATAAATAAATAATAATCATAAAAAGTAAATTATTAATCAATTGGTTAATAGAACACATAAACCACCACCATTTCATCCGAATCTGTAACTGTAAAAAAAATTTTTAGTCCTTAATAAAATAATTAAATAATTAATCGATTAATTCATTAATCAATAAATCAAAAATAGCCTTGACAGCCAAATCACTTGGCCATTGTCATGTCCAAATATCAGCTTTCTAGCTCAAAAGGTGCCTGAAATAATGCCCAGAAGAGAAAGGAAATACATAAGTACTTAATCGCTAATAATTACATAACTAATTAATTAATCGATTAATCAATAAATCAAAAATATCTTTTACAGCCAAATTACTTGGTCATTGGCATGTCCAAATATCAGCTTCCTAACTCAAAAGGTGCCCAAGATAATGGCCAGAAGAGAAAGAAAATGTATAAGCACTTAATTAATCGCTAATAATTAAATAACTCATCAATTAATTGATTAATCAAAAAACAAAAAAATACAGTTTTTGACAAAGGACTTGCTCACTATTGTGCCGAAATTTCAGCTTCCTAGCTCAAAGGATGGCTGAGATATCACCCAGACAAACAAGAAAGAAAACAAGAAAACAAACAACCAGAGTGAAAACTAAGTACTCCCTTTCAGCGTGCGTCATTGCCGAGCCCCCTTCGGTGCCCGGCAATGACGTTATGCAGCGCCTGGAGATGGCATAGGAAAGGAGCGGTGTACAATATAACCTCCAGCGTGCGACATACTTAGTTTGTGTACAAATGCACTTCTGAGGTGAATGTGCACAAATGATATTTACTCCGCCGTGCAGCACATGGAGATGGAAATGGGAGGGAGCGATGTACAATGATTGATTAATTGATTAATTGTGCAATTAAAATAAATAAATAGTAATTGTAAAATAATAGATTTCTGAATAAATTGGCTAATGGCATACCGAAACCACTACTGTTTCACAATATCAAATCTAAAACACGATCATCGCCCAGCACTAATATATTATGTATATGTATGTGTACAGTTATATATATATATATATATATATATATATATATATATATATATATATATATATATATATATATATATATATATATATATATATATATATATATATATATATGTGTGTGTGTGTGTTTGTGTATATTGTAAATGTATGTGTATATGTATGTGTTATATGTATATGTATATGTGTGTGTATATGTATATGTATATGTGTGTGTATATGTATATGTATGTGTATATGTATGTGTATATGTATGTGTATATGTATGTGTATATGTATGTGTATATGTATGTGTATATGTATGTGTAGGTGTATATGTATGTGTATATGCACGTGTATATATATGAGCATATCCCAGTGTGTACGCTGGTTTGGAATAGGTACACCGTATCCCTGCGTGTCGTAGGAGGCGACTAAGAGGGTTGGCGTCAGGAAGGGCATCCGGCCATAAAAACAGTGCCTCAAAAAGAGAACCATGACAATTACAACTACATATGGGCAGGGTACAGCCCGAAGTGGAGATCGGTTTCTGAGGTTTGGGACATGGAATGTAGGGACAATGACAGGGAGATGAGGAGAAGTGGTGGAAGTATTGGTGAGAAGAAGAGTGGACATATGTTGTGTGCAAGAGACGAGATGGAAGGGAAGTGGTGCGAGAATGGTGAAGGGTAGGCAGGGACAGAAATACAAGTTTGTGTGGCAAGGGTGCCCGGAGGGCGTGAATGGTGTTGGTGTCCTGTTTTCTGAGGAGTTTGTAGACAGTGTGGTGAGTGTGACGAGAGTGAGTGATAGGTTCATGATGGTGAAAATGATGATTGGAAACTCTTGGTGAACGTCATCTCGGGATATGCTTCCCAGGTTGGTCGGAGCGATGAAGAGAAGGGCAAGTTCTGGTGTGCGATAGAGAAGCTGATGGAAAACGTGAAAGATGAGGAAGTTGTTGTGGTAGGAGGAGACCTAAATGGACATGTGGGAAGGAGTATGGACGGTTTTGAGTGAGTTCATGGGGGTTACGGATATGATGTGAGAAATGGAGAAGGTGAAAGGATTTTGGAGTTTGCTGATGGAGCTGATTTGTTGATTTGTAATACTCAGTTCCAGAAAGAGGATAATAAGCTTGTTACATACACGTGAGGTGGGTCGACGACAACCGTTGACTACCTGTTGGTGCGTAGGCGAGATAGGGGGCACCTCCGGGACACAAATGTGATCCCGGGGGAGGAGACTGTTTCACAGCACCACTTGGTTGTCTGCGACATAAGGGTGAACGGTGCGAGGAGAGCTCGGCAGGTGAAGTACCAACCGAGAATGAAGGTGTGGAGGTTGAAAGAGGTGACAGTAAGGGAGGCATTAAAAGAGAGGCTGAGTAGGGTAGAGGATGATGTGGTTGAGCTTGAAAGTGGTTGGATGTCAATGAAAGATAGTCTGTTGGGAGCCGGTGAGGTATGTGGATGGACAAAAGGACCACCAAGGCACTCGGAAACATGGTGGTGGGATGATGAAGTTGGAAAGAGGATTGACGAGAAGAGGAAGAAGTTCAAGGAGTGGCAGAAGGCGAAGGGTACGGGAGCAGAAAAAGCAGAGCATGAAAGTTATAAGGCAGCCAATAAGGCTGCAAAGAAAGAGGTAGCAAAGGCGCACGAGGCATGGAGGAAAATGTTCGGAGAACACTTGGATTCGGAAGAGGGTCAGAGAGCGGTTTTCAGGATTGCAAAGCAGATAGCGAAAGAGAGGTGTGATGTGATGGGGGTGAGTTGCTTGAAGGATAAAGTGGGACAAATCGTTGTGGACCCAGATGGAATTAAAGGAAGATGGAAAAGATATATGGAAATGCTGTTGAATACAGAGAATGAATGGGATGGCAACATAGAGAGTAACCCAGTTTTAGGACCGGCAGAGAAGATAAATGAGAAGGAAGTTGAGGAAGCGATAAAAGTAATGAAGAGTGGAAAAGTGGGAGGGCCGACGGGAGTTGTGGGAGATATGTTGAAGGCAGCAGGAAGTTGGGGTATGAAGAGAATGACAGAGATCTGTAATCTGGTGGTGAAAGAAGGCCGCATTCCAGTGGCTTGGGAACTGAGTACCCTCGTCCCTCTATACAAGGGGAAAGGTGACCCTCTGGAGTGTGGCTCGTACCGAGCGATAAAGTTATTGGAGCATGGAATGAAGGTATTGGAAAGGGTGTTGGAGAGGAGGATAAGGAAGAAGGTGAAGATCGACGAAATGCAGTTTGGATTTATGCCAGGAAGAGGAACGACAGACGCACTCTTTATTGTGAGGCAGTTGCAGGAGAAGTACATGGAGAAGAGGAAGAAATTGTTTCTTGGGTTTGTTGATCTGGAGGAAGCATTCGATGGGGTTCCACGCGAAGTATTGACATGGGCATTGAGTAAGTTAAGAGTGGATGAATGGTTGATCAGAGTAGTGATGGCAATGTACAAAAGAGCGCGCACAGCTGCAAGGACGAAGGACGGGAACAGTGGTGAGTTTGAGGTGAAGGTGGGAGTGCATCAGGGGTCGGTACTAAGTCCACTACTATTTGTAGCTGTGATGGAGGTGCTGGCTCAGACCGTAAATGAGGGTTTACCGTGGGAGTTGTTGTATGCAGATGATCTGGTGTTGATTGCGGAAAGTATGGATGGACTGAAGGAAAAGATGAACAAGTGGAAGGAATGTATGGAGACAAAAGGTCTGAAGGTGAATATCGGAAAGACGAAGGTGATGGCAAGTGGTAAAGCATGTGGTGAGGTGGAAAGAACTGGGAATTGGCCATGTGCTGTGTGCAGGAAGGGTGTCGGAGTGAACTCCATTCAATGTACAATGTGCGCTGAGTGGGTTCATCAAAAATGTAGTGGTCTGAGAGGGTCATTAACCAGTGTGGCAGCTACATTCAAATGTAAGGTGTGCACAGAGGGAGCTGCAGATGGAGGAAATGTTGAGTTGGATCTTAGAGACGGCGTGAAGCTGGAAGGTGTGAAAACATTTTGCTACCTCGGAGACATGCTGAATGGAGAATGTGGATCAGACTCGGCAACGGTTGCTGGAGTGAGATGTGCATGGAAGAAGTTTCGGGAACTTAGTGGCGTGCTGATGAGGAGGGGAGTGTCGTTGAAGCTGAAGGGAAAGGTGTATGCTGCATGTGTGAGAAGTGTTATGATTTATGGGAGCGAGACATGGGTACTGAACATAGAGCAGCAACGAAGGCTGAAAAGGGTGGAAATGCAAATGGTTCAGTGGATGTGCGGAGTATCGTTGAGAGAGAGGAAGACAAATGATGAATTGCGAAAGATGATGGGAATAGAGCCTGTGATTGATGCTGTGAAGATAAACAGTTTGAGATGGTTTGGTCATGTGTTGAGGAAGGATGAAAGTGACTGGTTGAGAAGAGTGATGGAAATGAATGTAGAAGGAAGTAGAGGACGGGGAAGACCGAGAAAGACTTGGCGAAAGATGGTGGAAGAAGAAATGCGGGCAAGGGGGTTAACAAGGAGAGATGCAGAAAATAGGGCAAGATGAAGAAGATTGTCATGGGGACCGCAAGGCTAACCCCCGCTCTAGCAAGGAAAAATGGCCTTAAAATGCATGTTGTTGTTGTGTTGTATATATAATTATATATATGAGCATTTGTATGTGTATATGTATATGTGTATGTATATGTATGTGTATATGTATGTGTATATACATATGTTTATGTACATGTAAATGTTTGTATATACAGTGTCTGGACATACTACCCCATGTCATAGTGGAAGTTAAAAAAAAGAAAGAAGAATTTGGAGAAAAGAAATAAAAATGTAAAGCTGAAATGTCTCAAGTCAATAAGTATTAACTCTTTTGCTCTGGCACTCCAAATTTAGCTCAAGTGCATCCAATTTCCTTTGGTCATCCTGAAATGTATCCACAACAACATTACTAACATACAAACTGTACATTAGATCAGTCAAAAACTATGCCAGCTCATCTTGGGCCTTCAGTCTATCAAACACACATCTCAACACACTGCATACCAAACAAACCAAAAGAAACCAAAGCCCTTCACATAATCACAGGTTGCACATCAACAACACCCATCGAGCACCTACACATAGAAGTAAAAATGTGAAAAATCAAAAACAACTTAGACGTGAGAGGTGCACACACAGTTCCTTGCAACAGCAAATGCCAACCTTAATTACACATACCACTGCATGTACAACCACCCACATGCCCCTCGACACATTTCAACTACACCACAAAGACACCACAGTGACATCCTTCGTAACATCCCCGAACCAAACAACTGAAACTACAAAAAACACACATACACCCACATCACCATGAACGCAATAAACAACCTGACCCCAAACAGAATTTTGGGCACAAAACCCCACCCATCGATGACACAGATAAATTACTCCCCAGGTGTAATTCACCTTTAATGCCGTCGCAAGGGGACACCACCCACAACTTTTACACAACAAACATAGACTCAACGACACCAATGGCAACACTTGCAACCACTGACAGGCCGCTCCACACAATAAAACATCATGGAAGACTGCGTGGTCCTGGCTTCGCATAGGCAAGAGCACAACATATTGGATGTGAGGAATCTCTGGGTCACGACTGTGAGATTGATCGGCCATCTCCGTGCTGCTGGTCTGTTCCACCAGAACTGACTGGGGCAACATAACAACTTCTTTAACTTCTTCAACACCAATTGTGGGACCATATATATATATATATATATATATATATATATATATATATATATATATATATATATATATATATATATATATATATATATATATATATATATTAGGGTGGGCTTCAAAAAATCAAAATGCAGATTTTCTCCGGGACATGGTCTATTTTTGTTCCTTTTGTGTTCAAAGGAAACCACACCAAATTTGAATGGAATCCAATAATATTTAGGGGTGCCACATCAGTGATGAATTTTCCCCCATGCAAAAATAGGAATTCCCATTTTTTGGGCTGTATATACACAAAATAAATACATAATTATATATATACATTAAATATAATATTAAAAATAAATATATAGTAAATATACATTAAATAATAATAATATATATTATATTATACATTATATATACAATTATACGATAGACAATTATACAAATCTAGACAAATATAATACATTAAATAATATATTAAAAATAAATATAATACATTAAAATTTAAATATAATAAATTAATATATAGTTATACAATATATCTACATTATAATTAAATATACATTAAATTTATACATAAAATATACATTAAATAATAAATATACATAAATACACATTATACATTATATATATAGTTATATACAATATATTATACATCCAGTTTTGAGACTTCCTATGATCACTATCTGGGCAATTTTCATGCATGTTTCGTACAGGTTCCCGGGGTCAGGGGTACGCTTTTTTAGTGTGTAATATGTAGGCCTAACTTATTGACTGTGGCTCTTTTGTAGAGAGTGACCCTGTGGAGTAAGAATTAACAGAATTTTACCCACATTCTTGCGTATTTTGCAGAGATGGCATGTGCTAGTACCAGTGTTTCATTGAAAACTCGGGCTCAGGATAATGTGTATCTCATTGGGTCCACTTCTGGAGATGCCATCAAAGGTGCCAAGCTCCCGACTGTGCATCAATCTCTTGTCCTGTTTTTCCATCACCTGAAGAAGGAGAATCGCACTGCCCGGGAGAGTGCAACCCTCACCATTGAAGAGGTTGTGAAGTTCTGGGAAAAAGCTCACCTACCTACAACGACGAAGCAGCACTGCATCCATCGTTTGGAGAGGCTATATGAAGAATGGAGGAGCCTCCAAAAAGGTGCAAAGCGGGGTGGTGCGACCCAGGAGAAAAAGGAAGCATCCTTCAAGGCCTCCTTGGAGAAGACGTTTGATCTTAGGCATGCAGATTCGGAGGCCATAATCACGAACCCCAAGGACAGGAAGTTTCTTCACGATCAATTCTCAGAGAGGAAGGCTTCAATGGGATCTGTAGACACTGTGTTGGAAGCAAAAACGAAGCGAAAGAAAGAAAGGGAAGAAAAGGAGAAGACTAAGGCAGAGAAGGAAAATAAGAGACAGGAAATGGTCATGAAGGGTGCTACTGCTATGGAAGTCACAGACTCAGACTCTGACTCTGAGACCACGGCACAGGCTGGTTCTTCATCATCTGATGGTGGGATATCTCGTCCCAAGAAAAGAAGGCCTATCAACATTGTCACTCCTGAAGTCGCAGCTTCTTTGGATCGTACGAAAACAAGTGACCGAATGGCTGTCCACAACTTGGCATCCATTTGTAGAGCAGTAGGATAGGATCCTGCAGAGCTGGCACTGAACCGATGGACAGTGCGGCGGAATCGCATGATGCATCGATGCAAAACCATGGACGAAATAAAAGAAGCATTTCATCATAATGTGCAGGGTCCTTTAGTGGTCCATTGGGATGGAAAGCTTCTTCCCGATGTCACTGGAGATTTTGTGCATGTGAAGGTGGATCGTCTTCCAATACTTGTGTCCAACCAGTACCATGGAATGGAGCAGCTGTTGAATGTTCCCAAGTTACCTGACGGGGGAGGAGAAGCTATGGCAACCGCTGTAGTGGACACACTGAAGAGCTGGAACCTTGTGGGCAAGGTGAAGGCTTTGTATTTTGACACAACGGCCAGCAATTCAGGTGTTCGTGGAGGGGCTGCTGTCCTCATTGAAAAGAAGCTACAGACTGAACTAATTCATTTGGCTTGCCGCCATCATGCGCACGAAATCATTCTGGGAGATGTTTTCACCACTCTTTTCGGTCCTTCATCAGGCCCTGACATCCAGCTTTTTAAGCGGTTTCAGGCGGAGTGGCCGTCCATTGCCCATCACCAACCAAAAAATGGATTCACAGATCCTGATACGGCAGCTGAGTTTGCACAGAACAATGACATGATGGATGAAGCTCTGGAATTTGCTCTTGTGTGTTTGAAAGATCAGCAGCCACGAGATGATTATCGTGAACTCCTAGAACTGACTGTCATCTACATGGGAGGAATCCCACCTCGTGGAATCCGGATCATGGCTCCAGGAGCAATGCACAGAGCCAGATGGATGGCAAAAGCACTATATTCACTACAGGTGTTCATGTTTCGGTCAGAGTTCCACTTGACACTTCGAGAGGCGAGAGAACTCCGAGCCTTCAACATTTTTGTCTGCCTTGTGTATGTACAGGCTTGGTTTCGGGCTCCACAAGCTATTGAGACTCCCCTGAATGACATTAACCTCTTCAAGAAGTTGGAAAAGTTTGAACAAATCAATCAGAAGATGGCTCAGGCAGCCTTGAAGGCACTTGGCCGCCACACGTGGTACATGAGCCCAGTACTAGTGGCATTTGCATTCTTTGACACCAGAATTGACAAAGAAAGCAAGATCAATATGATTGAAGCATTGAAAAATGACGGTGAAAACCCATCTCCAAAGAGACCAGCTATCAAACGAGGAACCACCCTGTCAATCGCTGGCCTCATAACAAAACACACCAAGCATTTCTTCAGCATCCTAGGGACCCCAACTGATTGGATGGATAAGGATCCTGGTTCATGGGAGCAAGAAACCAGCTTTCAGGAAGCAAAGAAAGCCGCCAGTGGCTTAGTCGTGGTGAACGACAGGGCAGAAAGGGGTGTCGCATTGATACAAGACTACAATAAGCTCCTTACAAAGGATGAAGAGCAAAAGCAAGCTCTGCTCCAAGTTGTTGCTGCTCACAGGAAGATGTACCCCGATGCCAGGAAGGCAACAGTGGTGAAACAGGCCCAGAAATAGGAGTTACATTTCTCATTATATTTGGGTTTTTTAATATTATGTGATATGGTGTCTATATTATAGGTCCCTGGTGTTGGGCTAGCGGCTAGGGTGCTGGCTTAGGATAATAAATACCTAGGATCCTGGGTTCGAATCCCGGTCGATCACTGAATTAACGCCAGGGGGGTTGACTCAGCCCGTCATCCTTCCGAGGTCGGCTAATTGAGTACCAGTTCACTGGTAATTCCCTGCTTGTCGTTAAAGGCGGCAAAAAGGGTTGGCGTCAGGAAGGGCATCCGGCCGTAAAACATTGCTTCAAAAAGGGGACCAAAAAACAACAACAACCACGGTTCCCAAAAAAGGCCAACCCCCGCTTTGCGGGGAAAAATGGCCTCTAAAGGTGGTTATTATTTTATATCTATATGGTGTCTCTTCATTTTATGAACTGAACATTTGGATTGTTATCATTGAATTTGAGTTTTCATAGCAATATAGTGCTATTTGTGCAGCTATTGTAACTTGTGTTTGCTAGAATACAAAGAAAGTGAGTGGAGGGTGGATTTTCATAAAACAAACTTCTGGTTTTGCTTTCGATCCATATATAGAAAAGTTTTGTAGACACCTTTAGTTTGAAGGCTGATGTGGCACCCCTAAATAAAATCAGATTGCTTTCATATTTGGTGTCTTTTCATTTTGGAACAAAAGGAACAACATAAAGCCATGTCCCAGTAAATATTTAAAAAAAATTATTTTGAGCACCACCCTAATATATATATATATATATATATATATATATATATATATATATATATATATATATATATATATATATATATATATATATATATATATATCAAATATTGGCACACTTGCAATTTTTTCAAATAATGCACCATTTCTTCCAGAAAATTGTTGAAATTAAAAAATATTTTGGGATCCACACATGTATTTCTTTAGTTTGCAGTGGAGCAAAACAAAAAAAAACTGAAAAGATGACTAAATCTTACCTTATTCCGCACAGAAATCCTAAAATGGCCAGGACAATAATATTAGCACCTTTTAGAAGTTGTTAGAAACAACTGGATTTCAAGCAGGTGATTCTCTTTTACTTTGGAATTGAACTCACCTGTAGTGAGTTGCAGGTGCCTGCAATATAAAAATCACTCATTCAACCAGTTTGAATAGAGAAAAGGAGTCATTCTGCTGTTTTGTGTCACTGTGTGTACAACAACGAGCATGGAGAAAAGAAAGAAAACCAGAGAATTGTCTGAGGATGTCAGACACAAGATTGTAGCCAAGCATGGACAATCTCAAGGCTACATGTCCATCTCCAGAGACCTTGATGTTCCTTTGTCCACCGTACACAATGTTATCAGGAAGTTTAAGACCCATGGCACTGTAGCCAACCTCCCTGGACGTGGCGGCAAGTGAAAACTTGATCGAAGTTTGCAGCGAAGGATTGTTCACATGGTGGAGAAAGCACCTCGATCAACTGCCAAACAGATTCAACCTGACCTTCAGACACAAGGTACGACAGTTTCAACTCGCACCATCTATCACCAACTCAATGAAAGGGGGTTTATGGTGGGATCCCACTGCTGAGACAGAGACAAAAGAAAGCCCGACTGGAGTTTTCCAAAACAAACCTGAACAAGCCAAACTTCTTCTGGGAGAATGTCCTGTGGACAGATGAGATCAAATGATAGCTTTTTGGTAAAGCACATCATCTCTATGTTTACAGTAAACAAAATAAAGCCGTCAAAGAAAAGAACATCTTCCCTACAGTCAAACATGGAGGAGGTTCAGTGATGTTTTGAGGTTGCTGGGCTGCCTCTGGCACTGGGTGGCTTTAATATGTGCATGGCATCATGAAATCAGGAGATTACCAAGGCATTTTGGAGCGCAATGTTCAACCCAGTGTCAGAAATCTGGGTGTCCGTCGAAGGTCATGGGTCTTGCAGCAGGACAATGACCCCAAACACACTTCAAAAAGCACCTAGGAATGGTTCAAAACAAAATGCTGGACTGTTCTGAAGTGGCCAGCAATGAGTCCAGATCTAAATCCCATTGAACACTTGTGGGGAGATCTGAAAACAGCAGTTTGGAGAAGGCACCATTCAAATCTGGGAGAACTGGAGCAGTTTGCACAAGAAGAGGGCCAAACTGCCAGTAGAGAGGTGTAGGAAGCTCATTCATGGCTTTAGGAAGCGTGTGACTGCAGTTATTTTGTCCAAAGGCTGTGATACCAAATATTAAGTCTGGGGTGTCAATAATTTTGTCAATGCCATTTCTTTTTATTTTCTGATTTAAAAGGATATATTAAGTTCTGAATCAAAAACAAAGGTTCTTTAATATTAACAGTGAAATAAAGAATTGTGGAGACAAAATACTTTTGTCAATTTCATCTTTTTTTGGAGAAATTGTGAGTTATTTGAAAAAAGTGCAAGGGTGTCAATATTTTTGGCCACGACTGTATATATTATATATATATATACAACAACAACATGCATTTTAAGGCCATTTTCCCTGCTAGAGCGGGGGTTAGCATTGCGGTCCCCATGACAATCTTCTCCAATATATATATATATATATATATATATATATATATATATATATATATATATATATATATATATATATATAGTTGCGGTTTTGTGAATAAAGGATGACCCCCCCCCCCCCCCCCCCCTCGTAGGTAGTCGCACCACAACATGTAGCCTCGCTTAATTTCAGTTATTTCTTAGTAAATGTAAGCATAGTCTCCTTTCCTGTGTTAGTTTCCGTTGAGCAGGCCAGTGAGTTAGGTGTCCTTTTGGGCTGGAATGCCACGTGCTAGGCCTGGAACAAGTCTGGCAAGGCCGAAGGGAGGAGCTGCAGGGAGTGGCCGGTAAGCAGCGAGCAGCCAATCGGAGCTCAAGGGGAGTGGCTCACAACGGCAGCGAGAGGAGGTGCTTGGAACATTCGGGTAGGACCGGGGAGGGGATATATAAAAACCCTGCCCCGAGCCCCCCGCATCAGAGTCAGTCGCCCCAGGAGAGAGTTGGTTCGTGGTTAGTTCATGGTGATTGAGCAGTGAGAAGGAGACATTGTCGCAGCATGAGTGAAGTCCCTTGCTTGTTATAAGCCTCCCCTCTGTACACGAACTCTCCCTGTGCCCTGCGCTCTGCGGCTGTGTTAATCGCGTTTGTGGAGACGATCCATTCCGGGCCACAGACGCGCGATCTCCCTGCCTGCGCTCCCAGCATACGTGCCGTGAACACCTGAGGGCCACGCCCGGCGAACTGTCCGGGAGCGACCGGCGTCAAGGCGCGTTTGGCGCGCGAACTTGTTCTTCCTCCTTTTCCCTGCGTGAGTGAGTGGGCCCGTGTCTGGGCGATAGGTTAAGACTGCTTAAGTGCCTGCTCTGTGTTTCTTCGCCTTGTATAGCTGTAAATAAACCTGTTCTTCCTTCCATTTGACAGTTCCCGTCATTTCACTATTGGCTTAGCATCGCACGAATAAAACCGCTCAAATCGGGTTCAATAAAAGTAACGGCACGAGTCACGTGATACGCAAACCGCTCGGGCATATTCGATTAGCGTGGCTTGTGCGAGGCCCAGTCCCCATTCTCGTGGCAGCGTGGGTACCGAAGGTACGTGTGGAATCGACCCGATACCCTTTCCCACGCTCGCTATGGGAGTGGCAACTCGGCCTCGTGGACTCAAAGACCCAAGGGGGAAAAGGGGTTTAACCCCCCCCCCCCCCTGTACGTCGACGGGCTTCGAGAGATCCGCAACAATATATATATATATATATATATATATATCAGTCACTATGCGACCTTCATATCATCAGTGGAGAACCGCCAGCAAGGTGTCCCATACAGCTGCTGCCAGAGATAACGTTACGGCGTGGCAGGCGGTGCTTATCGCTCCCAGCAAGGTGCAGCAGCAGCTGTATGGGACACCTTGCTGGCGGTTCTCCACTGATGATATGAAGGTCGCATAGTGACTGATATAAAAACCGAAAGGGTCACAGAGTTACAAGTGTATGGAAAGCCTCACTGCGTTGCCCTGATGAAGCCCCAACAAGGGCGAAACCAGGTCGGTAACTGTGAGTTTTGCATGCACTTGTGACAGTATCTGTATTTATAATCCGTAATGACGCACTGCTAGATGGTTCCTCTGGAACTTTGCAGGCAAGGCGGACGTGCATGGCGATGACGTCATGTTGTCCGCTCATTAGGTTGGAGAACCAGATTACAGATACCATCTATATAATTATAAAATTGAAATCTTGCGTGTTTGTATGTAACATTCGATCGGTCCGGGGGTGTGGCTTACCCCTTTGAGAGAGTAGTAATATCCACCATTTTATTAACTCGCATAGCTTTGAGGCGTTTTGTAGGCCCGTGGTGTCTTGCTCTCTCTCTCAATTTTATTTCAAATCAAATTCGATATATCATTTCGTTTTTCACAGTCGCTAACATAGTTTTAGACTCGGTTGAAAAAAAACGGGAAGAAAATCCGATGAAAGTTTCCGTTTATAGAACGAAATGAATTCTGAAAGGCTTGTATCTTCAAGGCCATTGAGTCTGTTTCACGCCTTTATCTTCAATCTAAGTCGCCATCTGATTATTTCATTTTTATCGATGGTTTTAGACTCGGTAAAAGAAATAATTGAGAACATTCACGCACACACGGGAAATTGCAGAGATATATTTTAAAAATCGCGCCACGTTGATATACGAAAATACACCGCCTAAAATAACAGGCATACAGTATATATCTTCGTAATTTCATTCAACATTATTACCCGGAAGTAAAATATGTTTCAGGAAATTACCGAGAGATATTTCTTCGATTTTAAAAATTATTTATATGCGCATACACTTTAAATAGGTTTATTTGAAATCTTTAATTTTCACAATGTAATTTATTTGTCATTTGATGATCGGCAAAACCATAGCACAAACACAATACTATTTGCAGGAAGAATGTCGTATCAACCCTCCGACGGCGCTACGGACGCGGACAACGAATCACACCTCACGTCTATGGACGCGAATAGCAACATCCGCACGAATCAGTCATCAATGATTTTCATTGACGCGCCTGGAGGCACAGGGAAGACGTTTCTTATTAACCTGATTCTCTCTAAAGTGAGAGCGAGTGGAGAAGTTGCCCTTGCGGTGGCCTCATCTGGCATAGCTGCTACCCTCATGCCTGGTGGAAGAACAGCGCACTCAAGGTTCCAAATCCCTCTGACACCGAGGGAAGATGGCGTATGCAACATCGATAAAAATTCCACTATCGCAGACCTCTTTCGAAGTACAAAACCCATCGTGTGGGATGAGTGTCCTATGATCAGGAGAGAGAGTTTCGAGGCTGTGGATCGCACGTTGCGTGATGTATGTGACAAAGACGAGCCTTGTGGAGGGATCTTGACGATATGCTGTGGTGATTTCCGTCAACGTGATCGGAGATAAGGGCCGAAATCACGTGTCACAGGTAAGTGATTTAGAACGCTGGAGAGGTGAGCCTTATGGCTTGCTGGCCCAAATAATCTCCCTGATGATGTCCAGCGTTCGCTTTAGTTCTATTCTCATATCTATTCAAACTGACATTGACCCAATGGGTCATGGGTCGTCTAGGGGTAGCATCATCATCATCATTGGCTGAGGGGTCACATCATTGGCTGCGGGGTGGCATCATTGGCTGAGGGGTCTTCTCCTCACTGCTCATTACTAAAAACTGCTCTTCTATGTGAGGATTGATAAATAAAAGCAATTAGAACCAGTAAATTTAGTTTTATATGGCATTTTGCCCCTCTATTAGAAAGTGTGAGAAAATTATATATCTTCACCATAGGTTGACCTTTGACCCCCACTGTAACCATGGTAACCCCTTAATTATATATTAAATAACATTGACCCAATGGGTCATGGGTCGTCTAGTTATATATATATATATATATATATATATATATATATATATATATATATATATATATATATATATATATATATACTGTATATATATATATATATATATATATATATATATATATATATATATATATATATATATACTGTATATATATATATATATATATACACACACAAGGGTGATTGAAAAGTAACTCCCTATTTTAAAATATTTAGAAATTATTTATTTATTGTAATATTTTTCTCAAATTTTTAGTGTTTGTTCCTTAATGTATGAGAATTTAATCTGTGTTGGTTTTTTTTCAGATTATGTTTTGTTTGAAATTCGGAAGCCCTACAAACACGGTGTGGTCATTCCACACCACACCATTACCTTGGGCCGATATTGCGTTTTTTCAGAAATAACACGAGGATCTTCTCCTGCCCAGTAATAGCAGTTGTGACGGTTCACAAACCCACCGATGTGAAATACCGCTTCATCAGACCAGAGGATATTTTTAAAGAGATCAGACCAATCTTCATACCAAGCCACCATCACCTCCCCAAACTCCATGCGAATGTCGCAGTCTTCAGCAGAGAGTGCTTGACAGTAGTGCGGCTTCCAAGCATGCCATTTAAGCTCCTTTTTGAGCACAGTTCGTACTGTGTGAAAGGAGAGCCCACTTTCCCTTGCTGCTTGTCGAATTGACTTTCTTGGGCTAAGTGTAAACATTTCTTGAACTGCTTGCACTGTCTCCGGGTCACTGGACTTGGAAGGGCGACCGCTTCTTCGAGTATCAGATACAGATCCTGTAGCCATGAGTTTTGCATGACAATTCTTGATCGTCTTTGCCTCAACTTGAGCATATGCTTCTTTAATGGTCCTCCACCATCTTTGCACTTGAACAACGGATTTCCAAACTTCGTAACGTGCCGCTAGCTGGGCACGCTCCTGCAGGGTTTCCAGCCATGTTTGTAGGGCTTCCGAATTTCAAACAAAAAATAATCTGAAAAAAAACCAACACAGATTAAATTCTCATACATTAAGGAACAAACTCTAAAAATTTGAGAAAAATATTACAATAAATAAATAATTTCTAAATATTTTAAAATAGGGAGTTACTTTTCAATCACCCTGTATATATATATATATATATATATATATATATATATATATATATATATATATATATATATATATATATATATATATAGTCCCAGTTGACAATGCATGGCAGAGCAGAAACTCTACAATGAAGTCCAAGGAACTGTCCATATAACAAATAGAATTCTGAGGAGGCATAAATCTGGGGAAGGGTATTAAATAATTTCTCGACAGTTGAAAATTCGAAAGAGCACAGTGAGCTCCATCATTACGAAATGGAAAGAATATGGAATGGCCCAGACTCTTCCTAGAGCTGTCCCTCTGACCAAACTGAGCACCCAGGCCAGAAGGACCTTGATCAAGTACGTGACCAAGAACTCAATGACCACTCTGACAGGATAGAGGGAACTTGTAAGGATAGAGGGAACAATGAATGGAGCCAAATACAGGTAATTCCTTGAGGAAAACCTGCTTCAGAATGCAAAAGACTTTAGACTGCGGTGAAGATTTACGTTCCAACAGGTCAATGACCCCAAGCATACAGCCCAAGCAACACTGGAATGTGTTCAGAACAAGAGTCCTCGACTTGAGTCCGCGAAAATCCTTGAGTGGCCCAGCCTAAGCCCAGACTTGAATCCTATTGAGAATCTTTGGAAAGACTTGAAGATTGCTGTTCACTGATGCTCCCCATCCAACTTGACAGAGCTTGAGAAAATCTGCAAGGAAGAAAGGGAGAAACTCCCCAAATCCAGATGTGCAAAGCTGATACAGACATACCCAGGAAGACTCGAAGCTGAAATCTCTGCCAAAGGTGCTTCTACGAAGTATTGACTCAAGGGGTACTTGTGTCAATTTGGTATTTCTGTATTTCATTGTGCACCGCTCCATTCATATTCCATCTCCAGGCGCTGCATGAAGTCATCGCCGGGCACCGAAGGGGATTTGGCGATGACGTGCCCTGAAAGGGAGTACTCACTTTCTTGTTTTCTTGCTTTCTTTCTTTCTTGTTTGTTTGTTTGTTTGTTTGTCCAGGCGATATCTCAGCCATCCTTTGAGCTAGTAAGCTGAAATTTCGGCACAATAGTGAGCAAGTGCTCTGGCAAAAAATATATTTTTTTGTTTTTTGATCAATCAATCAATTGATTAATTACTTAATTATTATCGATTAATTAAGTACTTATTTATTTCCTTTCTCATCTGGGCAATATCTCAGGCACCTTTTGAGTTAGGAAGCTGATATTTGCACCTGACAATGACCAAGTGATTTGGCTGTAAAGTGTACTTTGATTTATTGATTAATTAATTATTCGATTAATTACGTAATTATTCGATTAATGACTTCATTGATTTTTTTTTTTTAATTACTGATTCAAATGAAACGGTGGTGGTTAGGATATTCTATTAGCCAATTGATTAATAATTTAATTATTTTATGATTATTATTTATTTATTTTTCTTATTCATCACTTATTTATTTTCTTTCTCACCTTTGCAATAACTCAGGCACCTTTTGAGCTCGGAAGCGAATATTTGGACATGACAGTGACCAGGTGATTTGGCTATAAAGGATATTTTTGATCATTTATTATACACCGCTCCTTTCCGATTCTATCCCGAGGCGCTGCATGACGTCATTGCCGGGCATCGAAGGTGTCCCGGCGATGATGCGCGCTGAAAGGGAGTACTCAGTTTTCACTCTGGTTTCTTGCTTTCTTTCTCTCGTTTGTTTTCTTTCTTGTTTGTTTGTCTGAGTGATATCTCAGCCATCCTTTGAGCTAGAAGCTGAAATTTGGGCACAACAATGAGCAAGTACTTTGTCAAAAACTGCCTTTTTTGTTTTTTGATTAATCAATCAATTAATTAATTACTTGATTATTATCGATGAATTAAGTACTTATTTATTTCCTTTCTCATCTGAGAAATATCTCAGGCACCCTTTGAGCTAATAAGCTGATATTTGTACATGATAATGACCAAGTGATTTGTCTGTAAAGGGTGTTTTTGATTTATTGATTAATCAATTTATTATTTAATTATTTGATTAATTTTTTTTTTGTTACATTCAAAAGAAACGGTGGTGGTTTAAATATTCTAGTAGCCGATTGATTAATAATTAAATTATTTTATGATTATTATTTCTTTATTTTCATTATGAATCAGTTATTTATTTTCTTTCTTATCTCAGGCACCTTTTGAGCTAGGAAGCTGATATTCAGACATGACAGTGACCAAATGATGTTGCTATAAAGGATATTTTTGATTTATCGATTAATCAATTAATCGATTAATTATTTATTGATTAGTCAGTTAAACAATTCATTATTTAATTTTTTTGATTTGTGACTTAATTAATTTTCAAAAAGTTACAGCTTCAGATGAAACACTGATGGTGGAGGTATCCGATTAGCCAATTGATTAAAAAATTATTTTACGATTATTATTTAATGATTTTAATTACGCAATTAATCAATCAATTATTGTTCGCCTCTACCTCCCAATACCATCTCTATGTGCTGCACGGCGATATCAGCGGGCGCCTCAGGTGCCCCGGCGATGCCTCGCTGGAGGATATTTATTTATTTGGTATGGGAGCGATGTACTTTGAACGTATCCGTACTTGTTTATAATTATTTTGTAAAAATTTCAAAAAAAAAAAATTCTACTTGACATGATGGGGTATTATGTGTAGATGTGACAAAAAAGATCTCAATTTAGCCCATTATAAATTCAGGCTGTAACACAACAAAATGTGAAAAAGTCAAGGGGTGTGAATACTTTCTGAAGGTATGTATGGATGCATGTGTGTATATGTATGGGGGTATATACTGTATATGTATATGATGTATATGATGTATATATGTCTCTTGCGTATCCCGCTGCACAGGATGGGCTAATAATATTCAAAATAATGTGGTGGTGGTGCAGATAGTAGTGGGAGAATCACACAAGCCCCTATGATAGAGTGTGAACAGCTCATGACAAGTCATGAACGGTACCAGAATGACAACTTTTGTCAGTGAAGCAACAACCAACACCTCGGTCTAGAGTATTACAGTTTCCACAGTGAAAATGCAGGGCAGAACAAGTTGGGATGCAACAACACAAAGTCATGAACATTTGTTGTTCTCTTCCTCTTCCATATATATGGGGTTGATAAAGGGTGAACATCCTGGTGAAAATCAGCGCTACAACCGGGTGGAACCAAAGAACAGCTCAATATTGGTCACTCTGCGATTTGTGACGATGTCAAGACCAAATCTTATTACCCTTAGTTATGGAGTTTAATGGACGCAATTGGGCAGAAATAACAAAAACTCGAGGCCAACAATGGGCAAGTGCAAAACATGTTTTGTAAACTTGGAACAATTTTGAACGAGATGTCAAATTGCTTGTTATTCTCTACGAAAACGTTTGTACAAAAGCGAGGCGGAAGGAAGGCTGAGGGATTGAATGGCCTCTGAAATGTGGTGACACAAACCTGAGAAAAGAGCAACCAAAGAAGAGAATAGGTGTGTGGAAGACCTGGATTTTGTGAGTTTAACCAGTAGCGAGTTTATGGGAGGGAGAAATAATTTGGGTAGAGGGAATAAGAAGGGTGTGTTTACCATTAGAGCGGAGAGGGGGAGCGGAAATGCGAAAAAGAGGAAGTGCAATGAAGATTGGGACCGATGGTGTGGGACGATCACGTGATACCACACCATTCAAACCAGTGTGGAAGCAAAACGACTGAAGCAGAAGTGTCGAATTGTTTGCCATCGAATGCTCCTACTAACCACCTTTAGAGGCCATTTTTCCCCGCAAAGCGGGGGTTGGCCTTTTTCGGGAGCCGTGGTTGTTGTTGTTTTTCGGTCCCCTTTTTTGAAGCAATGTTTTACGGCCGGATGCCCTTCCTGACGCCAACCCTTTTTGTCGCCTTTAACGACAAACAGGGAATTACCAGTGAACTGGTACTCAATTAGCCGACCTCGGAAGGATGACAGGCTGAGTCAACCCCCCCGGCGTTAATTCAGCGATCGACCGGGATTCGAACCCAGGATCCTAGGATCCTAAGCTGGCACCCTAGCCGCTAGCCCAACACCAGGGTTCATCGAATGCTCCTACTCTAGGACTCAAATCCGGCCCTGAACACCATCATGTGCTTTTGCATCGTCGACCGAAGTGCTTAGAAATTCATGTTAAAGTACACCGATTCATTCCAATGTTTTTGTCCTGGGAAAAAAAAAAAAAAAAAATCTACCAACAGTAAGCGACTGCAGACAAACATGTGTCCGACATACACACGTGTTTAGCCACAAACAAGGCTTATCCACAGAAAGATCACCTACCCTTGGTCTCTGCCCACTATCCTCTACCCCGACAACCAACTTCTCATTTGCACACTTGAATAAACATGCAGCGGACAGATAAAAAAAAAGAAGATTATACACACAATAACAAGTACGTAGACATTTCGAGCATGCGCACACTCAGCCCATTAGGACAAACAACCAAAGTCTGCCTTCTTTAAGTGCGTCACCATTTCAAGGCTTACGGATTCCATGCGAGCAACTAGGCCCTTTATCTCGCATCGGTCGAACTGCCATTCCGATGTCTGCAAGTGCACATCCCACCCTTTTATACTCGGGCCACTCGTATCATGATGTATTAATTTACCCGACAAGAGGACACCATAAAAACGACTTGAAAGGTCCACCGCCCATTTCGGGGCACCGACTGCGTTTCGTAGGATCACCGCAGACCGCAATATGTTCAGATCCTATTACGGAAATGGAGGAAGAATGCGAATAAAAACCTATCAAAACAACACCCAAAGAAAAACAATTCTGCTGCGGCGGAATTCGCCCCAAAGGGGTCTTCGCTTTGTTGTTGTGCGAAGAAGGTTATTAAATAATTCGGCTTGCACGGGATATTCTTTGTAATCGCTTGACTGCTGGAAATCTGGCACTGCCATTAGTTAATGGCTTTCATTTGAATCGAGGCAGTCGACATCATACGAGTTGATGGCTGTTGCTCAGATTTGGACATTTTATTTATTACTTGCAAAATCGAAGATTTTTCAAGCATGTTGGCCGGTTGCGTTTGTGGTTCTCTGTCTGTTTGTCACCGGCCTACAGGTCACAATTCTACACCGATCGTCACGAAACTTCAACGAGTTGTATAGGTCGTCCCGATTGAGAGCCCTATTGTTTTTGGGGTCAAAAGGTCAACATAGGCCAAAGGTCACCAACTTTGCCAAATTTCTAAAATCCTCAATTTTCATCCGATTGACTTGAAATTTGAAGAGGACTTGCATGTCTGGTCACTGAATTCAACCACCAAGTATATTTCAGGTCAACATAGGCCAAAAGGTCAACATAGGCCAAGTTTTTTAAATCCTCAATTTTCATCCGATCGACTTGACAATTGAACAGCATTTGCACATCGAGTCACTAAATAGGGAAACTAACTATTTGAGGTCAAAAGGTCAAAGGTCAACTCAAGGTCAACCTTACAAAATAATCATTTTTCATCTGAAAAATCGTCACTTTTCTTCCTGTTGACTCGAGCTTTGATCAAGATTGTTAATTTTAATCTTGATGAAATGGACAATTTGTTGTATCAATGGAATTTTTTTTTCTTGGGGGTGAGGGGGCGGATTTTGCAAGTATCGTGCTCCGCATGACGTCTTCTTGTTTATTTATTTATTTTACGAATGGACATTTTGTCAACTCGGCAAATTGATCAGTTCGAAATGTAGAAACTGAACGGGGAAAAACAACCAAGGATTCGCCAAATTCATTTTTACCCCAAAAGTCATGATCCAAAGGTTCGTGGAGGAGATTGTAGGCCGACATGGATTGATGGCGGACACGAGTATGTCAGTAAGTGTATTTTAACAGGAATTACGAGGAGTTAGTCACAATGCAGACAAATGAATGGGACTGGCAGGATGGCTTAGAGGTATGGACACTCGGCTCTGAAACGCCTGGTGGGCTCGAAACTTGACCCAACTACAAACTGTCATCCTGGTGTTTAGCATTCAGGACGAGGCATGAACGTGTGCGCCGTCCCTCGGAAGGACGTTTAGCCAGAGGAAGCATCTGCCAGGAGCGGCCCAGGGTCGTTAAAGATCTCTCCTCGGCATCCTCTGTGTAGAGTAGGAGCATGATCACATGCACCCTGAACAAATTGCTAATTTCTACCGTGACTGCCTGTTGGGAAGGTTATTATTAATATTTTGTATGCAGGCCTGTGGCTGCATGGTGCATCATCGCCAGGAGCGTAGCTGTGCCGCTGATGCAGTGCCCCCTATTACCAGTAAGCTAGTACTCAGTTTTCCGACCTTCGAAGGATGACTAGTTGAGTCAACTCACCTGGTGTTATTTCAACAGCACGATGTGGGCTCAACCTCAAGACCCTAAGATCTTAAGGCAGTCACCTTAACCATTAGGCCAACACCAGGCTTTGTTAGGAAGGTAACGGCAAACCACACAGCACAACGCTCGCCAAGAGACCACTTCAGCAGCACCAACGCTCTACCAAAAGCATGATACATCGATTATGATGACAAGCAAGCGATGGACAAATAAACAGTACTTATGGACACAGGTTCCCAGTAGCAAGCATCATCACACGACATCGGTCTACGGTATTCCTTTAGATTTCCCGGTCTTCCCAACATAGGTCGAATACAACCTGAACGTTGCTGCACATGGTCTCGAGACAAATGACGTGGAACCTGGTTCCAAGTGTTGTGGAAGGACCTACGGTCGGCCCTTCCACAACACTTGCGGGGAGGTTGGTCCACTAATGGACCATGAGCCACAGGAGCAGAGAGTAACAACCAAACATGTGAACAGATAATTTCAGCAAGACACTTGGTGCTCACCGCGTACAAGCAGAAAGGACAGCCGGTTTATCCTTGCCGGGAAGGTTGAAGTCACTCGCAATATAAATACAGGAATGATAGAAATCTGGTGGCAAGCGTGCTGCTAGACAAGGCTCAGTCATCAAAACAACAACACACAAGAAAGATAATGGAAATATGAGGCGAATACCATTTGATAAGATTTTTCAAAAACACGATTCGAGTAAACACACGAAGATTCAGTTACCAAAACATCATTCAACACCTTCGTCACACCAGCAGCTCTC
Organism: Myxine glutinosa; assembly: GCF_964187855.1. NCBI lineage: Eukaryota > Metazoa > Chordata > Myxini > Myxiniformes > Myxinidae > Myxine > Myxine glutinosa. The sequence continues at coordinate 38,577,796 of NC_136267.1, forward strand.
CTTGAGATCCGGGAATGTTTTCCATCCCCAATCCCTGTGGTTTTTCCGAGTCTGTTTCCATGACACCCACACAGAATCTTTAATTAAGTCCATATTTTTTTATGATATTATCAATTATTCACCGTTCGATTGTATTTTCCCAGATTACAACACCTGCGATTATATGCACTCTTCGAGCACTCGGGATGATGTGCATTGCTCCGGGTCCTCCGAGCTCGCTCAGTGGGATTGCTCTCGGGAGACAATGGCTGCAAATTGCTGAAAACCTTGGAGAAAACCTTCTCACAGCTTCTTCAACCTGAGTGAGGTCAACTTGATGAGGTGTCAAAACATCACAAGAGCCTTATGTGTCTCGGGTCTTCGCAATCATCGGATCGGAGAAACAGCGATGTCAAGAGCACTCGAATGCCAAGGAAATATCTCAATTGTTTCATGATGTCTCTCTCTCTCCGAAATGTCTCTCCGAAAGGACCGACTGGACAACCCTCCCATCTACTTTCTCAACAATCCTCTCCAAGAAGTTCTGTCGCTCAAGCTTTTGGGTCTCACTATCTGCCATGATCTTTCTTGGGAAAACCACATTTCCAAGCTGGCCTCCAAAGCCAGTCGCCGACTGGGCATCCTCCGTCGTGTGAAGTCCTTCCTTGGCACACCTGAGCTCCTCACCACATACAAGGCTTTCATCCGCAGCTCAATGGAATACTGTTCCCCCCTCTGGGCTGGTGCTCCTGCCTCACACCTTGCTCGGCTTCACGCTGTTGAGGCCAAAGCTTTCGGAATCATTGGAATCTCCTGCGATGAAGCTATCTCTGAGGGCCTTTCACTCACTCACCGCAGGCAGGTTGGTGGTCTTTCTGTCTTCTACCGACTCCTCTCCGGCCTTGCTCCCCCAGCTCTCTCTGTGCTCTGTCCCCCCAATATTCCTTCAGGTCGCACAAGATCTGCCTGCAACCCTCTTATGGTTAAACTGCCAAAGTCTAGGCTCTCTGCTCACCTTCACTCTTTCATTCCCCTTTTCTCCCGCCTCTGGAACAAACTCCCCCACTCCCTTCAATCCCACTCCTCCCTCCAGGTCTTTAAAACAGCTGTTCACCACCATCTCTTATCTTCCCCCATCGAAAACCTTGATCTTTTCTACCCCCGGTAATTCACCCCAGAGTCCTTGCAGTGTTCATATGTTTTAATCCTCTCCCACCTCCCCCCAAGTCCTCCCGATGTCCCTGCTCTCAAATGTTGTGTTTGTGTCCTTCCCCCTCTTCCCCCTCTCTTTTGTGTCCTTCCCCCTCTCTCCCCATCTTGTCTGCCGCTCCCCTTGTTTTTGTGTTTTGTGTGTCGGTTTGTCTTTTTGTGTGATTAATGTTAGCTCTTTCACGAGCCTCGATTTGTATACAAAAAAAAAAAAAAAAAAAAAAAAAAAAAAAATGACCTTTGATTTCAAAAACATAAATTGATAATTCAATTCAACGAGGGACCACTGGGTTGAGGTGGTGATTTGGTAAGCATTTTCAGCGGTGGATTGGGAAAATGCAAAGCAAAGAGGCTAGCTACTTTACAGCATAACTTAGGATTTAGTTGTGCAGGACCAGCAGCAAATGGTCCTGCTCGAAGTTCAAGACCGCAGCACATCAACATTTTTTTTTTTAAATACCACATTGAGGGTCTTGGACGAGCGAGTTGATGGAGTAAAAAGGCGACAAACTAACGTTTGGGAAAAAGGTGGACATGACAATTAAGGAAAAAGGAGAGAGATGGAGAGAGGAAGAGCAGAGGGGAGAGAATGGGAGTAGAGTGGGGGAGGGACCAAAAAGGGAGAGAAAAGAGAGTGGGAAGGGAGATAAAGAGAGAGAGAGAGCAGAGAGGTAGAGGAGGGAGAGAGAGGACATAGAAAGATGAGAAGAAGAGGGGAGGGGAGAGAGAGAGGAACAGAGGGAGAGAAGAAGAGAGGGAGAGAAGAAGAGAGGGAGAGAAGAAGGAAAGGAGAGAGGGAAACAGGAGGACAGGGAGAGATAGGAGAGGGAGAGACTGAGAGGAGAGAGGGAGAGAAGAAGGGAAGAAAAGAAGAAAGGCAGAAAAGAGAGGGGGAGAAGAAGAGAAGGTGGTGAGAAGGCAACAAAAGGTGAAAATTTTGAAAAGGGGTATAGACTTTCTATAGGCAATATATATATATATATATATATATAGATATATAGATATATAACTGCACTGTATATGAACATAATTATACACACCTGACACTGCTTCGGCAATCGCATGTGAATCCAAGTTTGTGATCGACCATCGCACTTTATCGGAAAAGCAACAAGCTGGAGGCAGAATATTTAGCCCCATAGTCCATAACTTAATGCCATAGTGGAAAGTCTACGTCACAATCAAACTATAACGTCATGGGTTCGTATATGCGGCCCAGAGAACTAAGAAGTAGCACTCTCAAAGTTGATCTGTCTAGTCTGGGTTTAGTTCCCGTTTCACCCCCGTACTTTGCAGGCAGGGCGTTGGTTCAGGGAGCAACATCATACATCGGATGGGACGTGAACCCACAAGACCAGTCCACAAGCAATGGTTGCTCGTGCAAAGTGAAGACCCCACGGGTGTCCTGAGCCAAATTCAAAATTCCTGCCCTGGCTAACACTGGGTAGGCAATGGCAAACCACCCTGTGTGATTCTTGCCACAAAAACACTTCGGCAGCACAGAAGCACGCCCTCAAGCAGAGCAACAAGACAAATACCTTTTGTACAAATACCAGCGCAGGGAGAAAGAAATATTATTTTCTGGGCCTAAGGCAAACTGAACTCGGCAACATTCCCAGATGTTTGAAACACTACATGTTAAACTGCTTCATCAGTTGCCTGTTTTGGTGTATTGAGATGGTAATGTGTGATTCAAACAAAGCTCTTACGATATAAGTACATACACACACACATACATGCATGCATACATACATCTACCATATATAACACAATGTCAGTTTGTATGTTTGTACAGATATCTGTCCCTCTTCATAAGGTTAAGTTTTAAAGGCCAATCTTTGAACACGAATGTGTGTTCACTGCGGTCTATTTTTGAGGATAAAACAAACCTGAAAAACATTTCCCATAAAATAATAATTACGTCTCTTCCATTGGAATTGGAGACGGTGGCTTCCAAATCGAGCCTCAAGGGCGGTGCACAGAAGCGTTTTTTTTTTTAAAATAACAATAAATAGAAGATGCAGGGACGTGAAATTTGCTGAATGTGATGTGCAACGCGTGCAGAGTAAAACGAGTGTTCATTTACGTCCTTAAGATGTCCAATAAATAAAGAAGGTATAATCACACCTGACACGAGGCCGAGGCCTTTGGCACGCTGATGAGGGTGTACCCTCGAATAAAGTGTTCCAACCCTTCATTTTTGACAAGCTTTTTACTGGTGTGTGTGTACATACAGTCACGTGAAAAAGTAAGCACACCCCATGTAAAGTTTTGACTTTTTCAACATATTTCAACATACAGCTATTTGATTTTCATTTCAACAATATTGACGGATAAAGGTGATATAATATAACAAATATCATGAAACATTTACATTTTGTAGTCCATTGTATAATTTAAATAAACATAAATGCAAATTTCACATGTGGAAAAAATAAGTACACCCTTGGCTCTAATAGTTGGTATTGCCCCCTTTGGCAGAAACAACCTCAAGTAGGCGTTTCTTATAACTGTCGACCAGTCTCTGACATCGACTGGGAGAAATTTTGCCCACTCCTCCATGCAGAATTCTTTCAGCTGTGCGATGTTTGAGGGGTTTCTTGCATGCACAGCTCATTTCAAATCCCCCCACATCTCGATGGGATTTATACACAAAGAATTAAGTTAAGCACCCCTACACAACGAATTAAGGTAAGCACCCCCTAATATATATTCTTTGTGTATATGTATACATTGGCATATATTCTAAGGTATGTGAGATCAAATAATGATTGGTATGACATTAGCAATTATCCATTGATGAAATTGAGTGATCAAAGTGAAAAAAAGTGATTGGTTGAGTCAGTGATCCGATCACGTGGGTCCTACACACGTTATTGACGCAAAGATCGCTAGAGGTCTTCTCAGAACAATGACTGTACGTTAGAAAACATAAACGTCATCCACACTGTCCGTGATGGACCTATAGCTCCATACTTAAATTGAGGTGAAAATATGCCTAAAATTCCCAAAAATTTTCACCTTAAATTATTCAGAATAAAATATTGAAAACGGCATGATTGTTATGTTTTTATGTGACCATAATATCACTTCTCCAGAAAATATAGCAATATCATGGGTATATTACACTGTTTTGACGACAACAAACTTGTAATGTGCGAGGTTGTAAAAAAACGGGGGGGGTGCTTAACTTAATTCTTTGTGTATAGATCCGGGCTTTGACTTGGCCATTCCAGAACCCTCCATTTTTCTTTTCAGCCATTCATTGGTGGATTTATTGGTATGTTTAGGGTCATTGTCATGTTGCAAGGTCCATCTTCGGTTGAGCTTCAACTTTCCGACAGATGGCCTCACATTATTCTCAAGCACCCTCTGGTACAATGAAGAATTCATCGTGGATTCTATGATGGTGAGCTGCACAGGCCCTGATGCAGCAAAGCTGCCCCAAACCATAATATTTCCACCACCATGCTTTACAGTTGGTATCAGGTTCTTGTGGTCAAATGCTGTCTTTGGTTTTCGCCAAACATGTCTTCTGGTACTGTGGCCAAATATCTCTCCCTTTGACTCATTTGTCCAGAGCACATTGTTCCACAAGTGCTGGTCTTTGCCTAGGTGTTCATTGGCAAATTTTAGTCTTGCCCTGATGTTCTTTCTGGGCAGCAAAGGTTTCCTCCTGGCACACCTCCCATGTAGATCAAATTTGTGCAGCCTCTTTCTAATGGTAGACTCGTGCACTTTGACATCAACAGTGGCAAGAGCTACCTGTAGGTCCCGTGATGACATTCTGGGGTTCTTAGAGACTTCTTTCAGCATCTTGCGGTCTGCTCTCGGGCTGAACTTGCTGGGGCGGCCTGGCCTGAACAGGTTGGCAGTTGTTTTGGAATCTTCTCCACTTGTGGATGATCTTCCGGACAGTCGAATGATTGATTTCAAATTGTTTGGAGATCTTTTTAAATCCCTTCCCAGACTCGTCGGCATCTATAACCTTCTTTCTGAAGGCCTCAGAGAGCTCTTTTGATCTAGGCATGGTGACGCCACACACTTCAACAACAAAGAGCAAACCAAACTAAATGTCTGAGGTTTAAATAAGACAGGTTCCTCCAAGATCCTCTCCAACGATGTTCTAATCATTTGCACCTGAGCTGGTGCACCTGATTCTAATTTTAGGTATTTGAAGTAGTGATAAATGTAGGGGTGTACTTACTTTTTCCACATGTGAAATTTGCATTTTTGTTTATTTAAATTATACAATGGACTACAAAATGTAAATGTTTCATGATTTTTTTTATTTTTTTTTTGTATACAAGATCGAGGCTCGTGAAAGAGCTAACATTAATCACACAAAAATTCAAACCGACTCAAACCGACACATAAAACACAAAATAAGGGGAGTGGTAGACAAGATGGGGAGAGAGGGGGAAGGGCACATGCACAACATTTGAGAGCAGGGACATCGAGAGAACTGTGGGAGGGAGAGGGCTTGGGGGGAGGTGGGAGAGGTATAAAACATATGAACACTGCAAGGACTTCCAGGAAAGAAGTTGGAATTTCGAAAAAGTGTATCTGGGGTGAATTAGCGGGGGTAGAAAAGATCAAGATTTTGGATGGGGGAAGATAAGAGATGGTGGTGAACAGCTGTTTCAAAGACCTGGAGGGAGGAGTGGGATTGAAGGGAGTGGGGGAGTTTGTTCCAGAGGCGGGAAAAAAAGGGGAATGAAAGAGTGAAGGTGAGCAGAGAGCCTAGATTTTGGCAGTTTAACCATAAGAGGGTTGCTGGCAGATCTTGTGCGACCTGTAGGAATATTTGGGGGACAGAGCACAGAGAGAGCTGGGGGAGCAAGGCCGGAGAGGAGTCGGTATTGTTATATTATATCACCTTTATCTATCAATATTGTTGAAATATGTTGAAAAAGTCAAAACTTTACATGGGGTGTACTTACTTTTTCACGTGACTGTATATATATATATATATATGCATGCATTAATGCATAGTTTCATATATCAATGTACGGCTGATGCAGGAGCTTGTACACAAGTCTGATGCAAGAAAAAGACATTAGTACTCGTAGACATCAGTGTCCTTGTCCACGTATTACAAATATAGTGATAGATAATGGACAACATATAGTAAGTACAGTATTGCATATAGGATTTGAATCTGGGTTCTGAGTGTCATGAACTGTCGGTTCCGAAGGGAGTACCAAACGGAACAAACCGACTAAAGTGGATCAAGCCAAATAAAGTTGAACCTCGCGAACTTGCATCACATCACAAGATGGGGATGCCAAACAGAGTAAGCCATAATAAAGTTTTCCAGCAATTCAAAAAGAGCTCCAGAAAATATATATTTCAATGAAAACAACAGGTGAGCAAACTTCATGAGAGGTAAACGTGAAAAGCAGCAAAAACCGCAGGGTTTGTATTATCGTCATCGTCGATATTTCAGGTGATCGATTAGTGTGTGTGTGTGTGTGTGTGTGTGTGTGTGTGTGTGTGTGTGTGTGTGTGTGTGTGTGTGTGTGTGTGTGTGTGTGTGTGTGTGTGTGTGTGTCTGTGTCTGTGCGTGTCTCGAACGATGAAAAGTATTCGACCCGCGGCGGAAGACCGAAGTGCCGGAAGGCGAGTTATGCAACTCTCGACGTCGGGTTGCACCACCGGTTAACCGGTTAAAGTATGTTGCAAAACACAGACAGGCTGGAGAATGGAACTGTCTTTGGTGCTCATGTAGGTGAGCATCATGAACGAATGCCACAAAAGCACCTTTCCTCATTTCCTGGAAGGAAAAGGAAAAGTTTTGCCGAAGTTGTGCAAACTCAAAAATGGTCTCAATGGTGTAAATGTGGAGGCTGCTCTCCTGTCTCATCTTCCTCACGTATGCGATAACATCTGGGATGTGTTCAGTTACCCAAACAGCTAGGTATCAACTTAAGTTCTCCAATAAACTTGGTAACTGAACACACCCCGGATGGACCACAGCAGCATTTGCTCATGTCATCAGTGCAGTTAGAAACTTCCACTCCAGTGGTGGGAAAAAGTGGATGTTGTCACTCCTCATGGAGTGTTGTGCATCGGTGTCAACATGAGACGAGTTTATATGGGATTACTTTTTGTAATAACAGGAGAAAGAGAGAAAGACAGAGACAGAGACAGAGAGAGACACAGAGAGAGACACAGAGAGAGACACAGAGAGAGACACAGAGAGAGACACAGAGAGAGACACAGAGAGAGACACAGAGAGAGACAGAGAGAGAGACACAGAGAGAGACACAGAGAGAGACACAGAGAGAGACACAGAGAGAGACAGAGACAGAGAGAGAGACACAGAGAGAGACACAGAGAGAGACACAGAGAGAGACACAGAGAGAGACACAGAGAGAGACACAGAGAGAGACACAGAGAGAAACACAAAGAGAGACACAGAGAGAGACACAGAGAGAGACACAGACAGAGACAGAGACAGAGACACAGACAGACAGCGAGAGAGCGAGAGCGAGAGCGAGAGCGAGAGCGAGAGAGAGAGAGAGAGAGAGAGAGAGAGAGACAGAGACAGAGACAGAGTCAGGTGAGAGATGGAGTACAGACGAGACCAGTGAGGGTCATGTGAGATGACAACAGTAAAGATGAGAAGTCATGGAATGGAGAAGAGGATGGACAGCGGAGAATTTGCTTTTTTTACACTCTTAAAGTTCAAAGTTTATCATTCCCAATCCATAGCTCGTAGGAACACAGGCACGATTGGAACGTTCCCTGCGACGACGACAACTGCGACAACCGCTGCCCAAATTGTTCCAACCTTGTTGGGTCGGCCGGTTAAAGTGTTTGGTTCAAGTCTCTGACGAGGGAGGAGGTGGGAACATAAGTGGACAGGGGACATCTCCACAAGGCAGTACCATGGGCAATGAGCCATGATCATGCGATTATATATGAACATCAGGGATAAGCGGCACTGTTTTCAACTTGTTTCTCATCGGCAAAATAAAATAAATAGAAAGACGACAATATAAAACCCTTTACATCAGTTGCAAACGCCGGAGCACTTCATGATGGCACATTGAGCTATAAGATGCAAAATCAAGATTACTGAAGAGGAATAACAGTAGTATGACCAGGATGATAGAGTGGTGTCAGAACGATGCGGCTCTCGTACAGTGCCTTGGGTATCGGGAGTATCTAGCACAGCATCTTAGGTATAAGGAGTATTTAGCACAGCATCTTGGGTATAGGGAGTGTCTAGCATAGCGCCTTGGGTATCAGGAGTATCAAGCACAGCATCTTGGGTATAGGGATGCATCTTAGGTAGCATCTTATGCATCTTAGGAGTATCTAGCACAGCATCTTGGGTATAGGGAGTGTCTAGCATAGCATCTTAGGTATAAGGAGTATCTAGCACAGCATCTTGGGTATAGGGAGTACCTAGCATAGCGCCTTGGGTATAGGGAGTGTCTAGCATAGTGCCTTGGGTATCAGGAGTATCTCGCACAGCATCTTGGGTATAGGGAGTACCTAGCAGAGCGCCTTCGCTATCGGGAGTATCTTGCACAGCACCTTGGGTATCGGGAGTATCTCGCATAGCTCCTTGGGTATCGGGAGTATCGAGTATAGCGCCTTGGGTATCGGGAGTATCCAACACAGCATCTTGGGTATAGGGAGTGTCTAGCATAGCGTCTTGGGTATCAGGAGTATCCAGCACAGCATCTTGGGTATAGGGAGTATCTAGCACAGCGCCTTGGGTATCGGGAGTATCTCGGATAGCGCCTTGGGTATCGGGAGTATCTCGCATAGCGCCTTGGGTATCGGGAGTATCTCGCATAGCACCTTGGGTATCGGGAGTATCTCGCATAGCGCCTTGGGTATCGGGAGTATCTCGCACAGCGCCTTGGGTATCGGGAGTATCTAGTATAGCGCCTTGGGTATTGGGAGTATCTTGCACAGCACCTTGGGTATCGGGAGTATCTAGTATAGCCCCTTGGGTATTGGGAGTATCTAGTATAGCCCCTTGGCTATCGGGAGTATCTCGCATAGCGCCTTGGATCTCGGGCGGATATAGTGCAGTGCCTCGGGTGGATCTGGCGAGCATGTAGCATAGCGGTTAGGGTCTCACAAGGATCTAGCGCAGCAGTTAGGGTCTCACGAGGATCTAGCACAGCGGTTAGGGTCTCACGAGGTTCTAGCGCAGGGGTTGGGGTCTCACGAAGATCGAGCGCAGGAGTTGGGGTCTCACGAGGGTCAAGCGCAGTGGTTAAAATTACACGAGAATCTATCACAGCAGTTAGGGTCTCACAAGGTTCTAGCACAACGGTTGGGGTCTCACGAGGATCTAGCACAGCGGTTGGGGTCTCACGAGGATCAAGCACAGCGTTCGGGGTCTCACGAGGATCTATCACAGCAGTTAGGGTGTCACGAGGTTCTAGCACAGCGGTTATGGTCTCACGAGGATCTAACGCAGCGGTTGGGGTCTCACGAGGATCTAGCACAGCAGTTGGGGTCTCACAAGGTTCTAGCGCAGGAGTTGGGGTCTCACAAGGTTCTAGCGCAGGAGTTGGGTCTCACAAGTTTCTAGCACAGCGTTGGGGTCTCACGAGGATCTAGCGCAGGGGTTAGGGTGTCGCGCGGTGCATACTACGTGGAGTGCGGGTCTTACTCTTGCTGTGGACCGGAGCTTGAAGAGTAACCAGCACAGCGAGTGCAGCCAGACAGTGCACAACACTCACTGCCATGCCCGCAGGAGTGTGCACCACGATCCTCCCCCAGCCTCTCTCGAACCGGGAGCGAAGTGGAAGCACCGCCAGAGCAGACACCAAGTGACAGAGGGCGTGCGATCCAGTTGTGGGTCCAACGGTCGAGTCGATCACTCCGGCCGCGCAATCTCGCCACTCATGGCTGCAGCACGAAAGGTTGGAGGTACACGGAGGGTACACAAGATCTAAAGCCCCCTAGCGGCCTCCACTAGATCAAGGAATAGGCACGGAGGGCGCGTTTAGGCCCAAAGAGAAAAAAACAATAACATCGGTTTGGGGGTCGCAATCTGAAGTCGACCACCCTGTGCTTCTTCCTCTTGGTCTGCACCTTTTCGTTGAGCAATGGTCGAGCCCCGACGCACTGGATCTCGGTCTCACTCCCTCTCTCAGGTTTCTTTCCGGCCGGACCGCGATCCTGGCCTCGTTGTTCGTTGCCGTAGCTAGCTGGGTTGGGTTGAGGCTGGATCTGGGGGCTCCGGTTGGGGTCCGGGCGCTGCACCCCGTAAACGTAAACACAGGGAACGCGCAAAATGCGGGACGGATCGAGGTGACATGGACCGGAGCTAGTCGCCTCCCGCGCTTTTCATTTCCTCATTCCTCACTCAGCTCGCACCCCAATTTCAGGTTTTCCATCAAACCTTTTAATTGTATTCAGAACAAAATGTTTCCTTTTGTATTGGGCCAACCTCTTTAAATGGACACATGATGCCTTTGTGCCCGTCTATATATTACGTACACACAGAGGCGAAAATAAATGAAAATGAAGGAAAAAGCATCAATGACAGAGGAAAAGAAATTAAAACAAGTACAGATATTGTACATTCAAAGTACACCGCCTCCATGCGAAATAAATAACATATCTTCCAGTGCGCGACATTGCCGGGGACACCGCCTTGCGACACACGGAGACGGAATTGGGAGCGGTGGACAATAAACGATTCTGCAATTAAAATAAAATAATAATCGTAAAATAATTAATTTCTTAATCAATTGGCTAATAGCATACCCAAACCACCATTGTTGCATCCGCAGCTGTAACTTTTAGAAAATCAATTAAATAATCGAAAAATTAAATAATTAATCCATTAATTGATTAATCAAGAATTATTAAACGATTAATTGATTGATCAAAAAATTAAAAATACCATTTACAGCCAAATAACCTGGTCACTGTCGTGTCCGAATATCAGCTTCCTAGCTTAAAAGGTGCCTGAAATATTGCCCAAGATGAGAAAGAAAATAAATAATCGAATGCTTAATTGTGCAACTAAAATCTATAATAATGGTAAAATAATTAATTTCTTAATCAATTGGCTAATAGCATACGCAAACCACCGTATTTTATCTGAAGATGTAAGTTTTTGATGTACCCAATAATCAGCAAGGTCATGGAATCCATCATTGCTTCTGACATCAAATCCTTCTTCTCCAATGGCTTGATCTCCGATCATCAATTTGGATTCAGACCAGGTAACTCTACTCTGGACATGATGCTTCTGCTGTCTCAACAACGGATGGAGGTCCTCAATGCCAAACAGGAAATAAGAGCTGTCTCCCTTGACATATCACGTGCCTTCGATACGGTCTGGCACCCCGCTCTGCTCACCAAACTCTCCTCCTATGGTATCCATGGAAATCTCCACTCATGGCTTGCGGACGTCCTCTCAGGTCGTAGTCAACGTGTGGCCCTGAATGATTTTCTCTCATCTCCCCTTCCTGTTCAGGCTGGAGTTCCCCAAGGCAGTGTTCTGGGCCCTGTGCTTTTTCTGGTCTTCATCAATGATCTCTATGATCTCTGATGACTCTAAAATCCTCTCGATCTCTTTGCTGATGACTTCTCTCTGCCGCTCCATTCCTCATCCCTCAGATCGGCAGTCTGCAGCCTCCTCACTCTCTGCCGACCTGGACAAAATCACAGACTGGTCAAACAAGTGGAACATGTCTTTCCATCCTGACAAATCTCACACTCTTGCAAATGTCTATCCGAAAAGATCGACTGAACAACCCTCCCATCTACTTTCTGAACAATCCTCTCCAAGAAGTTCTGTCACTCAAGCTTTTGGGTCTCACTATCTGCCATGATCTTTCCTGGGAAAACCACATTTCCAAGCTGGCCTCCAAAGCCAGTCGCCGACTGGGCATCCTCCGTCGTGCGAAGTCCTTCCTTGGCACACCTGAGCTCCTCACCACATACAAGGCTTTCATCCGCAGCTCAATGGAATACTGCTCTCCCCCTCTGGGCTGGTGCTCCTGCCTCACACCTAGCTCGGCTTCACACTTGAAACCAAAGCTTTCTGAATCATTGGAATCTCTCGCGATGAAGCTAACTCTGAGGACCTTTCACTTACTCACCGCAGGCAGGTTGGTGGTCTGTCTTCTTCCGACTCCTATCCAGCCTTGCTCCCCCAGCTCTCTCTGTGCTCTGTCCCCCAAATATTCCGACAGGTCGCCCAAGATCTGCCAGCAACCCCCTTATGGTTAAATTTCCAAAATCAAGACTCTCTGCTCACCTTCACTCTTTCATTCCTCTTTTCTCCCGCCTCTGGAACAAACTGCCTCGCTCTCTTCAATCACACTCCTCCCTCCAGGTCTTTAAAACAGCTGTTCACCACCATCTCTTATCTTCCCCCATCCAAAACCTTGATCTTTTCTACCCCCATTAATTCAGCCCAGATACACTTTTTTGAAATACCGACTTATTTCCCAGAAGTCCTAGCAGTGTCCATGTGTTTTATACCTCGACCACCACCCACCCCCCACCTTCCCATGCATCCCCCCCCCCCCCCCACCCACCCGCCACAGATCTCCCGATGTCCCTGCTCTTAAATGTTGTAATTGTGTCCTTCCCTCTCTCTCTCCCCATCTTGTCTTCCGCTCCCTTTATCATGTTTTGTGTCAGTTTGTCTTTTTGTGATCAATGTTAGCTTTGACATGAACCTCGATCTTGTATACATAAAAAGAAAAATTGGAAAATTAATTACATCATTGATTGATCGGAAAAAATAATTAATTACTTGATTACAACAAAACAACAACAGGCATTTTAAGGCCATTTTCTCTGCAAGAGCGGGGGTTAGCCTTGCGGTCCCCAAGACAATCTTCTCCATTTCACCCTATTTTCTGCATCTCCCCTTGTTAACCCCCTTGCCCGCATTTCTTCTTCGACCATCTTTAGCCAAGTCTTTCTCGGTCTTCCCCGTCCTCTACTTCCTTCTACATTGATTTCCATCATTCTTCTCAACCAGTCACTTTCATCCTTCCTCAACACATGACCAAACCATCTCAACCTGTTTCTCTTCACAGCATCCATCACAGGCTCTATTCCCATCATCTTTCACAATCCATCATTTGTCTTCCTCTCTCTCAACGATACTCCACACATCCACCGAACCATTCGCATTTCCACCCTTTCCAGCCTTCGTTGCTGCTCTACGTTCATTACCCATGTCTCGCTCCCATAAATCATAACACTTCTCACACATGCAGCAATGCAGCATACACCTTTCCCTTCAGCTTCAACGACACTCCCCTCCTAGTCAGCACACCACTCGGTTCCCTAAACGTCTTCCATGCACATCTCACTCGAGCAACCGTTGCCGAGTCTGATCCACCTTCTCCATTCAGCATGTCTCCTAGGTAACAAAATGTTTTCACACCTTCCAGCTTCACGCCATCTCCAAGATCCAACTCAACATTTCCTCCATCTGCAGCTCCCTCTGTGCACACCTTACACTTGAATGTAGCTGCCACACTGGTTAATGACCCTCTCAAACCACTACATTTTTGATGAACCCACTCAGCGCACATTGTACATTGAATGGAATTCACTCCGACACCCTTCCTGCACACACAGCACACGGCCACTTCCCAGTTCTTTCCACCTCACCACATGCTTTACCACTTGCCATCACCTTCGTTTTTTCCGATATTCACCTTCAGACCTTTTGTCTCCATACATTCCTTCCACTTGTTCATCTTCTCCTTCAGTCCATCCATACTTTCTGCAATCAACACCAGATCATCTGCACACAACAACTCCCACGGTAAACCCTCCTTTACTTTCTGAGCCAGCACCTCCATCACAGCTACAAATAGTAGTGGACTTAGTACCGACCCCTGATGCACTCCCACCTTCACCTCAAACTCACCACTGTTCCCGTGCTTCGCCCTTACAGCAGTTCGCGCTCTTTTTAGTCAGGGCCCTTAGGGATATTTTGGTTCAAATTCTTCCAAAAGCATCAAATTTGGCGCAGATGTTGCCCATGCCATACTCTTTCGATTTTTGACGGGCGCCAAGGGCGGTATGATCCGGGGACCATACCGGTCCATCCCGCCATGTCACCTGACCTATGACGTCATAATTAGGATATGCATCTAATCACGTGGCGTACTATAAGTGGTCAAAGTTCAAAATGAATCGATCGAAAAATGAAGGCAGGGATCCATTTTAAAGGTTTTCATAAAATCCAATATGGCCGCCAGGTCACATGACCTATGACGTCATATTTATGACATGTATACAATCATGTATACATGAACCCGGATCATGATCGCACAAAAATTAAACACAAGGATATGGCATACAGTTCATAAAACATCAAAATCCGTACCTTTGTAATTAGACTGATGAACTGCATATGCCTGAAAATTAGGAAATAGACATGTAAATATTTCCTCTAATTGTCAAAAATAAGGTCAGAGTTCGATTACCCAACCCAGAAACATAAAATGGTGAACCTCACGTAAATCTTCACAAAAAACACAAAAACCGACATGTTTGACTCAAAAATGACCTTTAAGATGACCTTGAGGGTTGACCTTGACCTCAAATCATCAAAATAACATCATAATTGGATTCCTCGACCTCGAAAAACCCTGAAAAGTGGTATCATACGTGATTCCAACCCTTTTGGTTATTTAACTGATTTTCCTCTAATCCGGGTGGCGGCCATTTAGTATTTCGCCAATATGGGGCCCCCGGGGGGGGGGGGGGCGCCCGTCCTGGCGCCCATCAAAAATCGAAAGAGTATGGCATGGGCAACATCTGGGCAAAATTTGGTGCTTTTGGAAGAATTTGAACCAAACGGCCCCAAAATATCCCTAAGGGCCCTGACTATTTGTACATTACCATCACTACTCTGATCAACCATTCCTCCACTCCTAACGTCCTCAATGCCCATGTCAATACTTCATGTGTAACCCTATTGAATGCTTTCTCCAGATCAACAAACCCAAGAAAACTTCTTCCTCTTCTCCATGTACTTCTCCTGCAACTGCCTCACAATAAAAAGCGTGTCTGTCGTTCCTCTTCCTGGCATAAATCCAAACTGCATTTCGTCAATCTTCACTTTCTTCCTTATCCTCCTCTCCAACACCCTTTCCAATACCTTCATTCCATGCTTCAATAACTTTATCGCTCGATACGAGCCACACTCCAGAGTGTCACCTTTCCCCTTGTATAGAGGAACGAGAGCACTCAGTTCCCAATCCACTGGAATGCGGCCTTCTTTCACCGCCAGATTACAGATCTCTGTCATTCTCTTCACACCCCAACTTCCTGCTGCCTTCAACATATCTCCCACAACTCCTGTCGGCCCTCCCGCTTTTCTACTCTTCATTGCTTTTATCGCTTCCTCAACTTCCTTCTTGGTTATCTTCTCTGGTGGTCCTAAAACTGGGTTACTCTCTATGTTGCCATCCCATTCATTCTCTGCATTCAACAGTATTTCCATATATCTCTTCCATCTTTCTTCAATTCCATCTGGGTCCACAACGATTTGTCCCACTTCATCCTTCAAGCAACTCACCCCCATCACATCACACCTCTTTCGCTATCTGCTTTTCTATTCTTTTCTTTCTAATCTTTCTATTTTATCTTATTATTTTTATTATTTATCTATATAAATTTTTACTATTTATCTACACAAATCTTATTTTCTAATCTTTCTATTTCTAATCTTTTCCATCACACCTATATCTATTTCGCTACCCCCCTCTTAATTAATTACTTGATTAATCGATAAATAATCGATTATTTGATTAATCAATGAATCAAAAATATCCTTTATAGCCAAATCACTTGGTCACTATCATGTCCAAATATCAGCTTCCTAACTTAAAAGGTGCCTAAGATAATGCCCAGAAGACAAAGGAAATAAAAAAATGCTTAATTAATCAATGATAATCAAGTAACTAATCAATTCATTGATTAATCAAAAAACAAAAGAAGTTTTTGCCAAAGCACTTGCTCACTATTGTGCCCAAATTTCAGCTTACTACCTCAAAGGATGGCTGAGATATCGCCCAGACAAACGAGAAAGAAAACAAGAAAACAAACAAACAGTGAAAACTGAGTACTCCCTTTCAGCGTGCGTCATTGCCGAGTCCCCTCCAGTGCCCGGCAATGACGTTATGCAGCGCCTGGAGATGGCATAGGAAAGGAGCAGTGTACAATTAAGGTAAAAGCATTTATGAAGTATACCAGAAACTATTTCAGCTAAATGTGTGCATAAGACAGATGCTCTTCTATTTTCTGAATGTTGAGACGTGAAGAATTACTTATTTGTCCCTCATTACTGCACTGGAACATCGTTGGTAAGCACTGTGGATCACTCCAGTGGATGGTCAGCCCATTGTTTCTCCATTCAACCCTTTTATGGGAAATGTGCATAAAAATCAACAAAAAAAAGAAGAAAAAAAAGACAACCATACACAGACAAAAGGCAAGCGAGGAATGCTATTACAATTTTATTTCCATATTTTAAGGGATAATATATACACTTGTCAAGGACAATTTTTTTCAGTTCAGCAGGGAGCAAGTGACATGACCTTTGAGTTGTGTGCCACCATGCACAGTGCAGCAACATGCTTTCAAAAGTTAAAATAAAGCGGAATCTGCGTGGGCTTCGACTAATCCCATGGAGTAAACTCACTAACAAAGAAAATGCAAGAATCCAACAACCAAAAGCACCACAAAATTAATTACAACAGATCAATGATAGCAAGCGCATGGCTACAAGCTTCCAATAGGGGTACACGCACGGTAAGGCAACAGAACTCGGTACAATGCTTAGGACCACATCTGCAGCCAAAGACCACCGATCAGCCTCGTCCCCAAGGTACTCCACTTAGAAACGATCCCGTACATTCGACCTTTGAGGCTCAGCACAGTGCAACATCAGAGAGACACCGGCCAGGCCTCACAGAACAGGTATCCGGCTCGTCAATGTCTTGTGACATTTTCAATACGAATGAGAGAGCATAAGTGGCCATGAAGACCGAAATTTAGCTTCCATATCGTCCAGCGGGGAATTTTGAGTCCCAAACACGTGGGTGAAAGATCTGGGATCCAATCGGAGCTTCTTCAGGCACCGGCCTGGATGGAAGGCAGTTCTGGGACTTCCAAGGCAGCGTGGGGAACTCCTTTGGCAAACAACTCAATGAGGGGAAGAACACTGAATGGTAGAAACTGTTGGAATTAATTTCTGCCAAGGAAAAAAAAAAGAAAAAAAAAAAGGGATTCTGCACAATGTCAACAAAAGAAAACAGGATATAAATGATAGTCCATCCAAAATAAGGTTTGACTTGGAACAAATTGCAACATAATTATTTTTTACCACAATGCATTTCTATGGGGTCTCCAGAACACCATACTAAAAGTCTGAAGAAATCTCGTAATATGAATAATTTGCATAAATCCAAATGGCCACCAAATATCAATATCTCACCATACATTTGCTCTCAGGTACATACTTTGATGTCGTGCTTGGTATCTTTTTTAGCAATATCACTCAATGGTGAAGAATTACCTTTTAAAATTCTCGTATCTGGATTCGGATCTTCACCAAAATAAAATGAATTCTTCCTTGTCAAATACCAAACCTGCCCTCCAAGTTCCGTCTGAATCCGTCCACAACTTTTTAAGTTGTCCACAACTTTTAAGACAGACAGGCAGGGGTGAAAACATAACCTCGCTCCACCTTCGGTGGCGGAGTAAAAAATGTGTGAATGACCTTTAAGAGGGAGTCATTTGTAAATTTGACCAAAAATAACAGGAGTAGCATGCAATATTACATGCACTGGAAATAATTCCATTAAGCCCGAGTAGTTGTCCTGCATTTTCCACAGTCTAAAATATCTAGAAGCAGAATAGTAATACAAGTTTTGTCTTGGTGGTTCAGACAAGACCTGAATGCAAAGATATGGCGAGATATTGATATTTGGTGGGCATATCAATTAAGTTTTAAATTGTTTCCAATGCCTCATGGAGTTTCTGGACACAATTCCTGAATTTTAAATCACTTAAATATGCCCTCAAAGAGCGACGATGTGGTGGCAAAATATTGATATTTGTGGCCATTTGGATTTATGGAAAATATTCATATTTCTGCAACAGAGATTTCTTAGGAATTTTAGTATGGTGTTCTGGGGACCCAATTGGGGATCACAAGGCTAACCCCCGCTCTAGCAGGGAAAATGGCCTTAAAATGCATGTTGTTGTTTGTGTTTGTTCTGTGGACCCCATAGAAATGCATTGTGATAAAAAATAATGATGTTGCAATTTGTTCAAATTTGAGTGAATAAAGGGCTAGATCTGCTGGACCACAAACAAGTTGGCTGTACCATTCAATACCCCAAATAATGTATCGTTTTGAGTGGGTGGGTAGGGGGAGGGAGGACTGCAATGTACCAAATTCCAAAAAGTAGTGAAGCGGATCTGTTCGCACAATACGGACGTCAAAACAAACAATGCTCGTAAAATCAAGTACTGGTCGGGTCACAAGGTTTTTTCCTTTTAAAAACTGAGTGCAAATTTGGAATGTCAACATGCGGCATTCGATCCTTGGGATGCTTTTGTGATCGAGTCCCTTTTGAGCACGCCATTTGTTGGGGGTCGCGATACGTAGGATTCTAATTTTGAAAGCAAATCAAACGGATTAATACAAACCAAACCGGGCAAGCGTCACACTCACCCGACGTCGGGTGGGTTATATGGCTACACCAAAATAACACGCAGAGTGCCAGGAAAGACGTATACAGTCACGTGAAAAAGTAAGTACACCCCATGTAAAGTTTAGACCTTTTCAACATATTGCAACATACAGCTATTTGATCTTCATTTCAACAATATTGATAGAT
Organism: Myxine glutinosa; assembly: GCF_964187855.1. NCBI lineage: Eukaryota > Metazoa > Chordata > Myxini > Myxiniformes > Myxinidae > Myxine > Myxine glutinosa. The sequence goes on from NC_136267.1 coordinate 38,596,863, forward strand.
AAAGGTGATATAATATAACAAATATCATGAAACATTTACATTTTGTAGTCCATTGTATAATTTAAATAAACATATATGAAAATTTCACATGTGGAAAAAGTAAGTACACCCCTACATTTATCACTACTTCGAATACCTAAAATTAGAATCAGGTGCACCAGCTCAGGTGCAAATGATTAGAACATCGTTAGAGAGGATCTTGGAGGAACCTGTCTTATTTAAACCTCAGACATTTAGTTTGGTTTGCTCTTTGTTGTTGAAGTGTGCGGCGTCACCATGCCGATATCAAAAGAGCTCTCTGAGGCCTTCAGAAAGAAGGTTATAGATGCCTACGAGTCTGGGGAGGGATTTAAAAAGATCTCCAAACAATTTGAAATCAATCATTTGACTGTCCGGAAGATCATCTACAAGTGGAGAAGATTCCAAACAACTGCCAACTTGTTCAGGCCAGGCTGCCCCAGCAAGTTCAGCCCGAGAGCAGACCGCAAGATGCTGAAAGAAGTCTCTAAGAACCCCAGAATGTCATCACGGGACCTAAAGGTAGCTCTTGCCACTGTTGATGTCAAAGTGCACAAGTCTACCATTAGAAAGAGGCTGCACAAATTTGATCTACATGGGAGGTGTGCCAGGAGGAAACCTTTGCTGTCCAGAAAGAACATCAGGGCAAGACTAAAGTTTGCCAATGAACACCTAGGCAAAGACCAGCACCTCTGGAACAATGTGCTCTGGACAGATGAGTCAAAGGTAGAGGTATTTGGCCACAGTACCAGAAGACATGTTTGGCGAAAACCAAAGACAGCATTTGACCACAAGAACCTGAAACCAACGGTAAAGCATGGTGGTGGAAATATTATGGTTTGGGGCAGCTTTGCTGCATCAGGGCCTGTGCAGCTCACCATCATAGAATCCACTATGAATTCTTCATTGTACCAGAAGTTGCTTGAGGATAATGTGAGGCCATCTGTCGGAAAGTTGAAGCTCAACCGAAGGTGGACCTTGCAACATGACAATGACCCAAAACATACCAGTAAATCCACCAAGGAATGGCTGAAAAGAAAGAAATGGAGGGTTCTGGAATGGCCAAGTTAAAGCCCGGATCTAAATCCCATCGAGATGTTGTGGGGGGATTTGAAACGAGCTGTGCATGCAAGAAACCCCTCAAACATCGCACAGCTGAAAGAATTCTGCATGGAGGAGTGGGCAAAAATTTCTCCCAGTCGATGTCAGAGACTGGTAGACAGTTATAAGAAACGCCTACTTGAGGTTGTTTCTGCCAAAGGGGGCAATACCACCTATTAGAGCCAAGGGTGTACTTACTTTTTCCACATGCGAAATTTGCATTTATATTTATTTATATTATACAATGGACTACAAAATGTAAATGTTTCATGATATTTGTTATATTATATTATCACCTTTATCTATCAATATTGTTGAAATGAAGATCAAATAGCTGTATGTTGAAATATGTTGAAAAAGTCAAAACTTTACATGGGGTGTACTTACTTTTTCACGTGACTGTATGCCGCAGTTCACGCCAGGAGTTCATAAACAGATTTGGAACTCCCGCTATTCAGTATAGCTGCCCTCATTTCCCCAAGCTCTGTTCAAATAAAATTCCTAAAACAGCTATGCAATGGAAAATTCACACAATTCAGTATGCGTCGTAGTAATGCGGAGGGCTGTTGTGAGAATACCTTGTATGCCAGTTTTGGGATACGAGCAAAGGGCAGGCTATGTACGCACACGAATTGAAGCCGTAAACAGGTGCAAAGTCGTCGCCACTGGCACGGTTTTCAAGTTCTGAATGCGACGCGCACAAAACTTGCGCAAGTTGCCTGAGAGAACGTTCTGGATGAGATTTGCAGCAATGCACTTCTGCACAGGCGTTTAGAAAAAAAAATAATAGGTGACAGGCCCCAGGTGGATGGAAGCAATTTTAAAAGCAGCAAGGAACAAGGTTGTGGAAATGTTATCGATGCCCTTCGATAGGAATCACATTCCACTTCGGCTCTTCAACACTCTCTAGTCAAGTAATACAAGAAATGTTCACAAGAAGCATATACTTTGAAAACCACCACCCAATATTTTTATTTTATATAGAATAAAGAATAAAATCATAGCAACGGTAGGTTGTTACCAAAAGCAGCCAATTTTTAAATACTAAATGCTCTTCGAGCATACGTGACTGCAGGCGAAATGGCAGAGTAATTCTCCGAAACGATTGCCATGCCTTCCCACGTGCAATGGTGTAGACAACGCGACCTTACATCTGGTATACAGACAATACAAGTCACCAATTTGAATGAGAAGGCGGCGGCGTAGATTGATGTGCAAAAGAATCCTTCCTCAAAATTCATTCAGTACGGGCAGAGGAAAGATGAGGGAGTAAAAATTCTTGAAAGTGTGTGGTCTTCACCTCAACAACAGCCAGTACGACCAAATATCAAGGAAGCAGAGAGTTCCAGAAGCCACAAGTCACTGTCAAAATCGTTGTGTGCATGATGGTGAACCCCACCCTCCAAATAAAATAATAATAAATCATGTTAAGCATGCCACTTTAAATTGCAACTGGAATAACTATTGGACAAGAAAAGCGAAGGAATAGCCTGGGTTTCCTTCGCTACTTACGCCTCTCCAACCCGATGACAGGATGCATTCAGCGAGCTGTCGTACTGGCGTCTCAAAAAGCCAGTGCCAATGAGAGGAACGATGGTAAGCGTGCTAAGGAATATAAAAAGAGAGGGTGGACACGATTGTCCATAAAGGGGTTGTACTGATGAGGGTGCACGCAGGGTTAGATGAGCGTTTCATGCATCCCCTCGCACATCTTGTAAGCAGAGAGATACTCTTCAACGATCTCTTCAACGATCTTCAACGATCTCTTCAACGATCGCCTCCCGGCATCTCCTCTCACCTGGCGAATTGGTAGATATGGCAGAAAGCAAACCAATGACCTTTATAGCAAAAAGTAGTTTGATCAGAGAGGTTAACAGGTTAGAGCATTGCCTTTTCAAGTATTAGTTGCAGGAATAAAGCGAAAATAACTTGCCCGAATTTCTTGAAATCCAATAAAATGTAGGACTGAGAAGAGTAGAAAATGTAGCAGCAGGCCTACCTGGCTTCACTGGTGAATGGCTGAGCAGGCCCCTTGCTTTGCTCGTCACCATCCGAACTGCTTACAGAGACATCACGGTATGTCGGGACCGCAGGTCCATCTACAGGCGTCATCCAGCAAGTCGATATAAAAAGGTTGGTAGGAAGAAAGAAAGAGAGAAAGAAAGAGAAAGATTAATACAAAGGCAGAAGAATAGAAATGTTTGTCCAAGAATGAATTTGGCAATGGCAAGCTGGAAAAAAGGCAAAGCCTAAAAACAAACGAAAACCTTTTGAATTACCGTTTAGAACACTTCAGAATTAAACACGGTGGGTTAGAAAAGGTGTTCTTCATTTTTGATGGATGGACATAGCCAAATATTGAAGCGGCTTAAAATTGACGAAAGCAGACCTGGACGTGCAGTTGCATTTTATTCAATGTCATTTTATTGTGTCAATGTCAATGTGTCATTTTACATGCAAAAGCAACTCGAGATGACAATATTTCTGAATCGAAATTTAAATTTCAATCGAAAACACGGAGAGAAACGTTTTATTTACTAAAGTTTCAAAGCTCAAAATGGAGCTTCACATGCATCACATGGAGGAAGGGCGGGGCAGAGTGAGGGAGTATTAGGAGACATCAGTATACCTTTACACAGATTACAATGGTGTTGGGAGACAAATTTACATGGTATGAGATGCACAGATCTGGGATGCAGGGAAGTGCATCACAATTGAAGTGCTCAGTTGGGAACGTGAAAACAGGCTGACCAATATTCCCTGCAGGTTAATAAGAAATAACACTTCAGAAAGCCAAAACTAAAATAATAAAATAAATAATACAGCATACGAAGAGAACAAATAGAAGGCTTGAGCAGGCAAAATCTGTTCAATAAAGGAGCCAGGCATCTCCTACAGGTATTCGACAGCTGTAACCAAGGTAAACGTACTCTGCCAGATCTGCAGACTCTAGAGCTGAGAGCGTGTGTGCACATACATATATGCACATAAGCAGCGTCACCTACTTTCAGGAGTCCTCTTAGTGGTGGTGATTCACATTTACGAAAAGCGCCCTTCGATGAAGTCAGGTGCTCAAGATGAAACAGCCAACCACAGACTATTTGAGCTGGTTTTGTATTATCAGACAAAAGCCAAGCTCACAATGGAAAGCCAAAGTGTGCCCACCATCCTTTCTTGCACACTCGAGTAATGGACCAAATGATGCACGACCTTGAGGCCATCACATGACTGCAGTATTGACACACATGCAAAGCGATGAGAAACAACAATGGCCGTTTCTACCAGTTTGACCTTGTCGGTGGTTCAGCAAAACATCCATTGACTATTATCCTCCCTTGGCAATGTGATAAATCGGAATGCTGAAGACTTTTTTTGATCAAACCGATCAAAATGTCACCGCTTATCTACAGTGTATGCAAAAACAATTCACTAACCAGGAAAAAAAACGTCCATCATCTTTGGGACATGCCTTTCATCCGAAAATATTTACCAAAATGAGTTTCCTTAGCATGCAAAATGAGGTCCAAGGATCCCTTGCACATCTTGGATCTGTCAGACCCCAACAAATACTGTCAGACCCCGATTGACGTCGGTGAAGGTGTGATGAATATCGAAACGATGTACATCAAAGTGGGGGTGCGTTCCTAACATTGTCACTCATCACTTCATCTGTTAGATTTCGCTTTTTACCTGTGATATTAACATTTTTTTGGTAAATGAGTTACATGTTAGACAAATAAAACGAAGAACAATAGCCAGACAAATAAAAACGAGAACATATTCTAGAGTTCGAATTTTTCTTACCTTTAGTACCTCTTCCAGAAGTAGTCAAACCAGCAATGACTTGTAATGAACGTTGGCATTTTTATAGATGGTACACACCGTAGTCAAAGGCAAACATCAACCGCACGTTCACCAGCATCCATTCGACAATTACTTCTGAGGTAACACTTTTACGCTGCCTCTTCGCCACTCTAGAGTACAATACATTTCTTTATGTGTGACACAAATTAGTTAATGTACAGGGTAGGTGGAGGCGAAGGCTGAGGCTACGGACATTGAGGCTGAGGATGCTGTCTTTAATGAAGGGAAGACATATTTGTGAAACGACATGAAAAGGGGGACGTAATTTGGTGTATTATTGTAGAAACAATAAAAATGGTACGTGATTTTTTTTCCTTGCTTGACGCTTAGCATTTAAAACTAGAGGTTCCAGGGAACCTGAACTCAACTGGTCTATATCAATATGGTCCATTAGTGGGGCAACTTAGCATAACAATTGTGCATTTTGTGAGGAAAGCACCAAATTTGGCACACTAGTAGACTATCATATTATGAAAATATCTGGATATTGGGCCATCTCAGATTCAGAGATTTGATTTTTGCAAGATTTCGATTCGATTGGGATCGAAGAGAACACCTTCTTCGTCTTCTGTACAGTGAAGTTGCCAGCCCTGAATTATCTGGCTACATCTGGGTGCTTCATTGGGAGTGCAACCATGTCCCTCAGGTGAACAGGGACCCACCTGGCATAGTGTGTGTGGTCTAAGGCATGGAACCATGGGACCAGTTCCGTCAGGGCATCAAGGTACATCGTGAATGAAGCCTGCCGCAGAGAACGCACGTAGACCAGTACCAACATCTCTAGTTCCAGCACAGTTGCCCAGTACTGAAAGTTGGGAATGTCTTCTCCTCTCTGGTGACACCAGTCTTCGAACTCAGGCAGGTCTTCTGCATCATCAGCATATGTCATACAGTGGCGTTCATACGCACGGTGTTGCAGGATGTGCAGTGCCGCTGCAGTGATTTGATGAGCTCTTCTTGTGCGGGTGACGTGGGCAGCTCGCAGGAAGGAGTCGGCCGTCCCTGGCGTTGCAATCTCAGCTTGCAAATCTGCAAAATCTGCAAATCTTGCAAAAATCAAATCTCTGAATCTGAGATGGCCCAATATCCAGATCTTTTTATAATATGATAGTCTACTAGTGTGCCAAATTTGGTGCTTTCCTCACAAAATGCACAATTGTTATGCTATATTTAGCTTAGCTGCTGGACTATATGGAAACCAGAAAAATGAAAATTTTCAAATATCTTTAAGTGGCAAAAGGCACAAGTTTCATCAAATTTGATCAGTATTTGTGACTTTTAGAGCTTGGACGTCGTCCAAACTGATGTTTATGGGTCAAGTCATGTCATAGGTCATGACGAGGTCATTTTTCGGACATCGTCAAAACCCGTAATATATGTGTTGAGGTTTGTTACATACTGTCGACACACCAAGTTTCAGCCTTCTGGCTACATTAGGAAGTACCAGATTGACAAAAATTGATTTTTCAATATGGCCGCCCTGCCGTGCCCATCGTGCCCGATATGCAATCCCAAACTAGTTTATGTCTTAAAGATGCTGCATAACAAGTTTCATCAAATTTGATCAATATTTGTGACTTTTAGAGCGTAGACGTCGAATTGTTTACAGACGACAGACACTGGGTGTCGACAAAAACTCAGCTGGACATAGTCCAGTTGAGTTAAAAAGGATACAACACGATACACGATACTGAAATGCAATCAAACAAAAAAATTCCATTTAAAAAAAAGGGAATCATAAAAAACAACATGAACAATATAAATAAATATATATAATTATATGTATATATAAATAAATAAATATAATTATATGTAAATATAAATAAATAAATAAATATATATATATATATATATATGTAAATACAAATAAATAAATAAACAAATATATTGTTACGGATTCGTCACTTCCGTTGTGGTGGTTTGCATCCACTGTAAATATTTCTGATTCCATGTACTATTATTGTTTTCAAAAGGTTTATTGTTCATGAACTGTTTTCAACAGGTAAAAAAGTTAATGTTAAAAGAAACAGGAAACCGGATCGGGAACCGGACGACGAAGAGGAAGAAGAGGGAGAAAAAGGGCGGAGCGAGTGAATCGGACAAGAAGGAGCCGAGCTACTTGCGGTCTGGAGCGAACGTTGGCGAGCAAGAGTCACTAGCGAACTTTCGGGTTTCCGGGAAAGGGATTCCTGCGACAGAGTTGTCATCGCTGTGACCGATCAACCTGCGTGTCAGGTTTTTGGCGGTGGATTCCGAGGAGAATTATCGCCGGGCCGTTACGTCTCAAGAACGGGTCGTCAGCCATTTTGACTCGTGCAGGACTTGTGCTTCGCTCACGGTTTCGTCTCTTTTCGACCATTTTCACCGCATTCAGACGTCGTTCTGGGGCGTGTGTGTGACGTGGCTTTTTGAAGGTTAATTCGTCCATATCCGAGGGTGTGATTTCCCAGTCGCCTGGAGGGCGCCTTTGGATTTCCCAGTCGCCTTGAGGGCGCCTTTGTGCAGCTTTGGGCTGTGTGACTGTACTTGCCATCCGCACGGGATTCTGGTCTCGATTGGACATCATTCTGGTGATCGCTGGAGCGAATCGACTTCGGCTTGAAACCGGATCAACTTGGGTTTGAGGCCGGGAAAGAGACATTGGGAATGTTCTGGTTTCACTCACTTGGAGCAGAGCGAGTTATATATTACGAAACTGATGGTACCATCGTAGGATATATTGATTGTACTTTTGATTACTATTTGTTGTACTGTTATTCTTGTGTGATCTTAATACAATATTTGTTTGTGAGTAACAATTGGTGTGGCTTCACCATTGATCTTTGACATACGGAATAACACATATTTCCTGCCGTGACTCCTCTCGGAGGTACACCGTGACCAGGGGGTCGGGGAGGAGCACGTAACAATATATATATATATATATATACAAACAACAACAACATGCATTTTAAAGGCCATTTTCCCTGCTAGAGCGGGGGTTAGCCTTGCGGTCCCCATGACAATCTTCTCCATTTTGCCCTACTTTCTGCATCTCTCCTTGTTAACCCCCTTGCCCGCATTTCTTCTATATATATATACACACAGACGGCATTTAATATGGAATATTTTTTTTGTGGGGGTGAACTTACTTTACAAGATGTCTTAGAACCAAAAGTTCATTGGAATTATGTTGAAATTATTCTAGATTTTGTTAATGTGACCTTTAAAAGAAACAAAAACCACATTTGACATTTCGAAACAAATAAATTGATCCTTGAAAGTGATGTAAACTGATATCGAACTCAATTCATGGACAGTACTGTGTTAAACTTATGTACGTTTTCCAGAAGTATCTCTTTATTTTGCACATTAGCCAAAATTTTTTTTAACAAAAACAAAAGTTAAATTACGACTGGGATTACGGACAGTAAAATTACAGTTCAGTACTTCGTGTAACCCTGGTGTTGGGCTAGCGGCTAGGGTGCCGGCTTAGGATCCCAGGATCCTGGGTTCGAATCCCGGTCGATCGCTGAATTAACGCCAGGGGGGTTGACTCAGCCTGTCATCCTTCCGAGGTCGGCTAATTGAGTACTAGTTCACTGGTAATTCCCTGTTTGTCGCTAAAGGCGGCAAAAAGGGTTGGCGTCAGGAAGGGCATCCGGCCGTGAAACATTGCTTCAAAAAGGGGACCAAAAAACAACAACAACCACGGTTCCCGAAAAAGGCCAACCCCCGCTTGCGGGGAAAAATGGCCTCTAAAGGTGGTTATATTTTTTATATATACTTCGTGTAACCCCCACGAGCATTCAGGAGAGCACGTACACGTTGAGGCATGCTGTTCACGAGATTTGCCAACGTTTGGACAGGAATCGCTTGCCATGCAGTGACAATAGCCTGCTGCAATTCATGCACAGAGGTCGGCTGCTGGTCCAAGTGGTCGATTTGACGCGTTAATTCTGCCCACAAGTTCTCTTTCGGATTCATATCCGGGGACATGGCAGGCCACTCCACAAGCTCTACACCACAGTCAGCAAGAAAGTGTTGGATCATGCGAGCACGATGAGGCCGTGCATTGTCATCTTAGAAGACAAAGTTTCCTCGAAAGGCTGCACGAGCAAATGGAATAAATGTTTCTTCCAGAATGGCCCTGTACTTGAACTGGTTCAGGTTTCCATTCAGAACAACCAGGTCAGTTTTGCCCCCTGCATGAAAAGCAGCCCAAACGGTCACCCCACCACCTCCAGCTTGGACTCTTGGCACTATACAATCTTTGTTGTAGGCTTCATGCACTTGTCTGCGCACTCGGACGCGGCCATCTTGACGATAGACCAGAAATCTAGACTCGTCACTGAAGATCACACGATTCCAGTGTCCTGGCTGCCATTGACGGTGCTCTCTGGCCCACTGCAATCGGCGCTGGCGGTGTTGTCTGGTCAGGCGTGGCTTTCTCAGGGGACGCCTGGCACGATAGCCTGCTTGAACCAGTCGTTGGTTGACTCGCCTTCTGGATACAGGCACATTTGTCAGTTGCTGCCACTCAGCCCTAAGCCGATTAGCTGACTTGGTACGGCCATTGCGGACTAACCGGTGCAGCTGGCGATCATCCCTCCTTGTGGTTCTGCGGGGACGTCCTGGCCTCGGTATTGGAGTAGGGACACCCCTCTGAGCATTTCGTTTCAGGATCTTTGACACCTGACCTTGCGTGATGCCATACTGCCGAGCAATAGCACGCTGTTTCATGCCGTAATTTCGTAACGCCACCACTCCATGACAAACAGCATTGTCGAGTTGACGGTCCATCTCCAGAGGAAGCGGCAATACCTTTTGGAGATGTGCAGCAGTTGTTTTCCACTAATACAGAACGCAACAACCCTTGTATACCCGACTGTGAAGCCAATCATCAAATGCACCTGTCCGTACATTTTGCCACGCCACCTGTGATATAATCCTGTTGTTGACTTCTTGCTGCGACAGACAATCAGTGACATGGTTCTTTTAAGAAATAAATCACCAAAGTGTAAAAGAAACTCACCAGATTGATATACTGAGTTAAGAAAGTAAACCCAAGTCAAGAAAAAAAAAATATTCCATATTAAATGCCAAGTCTGTATACGAGTATATATATAAATAAATAAATATATATATATATATATATATATATAAATAAGTAAATATATTGTCGCGCAACGGCCGAAATCAATATCTGGCGGTCGCGGATTGCCGATTACGAAGGCTTTAACTCCGAGGCGGAAACTCAATGGCGGATTCCAAAATCTAAAACACCTAAGCGCGCGGAATGGAGGGAAGCGGCGCAAGTCCCCGCAGCCTTAACTATTGAAATCAACCACCCGGTAAACTGCGTTCAGATATATGTACAAAAATAATGCAAGGGTTTATTCAGGAAAAGCAAAGACGGTAAAAACACGCGCCGGAATAAAATACAAGGGCTCTACTCATTATTCCCTACACTACTTAACACACGAATCTCCTGGTAGATTCACAATCATACATCTTAGCCGACAAAACGCCTACACATGACTTATTACAGGTAGATTCCCTATTGCGACAGTCGAAGCATGTTACCTACTCAGATCTACTCTGCTCTACATATGTCACTACCCAAATTCGTAACAATATATATATATATACATATAAATAAATAAGTATAACACACACACACACACACACACACACACACACACACACACACACACACACACACACACACACACACACACACACACACACACACACACACACACACACACACACACACACAACAGATCAGGACGACAGCACACACAATAAACAGCAGAGAGAAAGTGACAGAGAGGGGGGAGAAGGTGGAAGGGTGGGACTTGGACACACAATGTCTATGGTGAGGAATGGGGTGCAGGGAATGATGCATGGGGTGGACAAGATGGATACAGATGGAAACTTGAGGGAAAAACTGTAAACCTTGAAGGAGAAGGGCGAGTATGGGTAGGAAAGATTGTGGTTTTGGATTGGGGATGATCTGAGATGGCGGTGACCAGTGTCTTGAAAAGCAGGAGGGAAGAATGAGATTGAAGATGTGAAGGTTGATTCCACAGGTGGGGGAAAAAGGAGGAAGAAATGAGTGGAAGTGAGCAAGGGAATGTTGCGCAAGCACACACATGCAGACACCGAGACCTGTGAGGCCTCCATTCCACCTTTTGAAACCCAAACATGGAGATAACAACCAACAACACACACTCCGCCTTATCCCAACCTCCACCACTGATAGCATGCTGTAATTGTGTGTATGTGGGACAACCTCTTTCAACCTATTCTGAGCCAAACAAGAAAAACAAGTTGTAAAACGAAAAAAACAGCAAATGTTTCATACATGACGACATTAAAAAAAGGTAAACTTAATGGAACAACATTTGGCTCAGAATGCAAGGTTCCAGGGTTTGAAGATACCATCGCGGCGAGATTATTCTGATGACAAACCAAAGAAATCCAGAGCACCAGAGGAAAAACAAGCTAATAAACCCAAACGACCCAGTCATCAATACAGGCATTTCTGTCCTAACACGGCACTGTTGCAAACAGGATATGCCAGTAAATTTGACCAAAAATAAAAGCGATGCTTTTCGGAACTGATGGAATTTTTGTTGCAAAAATATTCCTGCAACCTAAGAGCCGTACAATGGTAAAGGGATAGACGGCTGTTCCTTCGGGATCGGCAATCCCTTCTTGAACAATCCAAGTGCGAAGATAAAACACGCTTGCAATAGATATATATGATACGCGTCGTAAAACGTCAACCAGCAAACTCGAAATGTAACAAAAACCCATTCACAAAACACAAGTGAAATATCATTTGGACGGCAAAGAGATGCGATCAACTCAAACAACACTCGCAACTCAAACATCCATCAACAACTCAATCACTCATCAACATCATACATCGCTCGCAACTCAAAACAACAACAACAACAGGCATTTTCAGGCCATTTTCCCTGCTAGAGCGGGGGTTAGCCTTGCAGGCCCCATGACAATCTTCTCCATTTTGCCCTATTTTCTACATCTCCCCTTGTTAACCCCCTTGCCCGCATTTCTTCTTCGACCATCTTTGGCAAAGTCTTTCTCGGTCTTCCCCGTCCTCTACTTCCTTCTACATTCATTTCCATCACTCTTCTCAACCAATCACTTTCATCCTTCCTCAACACATGACCAAACCATCTCAACCTGTTTCTCTTCACAGTATCTATCACAGGCTCTATTCCCATCATATTTCGCAATTCATCATTTGTCTTCCTCTCTCTCAACGATACTCCACACATGCACAAACAATTCGCATTTCCACCCTTTCCAGCCTTCGTTGCTGTTCTACGTTCATTACCCATGTCTCGCTCCCATAAATCATAACACTTCTCACACATGCAGCATACACCTTTCCCTTCAGCTTCAATGACACTCCCCTCCTCATCAGCATGCCACTCAGTTCCCGAAACCTCTTCCGTGCACATCTCACTCCAGCAACCGTCGCACAGTCTGATCCACCTTCTCCATTCAGCATGTCTCCGAGGTAGCAAAATGTTTTCACACCTTCCAGCTTCACGCCATCTCCAAGATCCAACTCAACATTTCCTCCATCTGCAGCTCCCTCTATGCACACTTTACACTTGAATGTAGTTGCCACACTGGTTAATGACCCTCTCAGACAACTACATTTTTGATGAACCCACTCAGTGCACATTGTACATTGAATGGAGTTCACTCCGACACCCTTCCTGAACACAGCACACGGCCACTTCCCAGTTATTTCCACCTCACCACATGCTTCACCACTTGCAATCACCTTCGTCTTTCGGATATTTACCTTCAGACCTTTTGCCTCCATACATTCCTTCCACTTGTTCATATTCTCCTTCAGTCCATCCATAAGTGGACTTAGTACCGACCCCTGATGCACTCCCACCTTCACCTCAAACTCACCACTGTTCCCGTCCTTCATCCTTACAGCTGTGCAAATTAAAGACAGATATCAATTATTCAAATGAACATTACAAATGTTCAACAAACCTTGGAAGATGCTCGATAACAAATGCAGGCGAGCACAAAACCCCAACCCAACCAAAAATAAACTTATCTCAGCAAACTGCAGGAGCAGGTATTCTGAGAATGGTATACAACAACAACAACAACAACAACAACAACAACAACAACAACAACAACATGCATTTTAAGGCCATTTTCCCTGCTAGAGCGGGGGTTAGCCTTGCGGTCCCCATGACAATCTTCTCCATTTTGCCCTATTTTCTGCATCTCTCCTTGTTAACCCCCTTGCCCGCATTTCTTCTTCCACCATCTTTAGCCAAGTCTTTCTCTGTCTTCCCCGTCCTCTACTTCCTTCTACATTCATTTCCATCACTCTTCTCAACCAGTCACTTTCATCCTTCCTCAACACATGACCAAACCATCTCAACCTGTTCCACTTCACAGCATCAATCACAGGCTCTATTCCCATAATCTTTCGCAATTCATCATTTGTCTTCCTCTCTCTCAACGATACTCCGCACATCCACCGAACCATTCGCATTTCCACCCTTTCCAGCCTTCGTTGCTGCTCTACATTGGTGACCCATGTCTCGCTCCCATAAATCATAACACTTCTCACACATGCAGCATACACCTTTCCCTTCAGCTTCAACGACACTCCCCTCCTCATCAGCACACCACTCAGTTCCCGAAACTTCTTCCATGCACATCTCACTCGAGCAACCGTTGCCGTGTCTGATCCACCTTCTCCATTCAGCATGTCTCTGAAGTAGCAAAATGTTTTCACACCTTCCAGCTTCACACCGTCTCCAAGATCCAAATCAACATTTCCTCCATCTGCAGCTCCCTCTGTGCACACCTTACATTTGAATGTAGCTGCCACACTGGTTAATGACCCACCAGACCACTACATTTTTGATGAACCCACTCAGCGCACATTGTACATTGAATGGAGTTCACTCCGACACCCTTCCTGCACACAGCACATGGCCACTTCCCAGTTCTTTCCACCTCACCACATGCTTTACCACTTGCCATCACCTTCGTCTTTCCGATATTCACCTTCAGACCTTTTGTCTCCATACTTTCCTTCCACTTGTTCATCTTTTCCTTCAATCCATCCATACTTTCCGCAATCAACACCAGATCATCTGCATACAACAACTCCCACGGTAAACCCTCCTTTATGTTCTGAGCCAGCACCTCCATCACAGCTACAAATAGTAGTGGACTCAGTACCGACCCCTGATGCACTCCCACCATCACCTCAAACTCACCACTGTTCCCGTCCTTCGTCCTTACAGCTGTGCGCGCTCTTTTGTACATTGCCATCACTACTCTGATCAACCATTCCTCCACTCCTAACTTCCTCAATGCCCATGTCAATACTTCGCGTGGAACCCTATCGAATGCTTTCTCCAGATCAAAAAACCCAAGAAACAACTGAGAATGGTATGTTCACAAAGAATGGCAACAGAAGTGTCTTTATTTTACTTTATTTTGAATAACAGGGTTCGTTGACATCAATTCACTATCTGGATACCAAAACTATTTGGGCAATGAAAATGACTTGATATCAAATAAATAAATACAATTTTAAAAAAACTTACAAATCTCAAAGTGCACAAAAGATTACCACGAGCATGCGGGATAAAGAGCGGCACTGCCTGCCACAACAGAGTGAAAAAAACTCTCGGGGATGGAAGGAATATCTCACGAAAAGCTCTACACCATTAAATGACACAAGGCCTTGCTTTGAGTGATAATTCCAGACGTGCCTACACCCACTTATTTGTCGAGAAATACATTTTCATTGTGCACAACACAAATGTCTCTCTTTCAAAACTTGACGAAAATATTTTTGATCAACAGTGGCATTGTGGTTAGAGAGTCCGCTCTTGAGTCTGGCAAGTCAACGGTACGATTCTGACCTTGTCTGCTCAAGGAATCAACACCATTCTTGGTTTGGTTGCACATGCTGAGAAAGAAAGCCACACGTGGTCACTGTTAGTTTATCCAAGCATGGAGAAGCGATCGATTCCATGACCACCGGAACACAAAGTTAGAATGTAAAGTTTAATGACATGACATTAAACAGTGGCGGGAGCGACAAGGAGGGGGGGGGAGGGAGGGTAGGAGGAACTAGGTGGGGGGAGGGTGGGCGGGTGTGGTTGGCACATAAAAACAGCAAAAAACAATAATCCACCCATTCTGAAAACTAGTGGCCACTCCCACCCCTTCAGGCGAGAGCACCCTTCTCAGCACACCTGGGTTCGCAGATTGTACCATAAAAATCAAAAATGCTTCTTCACACTAGTCTGTTCGTTTTTTTTCATTTCCATTATAATGTATTATCAAGACTAGAACGGCACTCGGTAGAGAGCATACCACCGCTAGGCTAAACAGTTTACGTTTTGTATCCCATTGATAGGGCCCGGACCTGGATTCAGACCTGAACCAAAATCGAATCGGCTTTTTCGTGGCCACGAAACAACTCCTCCACCAAATTTTGTCATAACTCGTCCACAACTTCGAAATGTCCTGCTCATAGACAAACAAACACGTCATGCACAGCACGATACTTGTGAAATCCAAACAAACTTATTGCCATGGAAACAGCAAATTGGTAATTTGGAAAATTTCTCATCAAGTGTTTTAAATCATGGAATGTTGTGCACAAATTTGTTTGATACATTTCCTAAGTGACGCCTCATAGGTGTTTTACATGCTTTGGATAGCATTGACCTTGACATTTGACCAATATTGACGAGATGTAATATACACATACTACACATGCGTACAAATAAGCTATGTAAGTTTCAACCTGATATCTTGAAAAATTCCTGAGCTTTGGCAATAATAAAAGCACCAAAAAAAATTCCATTTGATAATGGGGTGAAATTGTCACGGACACAGTTTACTCTTTGCCACATAGGACTTTCCCTCGGCCATTAACCAAGATGAGCAGACCTGAAAAAAAAAAAAGAAAGAAGGTAATTAATGAATTATTTTTGGCACCCTCTTGGCTTGGTGGAGGTGGTTTACCAATGGGGGACCTTTTGATTATGATTGGTGACCCTCAAGTGTTATTGCAGAAGGCCCAACTTGGCCTATAGGGTCTTATGAGACGAAATGTTCTCGACGGTCTTAGGGGTCTAAAAGGTATTGTTGCGGTTGTGCCATCAAGGCAAACCCCCTATAGTCAATTGCACGACAACATGTAGCCTGCATTAGTCAGTTATGTCATTGAATGTAGAGATTAGCCCTTTCCCATTGTATAGTAAAAGAAGACCAAACATGCGTTGAGTTAGGCAGGATGTCAAGCCTTCGTGGCTGGGAGAAGCCATAACACCAGATGTGCAGAAAGGTGTGGCCAGAAGCACAGGCCCACGTGACCAGTGAGGGGGCGGGAACCAGCACCATGATGCGACAAGCCTCAGCCAATGAGAGGCTGTGGAACATTTTGAGGGGCGTGAGCGGATCTGGTAAAAGCCCACGCATATCGCAATTTCATTCTCTTTTGCCTGGGATTTCGCCACGTCGACGACCTCCTGCTCTGTTCTCTCTTTGCCTCGTGGACGACACGATTCTCTTGCTTTCGGGACTTCATGGAGGACACACCTGGGTTCTCTTGCTTTTTGGACTTCACGTGGACACACCTGAGCTCTTGCCCTTTTCGCCACGCCCACGACAAGACCTCACTTGCTTTTTCGTTTCTTCCACGACACGTGTTTGGCCTTTGTTCGACGCCCGACACCCATCGCGTCTGCGCCGATCTTTTGCGCCATCCGGCTGACCCGCAAGCGTTGGCAATTTCTACATGACTCACCTGCGCTGAAGTTCATCTCCCTGTGCTGAGTTCGTCCGTGCCAACTTCGAGGCGGCGGTTCATCCTGCGGACCTGACGTCATCGAACTGCGAGCCGCGCACACCAAACTCCGTGGCCAATTGCGAGGAATCCCAGCACGTACATCGGTACGCCTTTTAACCAGTGTTATTCCTTGAGTGTGTGTGTCAGAGAGTGAAGGCGCCAGTGGGGTTTATTATGATAGGTAAGCATTGTTAAGGTGTATCTTCGTCTGTTTCTCTGTGCCTTCTGAATAAAAGGCTGTACATTTGATTCTTTTCCAACCTGTTCGGTACGTCCTTTCACCAATTGGCCTAGCATCATCCGAGACCGAATTTGGCTAGACTCAGGTCCATAAATCTCGTGGGGGTAACGCCGCTTTCCACACCGTGCAAAACCGCTCGGCATCCAGAAGGTGTGGGAAAGTGAGGGTTCGATCGCCGTCTTCGGTGACGTGTGCACCTTAAATTTGGAACCCTCCCGGTCCCTCGTACGTCGGCGGTCGTACCACAACAAATTGTTGTCAGGAGTGGGAATTTCACCCGACCGCAACAGTATGTTCCAATAGTCCAATTAAGACATACTCACAGGTAGAGACCAAGACCACCTCAAATGAGGGTTCACTGTCCACCTGTGTTTCAGTTTTATATGCAGTGTGTGTGTGTGTGTGTGTGTGTGTGTGTGTGTGTGTGTGTGTATACATTTCAAGTGAATCGGCTCGAAAATTTGATTTAATTGACCTTTTGACCTCAAAAACAATCTGCTTCGAGCTTGTCACTTCCTCTACCAAATGTTGAAATTAATAGAGGAAGTGGCAAGTGATGAGGATCAGAGTAAAAATGTGATCTGCAGACAATTGCCATACAGATAAGCAGTATATAATAGATCAGACCAACCAAAATACTTGTGAATCTTAATACAATTTTGCAACTAACAGACAGAGACAGACAGAAAGGGGTGAAAATAACCTGTCCACCTTAGGTGGTGGATGTAATAAAGGAATGATTAGTTATGCCAGCTACCACCAAAGGTAGCGCTATTTCCGACACATACATCCATACATACATGCACATCTACTCCGTTATATATCAATAAATTAAATGGCAGTTGGGGGGGGGTGGGAGGTGATTAAAATGATGGCGGTTGTTCAAGCGTGGTCAACCCAAGTGGGGCACCTTCACCAATATTTGATGCCTTGGTAGGGAGCCCTTCCAAGGCCATCTGCGGAGGCTGAGAGAACCTGCACACGCTCCTCACCCTGTGAATGTCTTGTTCAACTGCCGTTTCTACCCCAAAACCTGGTTCAAAACAGTTCTTCGAGTGACATGCTCAGTCACGCTCATTGCTTGCCTGGCTCGAGCACACCATTGATTGGCCCAATTCATAATAACGTGCTCCCTTTGGCTTAAGAGCTGTTAATCGCGATGCCAGTGAGGGGAAAGGGGAAAACAGTATTAATTAAATTAATAAGCACATGTAAGAGTGGTGTTGAGCCTGGTGTTGGCTTAGTGGTTAGGGTGCTGGCTTGGGATCCTAGGATCCTGAGTTCGAATCCCGATCGATCGCTGAATTAACGCCAGGGGGGTTGACTCAGCCTGTCATCCTTCCGAGGTCGGCAAATCGAGTACCAGCTTGCTGGGATGAATGATCACGGTGTGTACCCTGATTTAGAATAGGTACACCGTATCCCTGCGCATCGTAAGAGGCAACCAAGGGTTGGCGTCAGGAAGGGCATCCGGCCATAAAAAAAAACACATTGCCTCAAACAGGGAACCATGATTGTCATGGGGACCGCAAGGCTAACCCCCGCTCTCGCGGGGAAAATGGCCTTAAAACGATCATTCATTCATTCATTCATTCAAGAGTGGAAATACAAAGGGATGGAGGAGAAAGACAAAGGTTTTACTAACACTATTCTGACACTTACGAATAAAAGAACGATTATGAATAAAATCAAAACGCGAGACCAAGTCCATTTCCATTACGTAAACGCAATCACCGCAATAAAGTGCACCGAGATTTATCACGGAAACCGGCATACAATATGAAAACGGCAAGTCGCCAGAGGCCAGCATCTACTGCCTACTGCCAGAGGCGACTAACAGGGTTGGTGGCAGGAAGGGAATCCGGCCATAAAACATTGCTTCAAAAAGGGGAGCACGGTGCCCGAAAAAGGCCAACCTGCTCTACAGAGAAAAATGGCCTCTAAAGGTGGCTCTGTCAAGCAAGGAAGCAGCACGTACCATTTTTTAAAAAGTCTACACTCTACAGGAAGACTCAGCCCATTCTTAAATCGCCGACCTAGTTAAGAGCGGATGCTTCAACCATTATACCACTTGAGTCTTGTGAAGAAGGGGGAAAGCGTTGGGTGAGGAAATTATGGGCGCACATGCACAAACGTCCTTGTTCATTACAAGTTATCCACACTCCTGAGGCAATTTCCCCAAAAGTTTCTGCACCAAAAAAACGAAATAACGGTACCTCCAGTGATATTGCATCACCTTCAGGCCAAACGCACATCCACAGTCCAAGCTTTGGGACTCTCCCAGCCTTGGTAATGATGCGCCACAATTGGATGGATCACAAGTACGTTCAACTAAAACACCAATGCCAAAATAAAAATAACCTGATCTTATTCAGGTGACGAAACTTGATCATTCACAACACCAAGCCAAACAACCCTCCATGTTACTCCAAGAATACCCAAAATGTCAATTATGAAATAAAAGCATGATAAAACTGCTCATATTGACACCTTATCGACATCAGCAAGTTCAAAACCTCTGTGGCCCGAGATAGGCCAAACCAGAGCAAAGCAGTCTCAATTAGCAAAGCAGCAATTCAAGAGATACACCAAGTATATTATCCACGGTTTGCCACAGTCAATTAAACAGCGTTTGTGTAACGGTGTGCAGGTTGAGAGAAACACGATTAAGTTTTGCCCCAAAGACATTCAGCAAGCGAGTCTTTATGTTGGCTTTAATGCCATCTCATGGTGCAGAAATTGGAAACTGCACCCGCGTACTGTTTTTAGTTATACAATTTTGTGGGCCAGAAAAAATAACTGCAGTAGTAAAATACACCATCATGGCCACTATTAATCAGTTCGAGATAAAACAAAGGAGAACAAATGCGTTTGCTTTTGGCAGAGAGCTTGAAGAGCAAACTATTTGTGTGATGATCTTTTCTCAGCATACATACTGTAAATAAATAAAAACAAGGCACCTACCACGGCCTTTAGTTATGCAACTTCTGGTAGAGCAAGAAACAGTGGTGGCCACGCTGATGGGAAAGCGCAAAGGGAATAAAAGTTTTGTACTCAAGTTGCATGAAAAAGGAGCACGCTCGTGTGCGCACGTGCGATGAGAACAGATCTTTTTTGTGATCACTCATTTTAAAAGGCCAAGTCATTGCTCATTGAGCCAGTTGGCAAAAAGTGCATGATTATGCCTTCAACCCATCAAATGTATCCGTTCTATTCCCACGACTGCGGTGTAGGCTCACGCACAATGCCAGTAAAGGAAGACACTTTACGGGAATTCTAAAGCTAGAACAAAACTTGTTCAACTAAAATGACCAAAGATCGATTGTCCAGGAAAGCTCTGCATGCTTTGCTGGACTTCACAATTAGTCCGTCAATATAGCCATGGCCGGGTCTTCCAAAATGGGGCTAAGAAGAAAAATAATTTTACTACAAGTGCGTGGAGAAAGGAAAGGAAAGAGAAAAAAAGAAGTTTCAAATGATTCCCTGCATTCTGCTGACATATTCAACATTTGCCCAGGGGAGGGGAGGGAGGAGGAAGGTGGGATGGGCACACCTTTTATTAACATTTCCCACAAAGCTGGTATTCCAGGCACACCCACCAGCAACGTGGGAATTGCCAACTGCTTCTGCAGAGTTCAGAATAATAATAAAACGATTTTGCATTACTTGTTGATGTTATTATTTTGTATTACATTGAAAACTAGATGCATGTCATTTTGCACTACAATTAATCTCCGAATCATTCTTGCAAATTACCAAAACGATTAGTGGAATCCAGTCAACTTGGAAAAAAAAAAACTCTTCAAACTGCAGAGAACCCTCAATTGGCAGCATTTTTGAGCAAAAATATACAATGACACGATGCAGCCAAAACCAGGAAGGGAAGGCTGATCAACCTCTCCTTAATGATTTGGGAGCTGGGTTTTCAACTGATAATCCAAGTGACACAGCAATTCTGTGGAGACCAACTCAAATCACAGAAACCCAGAATGCAAATCCTTAATAACACTGATTTGAAGCAGATTCTGATGTCAATAAAGCCTTAATGTCACTCAACCTAGAGGCCGAACGACATGAAGTAGGAAAATTAGCAAATGTTTGGTTTTAGCACTCCAGTAAAGATGCTCGATATCCCACACATGCCAACAAAGAAAAACGAGAACGGCGCTCGGTAGACACCGCCTACGACCTGGGTAAGGAGCAGAGGGAAAATAAATAAAAAAATAAATAAGGCAAAACTAGTACTGACGGAACAGAAACATAATCGCACACAGGTAGAGGTGTGGGGAAGAGGGAATTTGGTTTTCTTCCTCTAAAGCCATGGTTCCCAACCTGGGGGCCATGGTCCCCTGGGGGGGTGGGGGGCATGGTGTATTTATCGGGGGGCCATGGGGTAATTTGAGCCATACTAAAAAATAAATATTGTTTTGACTTTGATATTGTTTTTTTTTTTTCCTATTGCAGATTTGATGTTTTGGCTTCTGGGAGTAAAAAAAGAAAGTATCTTGACGAATACATAAAGCTTGGATTCACGTCCATTACCATGTCTGGCCAAGAGAAACCACAATGTGTGCCGTGTCACAAGGTTCTGAGTACTGAATCCATGAGGCCATCCAAGTTGAAGTTGCACCTCGAGACAAATCACGCACAACATGCAAAGCAGGATCCCGAATTTTTCAAGCAGCATGAAAGAAATTTAAAGTGACAGAAGTTGGATGAGGGAGGAGCTTTTCAACAACAAAATGTAGCAACTGTCCAGGCTTCTTATGAAGTTTCTCTTGAAATTGCAAAGAAGAAAAAAACCCCACTCGATTGGGGAGACACTCATCAAGCCTTGTACCCTCCTCATTGTCGAACGGGTTCTCGGCAAGGCAGAGGCTCGCAGAGTTGAACAGGTGTCTTTATCAAATAACAGTGCAGCATCGTATCCGTGACATGTTGGAAGATGTGAAACAACAGATCATCAATGAGATTAAGGCGGCGCCTTTCGGCTTTTCTTTTCAACTTGATTAATCGACCGATGTTAGTTCCTGCTCCCAGCTACTGGCATTCGTTCACTATGTCAAGGGAGATGATATCAAGGAAGAATTCTTGTTCTGCAGTGCCCTGGAAACAACGACAAAAGATAATGACGTCATGGAAAAAATGAAGTTGTTCTTCGATGCGGGAGGAATTCAGTGGGAGAATGTATGCGGTGTCTGTACTGACTGCTCCTGCCATGCTTGGTTCCAAATCCAGATTCCAAGCAAAAGTGAAGATGCTGGCACCACAAGCGAAAGGAACCCACTGTATGATTCATCGCTACGCCCTGGCTTGTAAGACTCTCCCTCTCTCATTGAACAAAGTTCTTGAAGTCGTAATCAATTGTTAACTACATCAAGGCAGGGGCTCTCAACACCCGAATGTTCAAGGAGCTGTACAAAGACATGAACGCGGAACATGAAACGTCGCTGTACTATACTGCTGTATGCTGGTTTTCGAAAGGGAATGTTTTGAGCCGTGTCTTTGAACTTCGTGAAAAAGTCAAACATTTCTTGAATCTTCAAGGGAAACATGACCTCCTGCAGCATTACGACGAAGAATTGTGGAACGAACGACTTGCTTATCTTGCTGACATTTTCAAGCAGCAGAACCAGCTGAACCTCAAGCTCCAAGGAAGAGCGACTAATATTATTATTTTCCATGATCATCTCAGAGGATTTGTTGCCAAGCTCCAAAACTGGCGCAGGAAAGTGAACACAGGAAACATTGCTATGTTCGAAAGAATGTCTGAATTGCAAGACAGCATGGGAAAAGAGCTTGATCCCATACTGAAAAATGACATTCTTGAGCATCTGCAGTCACTGGAGCTAGAATTTCACAAGTATTTTCCTGATTTAGACGACAATGAGGCAAAAATTGAGAGTTATCCTTTTTCCGTCAACCTTTCCGTGGAGAGCATGCCGGAGGCAATGCAAGATGAATTCCTGGATCTCCGAAACGATTCATTTGCCAAAGACAATTTCAAAGAGAAGAGCTTGACGGAGTTTTGGGTGGGAATGGGCCACAACCCTAATATCAGCCAGATAGCTATCCGGGTGCTTCTGCCATGCTCGTCTACATATCTCTGCGAAGCGGGGTTTTCCACGCTGTTGAATATCAAATCAAAACAGCATAATCGGCTCCATGTGGAAGATGACCTCCACTGTGCCCTGACTGACAACCACGGATACCCCAATTGGTAGCTAAAATGCAATTTCAGCCATCCCACTGAGTTTTTAATTCACTTTTACGGTGCATGCACCGTGTCCCTAGTTTTGATTACACCTGAGTTGTTGTCGAATTGAGTTTCTTTTTGTGAGATTATAACACACTGCGTTAAATACAGACACAACAGAGGTTTTTAGTTTTCACATATTCTTGACTTGGAACCTTTTCATACTGTTTTCTTGTGTGACAGTTCTATTTTATGCTGTCCATAGTGTTGCTACCGATATTAAAATCTCATCAAACATGCATCATTCGAGCGACGTTGCTTTGTTTGCTTCTTCCAAAAACGATGTAGTTGGGAGCCGGTAAGGAACAGAGAAAAAACTATGGAACTAAATGTTCATGTTGGCTACTTGGAATTCCTCATTTTCTGTGTAATAATTTACCAATTCTCATACAAACAAAATAGCCAATTAAAGGAAAAAACACCTCTCAGAATGCACCACAGAGCATCTAGAAATCAAATTTTTTCTGGGGGGCATGCCCCAAGACCAACTTTGCTTGCTTCGACGCGCTCCGCCGCTCGACCCTTGCGAAAGGGAGGGGGGGTGCTGGGGATGTGCTCTGGGAGCCAAAACACAAAAAAAAGGTTAGGAACCCCTGCTCTAAAGAAAAAAAAATCATCAAAAGGAGTTGTCTACCAAAGTAACTCCCACCGCCTACCAATGCAACTGGGAAATAACCCAATATCAAATGGAATTAATTTTTTCGCTGTTTTGACCCCTTTGATCTCAAGTCCCCATCACTAGGGTACGAACCCACACCCCCCGAAAACAAACAAAAAAACAAAAAAAAAAACATTCCATTCCATGCACCCCCAAAAGTTTTCATATAGAAAGTTTACATTTTTAAAAGGTTTAAAATGTACCCATAATTGCACTTTCACCTGCGACGTGTCACAAACCTACAGGAGCTCTGCATGGTTGTTGTTGGTCGATTTTTAAAATGTGCACCCATTGGTTGGACAGCTGTCAGACCCAACCCACATTTGTCACTTGACAACACCCACCATGCCACCCAGACAAAATAATATGGCCACCATGTTGGTTTTCTGGTGGGCCTAAGACGTCAAAGGAATTGATTGATCTATGCTTGTAGTAGAGGGGGATAAATTTAATTAAAATCATGAAAAAAAAAAAAAGGTTTATTCGATTGCACATATCACAACATGTCCAATTTCATCATTAAAAAAGAAGAAAAGGGAATAAAACAGGAAGAAATGGATTGCAAAAAAAACTATAAATTGGTAAAAAAAAAAAATAAGGCAAGAGAGTTAAACTATAAAGTGAGAATAAAATCAGATAAAATTGTACGCACACAGCCACATAATACCAACATCGAGTTAGTTCAGCTAGCACAATTATGATAACGTTGAATCCACTTTTCATTTAAAATATGAACCAAGTAAGGTAAAGTACCGTTCTTCAAACGGGTTGTCTTGTCGTTTACAACGGAATTCAAGGATTTTGGAATTTCATTTTAATTTGTAGTTTTTAATTTTTTTCCATGAATGCAATGCAAAGTGATTTTCTGCATTCGTCCAGACTAGGGAGTGAATACTGAGACAAACCTTGTTGGTAAGCAGCGGATTTGGATCCCAATAGTTATGCGAAGAGCACGTTTTTGAACTCTTTCAAACGAAAGTTTTTAAAATGCTGCATATTCAGTAAAGACCAAATATTACTTTTAAAAATGGTAAGTTAGACTTGGGCCCATAAAGCAAGACGTTTCAAAAAGGCATAACAAGTGGAGTTTACTATTTGCACGTTTTTCAATACTCTCCATGTGAGCTTCCCACTTCAAATCCTTTTTAATATAATCACCCAAGACTTTCGCCATGCATACATTATGGAGCCGATTGTTTCTGATCCACACAACTGGCTCATTTGGAAGATCTCGCAGGAAGCCTCTCCTCAGTGAGACACATGAAAGCCCGCTTGGAGTTTGCAAAAAAGCACCTAAAGGACTCTCAGACTGTGAGAAACAAGATTCTGTGGTCTGATGAAACCAAGATTGAACTGATTGGCTTCCGTCTGGCCACTCTGCCATTAAGCCCAGATTGGTGGAGTGTTGCAGTGATGGTTGTCCTTCTGAAATTCCTCCCATCTCCACTCCACACAGGATCTCTGGAGCTCAGCCAGTGACCATCGGGTTCTTGGTCACCTCCATTACCAACGCCCTTCTCCCCCGATTGCTCAGTTTAGCCGGGCGGCCAGCTCTAGGAAGAGTCCTGGTTGTTCCAAACTCCTTCCATTTAAGAATTATGGAGGCCACTGTGCTCTTGGAAACCTTCAATGCAGCAGAAATTTTTTGTAGGCTTCCCCAGATCTGTGCCTCGACACAATCCTGTCTGAGCTCTGCAGGCAGTTCCTTCAACCTCATGGCTTGGTTTTTGCTCTGATATGCAGTCAGCTGTGAGACCTTATATAAGACAGGTGTGTGCCTTTCCAAATCATGTCCAATCAAATGAATGTACCACAGGTGGACTCCAATCAAGGTGTAGAAACATCTCAGATGATCAAGAGAAATGTGAGGCACCTGAGCTCAATTTCAAGTGTCATAGCAAAGGGTATGAATACTTATGTCAATGGGATATTTCAGTTTTTTCTGTTTTCTCTTTGTCATCATGGGGTATTGAGTGCAGATTGATGAGGGAAAAAAATGAATTTAAACGATTTCAGCATAAGGATGCAAAATAACAAAATGTGAAAAAAATGAAGGGGTCTGAATACTTTCTGAATGCACTGTACATGCATACATAGTGCCCTCCATACATATGGGAATAGTGGTCAAATTTGTTATTATTGCTATCTCAAGAAATTTGGATTTGAGATCAAAAGATGAATACGAGGCAACAGTAGAGAACATCAGCTTATTTTTCTTGGTATTTCTATGCATATATGTTTTACCAATGCAGAACACCATCATTTTTATGTTCAGTTCCCCCATTTTACATAAGCATTGGAACAGATCAACTTCAAGTAAATGAAAGTAGTAAAATAGTTAGTACTAGATGAGGCCCAGAACTTCCGCACAACCAACAGACGGGGAGGATTAGAGGTGGTGGAGCAAGTTGTCAAGAGAATACACAGTTCCGTGGGATAAATAGAATTGTACCCAAGTGGTTATGGTGTGTGAATCCTCCTGTTATGACAATAGGTTGTGCAGCGAAATGCTGCCGTTGTAGAAGACAACGTTGCTGTCAAATTGTACATCTCACATAATCGCCTTTATCGCCAAGTTACCTGCGAATACGCCAAGTCGCCTCATGTACGCCCAATATTCGTCTCCAGCAACTACACAGTCATATTCCATCTGATCCACATGGATCCCCAAAATATGTATATATGATAAACAGCTTTCCATCTCAGGTCGACATGAGTGTTCTCATTACCCTCCATCAATAAAGCGAAACTTGAAACAGTTCACATCACCAAAAATCTCTGATTGTTTGTAGTAAATATTGCCATTTTACAACAGACAGAACTTCCACACAACATATTACCTCAACAACACCAACGACACCTCTGATAAGATCACTCCGGAAAAAGAAACATTAACACAACATATTATCTTCACAACAACAACAACGCGATCGTTTCGGAGAAAGAAGCCACTCGAGGCCTCAGGGCCAAAAGCCTGAGGCCCATACGTGCATGGCCTTCAAGGGCCGCAACAGCTATTGGCTGCAACCAATCGTTTTGATGATCCCTGCTTTACACTGAAGGGAAAACTGAAATGGAAGGTATAACGATTGTGAATACTGTATAATGTTTCCGCAGCTGGCTTGGGTCGACCAAAGCAGGAACACGGCGGTCGAGGCCAGCTGTCCAGCCAATAGGTGCAAGGCAGTCCTTTGATGGTCCACCCACTGGTATACTAATATATACATACATTATTCTGTCCAAACACCCAATCAAAAACCAATTCAGCTGGTTAGATTTGGTTGCATATACCTTGCATGCAGTAACTGAATTGAGCCCGTGACCCATTGGCACGACCAAACTCTTGGCATCTTCCTTTGAGATGCTTTGCCAAGCCATTACTGCAGCCATTTACAGTTGTTGTTTGTTTTGGGGGGGTTCATGACTTTAGTCTTCTCTTCAGCAAGTGAAATACATGCTCCGTTGGATTTAAATCATCGGATGGACTTGGCCAGTCTAAAACCTTCCACTTTTTCCCCTGAATAACTCGTTGGTTACATTAGCAGTGTGATTTTGGTCATTATCTTGCTGCATGGTGAAGCGCTGCCCAATGAGTTGAGGCGTTTTCTTGCACATACGCAGACAAAATGTTTCTGCACACTTCCAAATTCATTCTGCTGCTGCTGCTATCATTAGTTACATCATCAATAAAGATGAGTTTTAGAGTCCAACAAGTCCCAGAATCCCATCATCAACATCAACAGTCCAAGAGGCAGCCAAGCAAGCCCATGCCATGACACGACCTCCACCATGCTTCACAGATGTAGTATGCTTTGGATCATGTGCAATTCTGCAGTTCCTTCCTTTCTCCACACATTCGCATTTCCATCGCTTTGGAAAAGGTTTATCTTAGTCTCAACTGTCCAAACATTTTTGTTCCAGAACTGTACCCCCTCACCTCTGTACTTCTTGGCAAATTCTTATCTGGCATTTCTATTTTTGGTGCTGATGAGGTTTCCATCTTGCAGTATAGCCTTTGTTGGTTGGATTTGCAGTGCATGCTCCGCAGGTTGGTCAGAGCGATGAAGAGAAGGACAAGTTCTGGTGCGCGATAAAGTAGCTGATGGAAAACGTGAAAGAAGAGGAAGTTGTTGTGGGAGGAGGAGACCTAAATGGACATGTGGGAAGGAGTATGGACGGTTTTGAGGGAGTTCATGGGGGTTACGGATATGGTGTGAGAAATGGAGAAGGTGAAAGGATTTTGGAGTTTGCTGATGGAGCTGATTTGTTGATTTGTAATACTCAGTTCCAGAAAGAGGATAATAAGCTTGTTACATACACGTCAGGTGAGTCGACGACAACCATTGACTACCTGATGGTGCGTAGGCGAGATAGGGGGCACCTCCGGGACACAAAGGTGATCCCGGGGGAGGAGACTTTCACAGCACCACTTGGTTGTCTGCGACATAAGGGTGAAAGGTGCAAGGAGAGCTCGGCGGGTGAAGTACCAAGCGAGAATGAAGGTGTGGAGGTTGAAAGAGGTGACAGTAAGGGAGGCATTAAAAGAGAGGCTGAGTAGGGTAGAGGATGATGTGGTTGAGCTTGAACGTGGTTGGATGTCAAAGATAGTCTGTTGGGAGCCGTTGGTGAGGTATGTGGATGGACAAAAGGACCACCGAGGCACTCGGAAACATGGTGGTGGGCTGAGGAAGTTGGAAAGAGGATTGACGAGAAAAGGAAGAAGTTCAAGGAGTGGCAGAAGGTGAAGGGTACGGGAGCAGAAAAAGCAGAGCATGAAAGTTATAAGGCAGCCAAGAAGGCTGCAAAGGCGCAGGAGGCATGTAGGAAAATGTTCGGAGAAAGCTTGGATTCGGAAGAGGGTCAGAGAGCGGTATTCAGGATTGCAAAGCAGATAGCGAAAGAGAGGTGTGATGTGATAGGGGTGAGTTGCTTGAAGGATGAAGTGGGACAAATCGTTGTGGACCCAAATGGAATTAAAGGAAGATGGAAAAAGATATATGGAAATGCTGTTGAATACAGAGAATGAATGGGATGGCAACATAGAGAGTAACCCAGTTTTAGGACCGGCAGAGAAGATAACTGAGAAGGAAGTTGAGGAAGCGATAAAAGCAATGAAGAGTAGAAAAGCGGGAGGGCCGACGGGAGTTGTGGGAGATATGTTGAAGGCAGCAAGAAGTTGGGGTGTGAAGAGAATGACAGAGATCTGTAATCTGGTGGTGAAAGAAGGCCGCATTCCAGTGGATTGGGAACTGAGTACCCTCGTCCCTCTATACAAGGGGAAAGGTGACCCTCTGGAGTGTGGTTCGTACCGAGCGATAAAGTTATTGGAGCATGGAATGAAGGTATTGGAAAGGGTATTGGAGAGGATAAGGAAGAAGATGAAGATTGACGAAATGCAGTTTGGATTTATGCCAGGAAGAGGAACGACAGACGTGCTCTTTATTGTGAGGCAGTTGCAAGAGAAATACATGGAGAAGAGGAAGAAGTTGTTTCTTGGGTTTGTTGATCTGGAGAAAGCATTCGATAGGGTTCCACACAAAGTATTGACATGGGCATTGAGGAAGTTAGGAGTGGAGGAATTGTTGATCAGAGTAGTGATGGCAATGTACAAAAGAGCGCGCACAGCTGTAAGGACGAAGGACGGGAACAGTGGTGAGTTTGAGGTGAAGGTGGGAGTGCATCAGGGGTCGGTACTAAGTCCACTACTATTTGTAGCTGTGATGGAGGTGCCGGCTCAGAACGTAAAGGAGGGTTTACCATGGGAGTTGTTGGATGCAGATGATCTGGTGTTGATTGCGGAAAGTATGGATGGACTGAAGGAAAAGATGAACAAGTGGAAGGAATGTATGGAGACAAAAGGTCTGAAGGTGAATATAGGAAAGACGAAGGTGATGGCAAGTGGTAAAGCATGTGGTGAGGTGGAAAGAACTGGGAAGTGGCCATGTGCTGTGTGCAGGAAGGGTGTCGGAGTGAACTCCATTTATTGTACAATGTGAGCTGAGTGGGTTCATCAAAAATGTAGTGGTCTGAGAGGGTCATTAACCAGTGTGGCAGCTACATTCAAATGTAAGGTGTGCACAGAGGGAGCTGCAGATGGAGGAAATGTTGAGTTGGATCTTGGAGACGGCGTGAAGCTGGAAGGTGTGACAACATTTTGCTACCTCGGAGACATGCTGAATGGAGAAGGTGGATCAGAATCGGCAACGGTTGCAAGGGTGAGATGTCCATGGAAGAAGTTTCGGGAACTGCGTGGCGTGCTGATGAGGAGGGGAGTGTCGTTGAAGCTGAAGGGAAAGGTGTATGCTGCATGTGTGAGAAGTGTTATGATTTATGGGAGCGAGACATGGGTAATGAACGTAGAGCAGCAACGAAGGCTGGAAAGGGTGGAAATGAGAATGGTTCGGTGGATGTGCGGAGTATCGTTGAGAGAGAGGAAGACAAATGATGAATTGCGAAAGATGATGGGAATAGAGCCTGTGATTGATGCTGTGAAGAGGAACAGGTTGAGATGGTTTGGTCATGTGTTGAGGAAGGATGAAAGCGACTGGTTGAGAAGAGTGATGGAAATGAATGTAGAAGGAAGTGGGGGATGGGGAAGACAGTGAAAGACTTGGCTAAAGATGGTGGAAGAAGAAATGCGGGCAAGGGGGTTAACAAGGAGAGATGCAGAAAATAGGGCACAATGGAGAAGATCGTCATGGGGACCGCAAGGCTAACCCCCGCTCTAGCAGGGAAAATGGCCTTAAAATGCATGTTGTTGTGTTGTTGTCGTGTAGCCTTTGTAATTCTGCTGTGGAAGTCTTCTGCAAACGGTAGATTGTGATACTTTCAGCCCTGCACTCAGGAGGTTCTTATTGATGTCACCCACAGTTAAGGGGTTTTCTTCACAGCTCTGATGATTTTTCTGTCATCAACTGGAGTTGTTTTCCTTGAACAACATAACATAGCTGTTGTCTATTGCCAAGTACACGAGTGGTTTCTTTATTTTTCAACATATTCCAAATTGTTGGAATTGCTTGCCTAATATTTCTGCTGTGGTTATAATTGATTTTTTTTTTGTTTGTTTTTGTATACAAGATCGAGGCTCGTGAAAGAGCTAACATTAATCACACAAAGAGTCAAACCGACACATAAAACACAAAATAAGGGGAGCGGCAGACAAGATGGGGAGAGAGGGGGAAGGACACAAACATTTGAGAGCAGGGACATCGAAAGAAATGTGGGAGGGGGAGGGCTTGGGGGGGAGGTGGGAGAGGTATAAAACATATGAACACTGCAAGGACTTCCAGGAAAAAAGTTGGAATTAAAAAAAAAAAGAAAAAAAAAGTGTATCTGGGGTGAATTTATTGGGGGTAGAAAAGATCAAGGTTTTGGTTGGGGGAAGATAAGAGATGGTGGTGAACAGCTGTTTTAAAGATATGGAGGGAGGAGTGGGATTGAAGGGAGTGGGGGAGTTTGTTCCAGAGGCAGGAGAAAAGGGGAATGAAAGAGTGAAGGTGAGCAGAGAGCCTGGATTTTGGCAGTTTAACCAGAAGAGGGTTGCTGTCAGATCTTGTGCGACCTGCAGGAATATTAGGGGGACAGAGCGCAGAGAGAGCTGGGGGAGCAAGGCCGGAGAGGAGTCGGTAGAAGACAGAAAGACCACCAACCTGCCTGCGGTGGGTGAGGGAAAGGCCCTCTGAGTTAGCTTCATCGCGGGAGATTCCAATGATTCTGAATGCTTTGGTTTCAACAGCGTGAAGACGAGCTAGGTGTGAGGCAGGAGCACCAGCCCAGAGGGGAGAGCATTATTCCATTGAGCTGCGGATGAAAGCCTTGTATGTGGTGAGGAGCTCAGGTGTGCCAAGGAAGGACTTCACACGACGGAGGATGCCCAGTCGGCGACTGGCTTTGGAGGCCAGATTTGAAATGTGGTTTTCCCAGGAAAGATCATGGCAGATAGTGAGACCCAAAAGATTTAGTGACAGGACTTCTTGGAGAGGATTATTCAGAAAGTGGATGGGAGGGTTGTCCAGTCGGTCTTTTCGGAGAGACATCGTAAGAGTGTGAGATTTGTCAGGATTGAAAGACATGTTCCACTTGTTTGCCCAGTCTGTGATCTTGTCCAGGTCTGCAGAGAGTGAGGAGGCTGCAGACTGCCGATCTGAGGGATGAAGAATGGAGTGACAGAGAGTAGAGTCATCAGCAAAGAGATAGAGTTCCACCTTGTCAGGAGGAAAGGACACAGAGTCCAGGAGCAGCTGGGTACGACTGGGTGCGGTGGGTACAGAGAGGGATGGGTTTGGGACACAAGATTTAGAGGCAAACACAGAGTTGAGGCATTCAGCTCAACATTGCAAGTCGTGTAGTGTGAAAACCAAGTTTCATACAAAATACAGCACAGGAAGTCCCCGAGTTACAAGGAGATTCAGATCTAAACAATCGTTCATACAGTACGTAAATCGGGCGGCCGTTAAATCAGTTACAAATGGTGGTGTCAGCGCACGAGTGAGGGCTACTCACCCAGTGATTTACCAAGGTCAGGGGGAGACCAACCATTACCTTGCAATGTGAAAAAATTAAACTGACACTGATGGACTGGTGTTTAACTGGAATGTATGATGTCAAGTCATACTGCCCTGGCAGCATTGCCTTACGGCCAGGTAGGAGGTACACACAGTACAGGTTTTAACTTTTAACCTCAGTCATGTACGAGCGATCATGTTTTCCGTTGTCATCGCAGTCGTTTCTGAAGCAATTGGTCGATTTATGGGAATCGGGTGTGCTTTTGAAAGGTTACGGTGTTTCTCTGTGTTTGAAAGCAAAATCAATTCAATAACACCCAATTTCCAAGACATCTATAATTCAACGTTTTGTTTATTGAAATTCGCAATAAACAAGAGCAAAAGCTACTCAAGGTTTTTGGGTTGTATACAGCACTGTAATAAGCACTCACACGGACGCCAATCGGCTGATGCCGATTACCAATATTGGTCCAGCACTCGTGGCCATTGTTGTGTCCATGGATGGGTGGCAATGGTTTATGCCCACAAAACCTGCAAGTACCTGGAGTACAGGGGCTACGGAAGCAAGTACAGTACACATGAAAAAACACACAAGTAGCTGGGTTACACTGTCAGGGTTTACGGTATATACACACATTGCAGTATATGGCAGAAATATCGCCACCTTTGGTGGTAGCTGGTATTACAAATCAGCTTCCTTTTCTTCATAATATAATGGAACCTTCTCAAAATTATATCGATTATGATATGTTGTGATGAATAAAAATTATTTTTGAAATGACAAAAAAAGGGATGAAGTGCTTTTCTAAGAACATGCCACAGCACATTTGCACACCGAAGGTGGGACGAGAAGGGTACACCCAACCAGAGGGTGGGAGTACCCGCTGGTACATGACAATGCTACATAATGACAAAGACCAGCAAGTAATTTCAGATAAAATTGATTCAAATAAAAATACAACCATGGAAATCCTTTCCTCCATGGTACTCATTTCACGACAAGAAGCGGATTTCTAATTTCTCAGGAAGATCGAGCACTGTCTCCACTGAACAATTCAAGATTTATCCATGCCTGGACAAGGCCGAGGTGGATGGAATCTTAATTTCGTCATTAGATATGCGAGACCTCAAAGCAGATATCAAAATTAACCGATTGAACATAAGCGAGTGGCAAATTCACCCATGTTAGGGTATGCGTGAGGTTCTTTGATCACTAGAGCATAATCGTAGTCCTTCCGTACAAGGATTGAAATCGCATGTGAACAAAGTCAGTAGATTTCACCTCCTGGGTGAAAGCCTAAAGTGAAATTGCATTTACATCAGGCACCAGATAAATGCAATTCACTTTAGAATTAAAATCACATGTGTGTGTGCACCAGTTTCATCGCTTGCAATGTGTTGATCACACACCCACACACAGCAAACAATAGGAAGCCAAAACACAATTGTAAAATAAAGCTGCAAATTTTATTGTTGACGCAAGTAACAAAAAATTCTTTTTTTTAAGGATTACAATCATACAAAAACGTCACTGTGGGCTTCTTGCAATCAGTGCCGCTGCAAGGTTGTTGACTGCAGACATGAGCTGTTCATTCAAAGCATTAAACCTCTCTCTCTGTCGTTGCCTCTCCTCTTCAGCGTGTCTCAACCACTCCTCCTCCGCCTTCCTGTCCTCCTCTCGGATCAAATCCCTCCTCCTCTGTTCACGTTGCATATTCTGCAGAGCCTGCTCAATCCATGGTGAATCTCCAGAGGATTTCCTTTTCCGATTTGCTGTGACAACACAACGAAATGACGTTGGCTTAAGAGGCAGTCTATCAAGTGTGCACTGGGTGTGTGGGGGTGAGGGAGGGGTATGAATGTGCAAATGGCATATGGATGATAAATCACAATTTTAACCATACAACTATACTATTGCATAGTCGGTTGTGCGGCATCAGAAATCCCCATGCTTCGTACCTAAGGCAAAGTTGAAAGATGGCAAAAAGTTCCACCAGGAAACCAATATTAAATTTTGAGTTCAAAAATGTTTTCCCTGTTTTTATCCCTGCGACCCGAAGTCCAGACCCCTTGGCATCAAATCCAGGAAATCATTACATATTTCATGCAGCCCCCAATATTGATTACGTATACAAAGTTTCATTTAAAAAACGTTTTAAAATGTGCCCATAGTTGCATTTTTCGGTATTTGATTTATTGACCCTGCCCCAGGGGTGGGGCCAAAATGATGCTGCTTTTGCACCTTCGTGCCATGTGGTGATCATAACTATCCTGCCCAACCAGTGTGACAGACAAACGCCGATTACAAAATATACTCCAGTTCCCACCTGCCCACCTTAACCCCACCACCACCACCCGTTTTTTTTGTTTTTTTTCAAAAAGCATGGGAATGATGATGTACTTCCACAAGTATCAGAAAACAACATGACAAAGTGCCAGAGAGTCCGTTTGCCTCTCGGAAAGAATAAACAGCAATTTACCTCTGCATTTGAAAGCGGCACTCAATGAGGACGACTTCTTCTCATCATTGAGGTCATTGTTGGAGTTTCCTTGAGTTTGATCCAACTCCCATGACATGTCAGTGCCTACACAAGGGAAGGGTGGGGGCGCAGATGCTCATACGTCTCCTCAACTACAATTGTAATGTTAAAACAAAGATATGAATTTAAAAAATAATTATTAAAAACAGGTGTTTTAAAAAAACTTTTACAGTCCATCTCTTCCAACTTCCAAGGAATGATATGCAAACATTAACTAGTCCAACAGCATGAAACACGAGAGTTAGGATGTGTGCATGCACTAAAATTGATCATGCACTACACATGCGATATACAAGCAGTTAAAAACAGCAAGCTTCTACATACACGCACGCACACACCCAACGATATTTTTACCCACCTTCTGCATCTTCGTCCGCAGACAACTTGGGGCGAAGCAGAATTGACCACGTTGCTCCCAACCACTGCTGGTCTATGGCCTAGCATGCAGTCCATGGGTGTCAATTTTTCTTTGGAGCGGCACCGCTCCAAACATTCATAGCCTACAATTTATACGTTCGCGTTTGATTATTTATTTTGAAATCTCTTCACAGCATTGCTTCATGCTATACAGTTGACATGTTTACCCCCCTCCCCACCACCCCCAACCCCCACAAGCTGCAGAGAGATCTGCTAATACACCTGTTCATTCCTCAGCAATTTGAGCTGTGCTCAAATATATTTGACCGTCCGCAATGCCGCAAGCTTCTCAACCTTCAGCTACTGGTCTGTAACTTCAACTTGTGTTAGAAATACTCTGGTTTCAGCAGAATCGCGGTCATTTATGAAATAGACGAGATGTTAGAGCAGCAAAGGCGTTAACGATTTGGTGTCGACATCATTCGAGCGCGGTTTAGAGCAGGTTCGACCACCGGGGGATGGCTCGCCGATTTAATCACACCTCAGCCTCAGTTCCAGGCCGTGGCGGTAAGTGGAGCATCTGTCTGCACAGTGCCAACGTGCTAGTGGAGAAAAGGCATATTTGCTTGTAGAAACACAGGCTTTAAACCTTGTTAGTAAAAACGGGGTCAATATGGTCAGCATAGCATCACATCTCATTTTCCACTGGCCAAGCAGATACAAATCACAAACAGGAGCGAGAGAGAGAGAGAGGGGGGAGAGAGAAAGGGGAGACAGAGAGAGGGGAGACAGAGAGAGGGGAGACAGAGAGAGGGGAGACAGAGAGAGGGGAGACAGAGAGAGGGGAGACAGAGAGAGGGGAGACAGAGAGAGGGGAGACAGAGAGAGGGGAGACAGAGAGAGGGGAGACAGAGAGAGGGGAGACAGAGAGAGGGGGGACAGAGAGAGGGGGGACAGAGAGAGGGGGGACAGAGAGAGGGGGGACAGAGAGAGGGGGGACAGAGAGAGGGGGGACAGAGAGAGGGGAGACAGAGAGAGGGGGGACAGAGAGAGGGGGGACAGAGAGAGGGGGGACAGAGAGAGGGGGGACAGAGAGAGGGGGGACAGAGAGAGGGGGGACAGAGAGAGGGGGGACAGAGAGAGGGGGGACAGAGAGAGGGGGGACAGAGAGAGGGGGGACAGAGAGAGGGGGGACAGAGAGAGGGGGGACAGAGAGAGGGGGGACAGAGAGAGGGGGGACAGAGAGAGGGGGGACAGAGAGAGGGGGGACAGAGAGAGGGGGGACAGAGAGAGGGGGGACAGAGAGAGGGGGGACAGAGAGAGGGGGGACAGAGAGAGGGGGGACAGAGAGAGGGGGGACAGAGAGGGGGGACAGAGAGGGGGGACAGAGAGGGGGGACAGAGAGGGGGGACAGAGAGGGGGGAGAGAGAGGGGGGAGAGAGAGGGGGGAGAGAGAGGGGGGAGAGAGAGGGGGGAGAGAGAGGGGGGAGAGAGAGGGGGGAGAGAGAGGGGGGAGAGAAAGGGGGGAGAGAAAGGGGGGAGAGAAAGGGGGGAGAGAAAGGGGGGAGAGAAAGGGGGGAGAGAAAGGGGGGAGAGAAAGGGGGGAGAGAAGGGGGGGAGAGGAAGGGGGGAGAGGAAGGGGGGAGAGGAAGGGGGGAGAGGAAGGGGGGAGAGGAAGGGGGAGAGGAAGGGGGGAGAGGAAGGGGGAGAGGAAGGGGGGAGAGGAAGGGGGGAGAGGAAGGGGGGAGAGGAAGGGGGGAGAGGAAGGGGGGAGAGGAAGGGGGGGAGAGGAAGGGGGGGAGAGGAAGGGGGGGAGAGGAAGGGGGGAGAGGAAGGGGGGAGAGGAAGGGGGGAGAGGAAGGGGGGAGAGGAAGGGGGGAGAGGAAGGGGGGAGAGGAAGGGGGGAGAGGAAGGGGGGAGAGGAAGGGGGGAGAGGAAGGGGGGAGAGGAAGGGGGGAGAGGAAGGGGGGAGAGGAAGGGG
This sequence comes from Myxine glutinosa, assembly GCF_964187855.1. Lineage (NCBI taxonomy): Eukaryota > Metazoa > Chordata > Myxini > Myxiniformes > Myxinidae > Myxine > Myxine glutinosa. The sequence continues at coordinate 38,634,264 of NC_136267.1, forward strand.
GGAGAGGAAGGGGGGGAGAGGAAGGGGGGAGAGGAAGGGGGGAGAGGAAGGGGGGAGAGGAAGGGGGGAGAGGAAGGGGGGAGAGGAAGGGGGGAGAGGAAGGGGGGAGAGGAAGGGGGGGGGAGGAAGGGGGGTGAGGAAGGGGGGTGAGGAAGGGGGGGTGAGGAAGGGGGGAGAGGAAGGGGGGAGAGGAAGGGGGAGAGAAGGAGGAGAGAAGGGGGAGAGAGAGAGAGGGAAAAAAGAAAAGAAAAGAAAAAAATGCTATCACCAAGGGAGTAGCTCACCATCAACCAGCTGCTTGGGTACCAGATTCCCATGGGCCGAGTCGCCAACGTCTGAAGGTGCATCCGACGAGGCCGTCGAGCTGTCCGTAGAACCAGTATCACTGTCAGTGTCACTGTCACTGCTGCTGTCACTGCTGCTGGTAAAGGGTAAGAGGGCGTACTTGCGTTGTGCCACGGCTTCCCTCTTCTGCCGAAGCTTCCGTAAGCGCTCTTTGCGTTTTTGGCTTGGCGGATGCACTGTGACCTGTAGCACAGGCACAAACCACATACTTCATGGTGCACTAATCCCAACACACGAAACAAGATGGTACCATTTTGAGTGACATTATTTGGCCAGATGGCCCACTGCTTACCTGCGTCGCAGGCCGTGCCTCAGGCTTTTTACCGGGGCTGCTTGTTGCTCGGTTCTTCTTACTCGCTACAGCCCCAGCAGCTTCACCTTCCGAGCAAGCTCTCCGGCCTTTCCTGGGTCCTCCCCCAGCCCCACCACCATCTCCTATACTTGACCCACTTGCACTGCGAGGTCGCCGACCACTTCTTGCTCCTCTGCCTTTGTCAGATGAAGATCCGCAGGTCTCAGAGTCACCAAACTGCAGGCTAGATGTGGGAGAGGGCGAGCATTGGTCCAAGCTGTCTCCATCACTGTCACCACGGTCTGCACAATCCCTCGGAAGCTGTGGTAAAGACGGTGGGAGAATTAATCAGGGAGTAAAATCAGGCACAAAGATAAGAAATGAAATGGCACTCAGGAAGAAAATATCTATATTATAATAGGCGAAGGTGATTCTGTCTGTCTGTCTGTCTGTCTGTCTGTCTGGGGGTGTGGCTTACTCCGTTTACAGAGTAGCTCCACCCATTCTTGGAGAGGCTTCATGTAAACAAATATCCACCATTTTATTAACTCAAATAGCTTTGAGGCCTGTTTAGTTAGGCCCGTGCTGTCTTTCTCTCTCACACAGGTTTATTTCAACTCTAATTCGATATATCATTTCATTTTTAACAGTCGCTAGCATAGTTTTAGACTCGTTTGAAAAAAAAACCGGGAAGAGAATCCCATGAAAGATTCCGTTTCTAACGAAATGATTTCTCAAAGGCCTGTAAAATAAAGCCCATTCATTGAGTCACCCTCACGATTTTATCTCGAATTCACCATCTGATTTAATTTTTATTGATGGTTTTAGACTCGGTGCCAGAAATAATTGAGAACATTCACGCACACACGGGAAATTGCCAAGATATATATTTTTTTAATCGCGGCACGGTCGGCCATACACCGCCTAAAATAACAGACAGGAAAATGGCGAGTTATATTAAAAATTTGTGGCGGACTTTTCCATTTGATGACAATCGTTACGATGAAATATTTAATTTATACGTCGTCACAATAATGTGGAGAGAGGGGCATAGCTTCGTTCACGTATCGTCACAGACGGGAAATTGCCGACAGATATTTCTTCGTTATTATTTCATTCATCATTATTATACGGAAGTAAAGGTAATCCTGTTTAAACTGGCATTCATTCCAGCGAGGGGTTGGAGAGGAGCGAGGGGTTGGAGAGGAGCGAGGGGTTGGAGAGGAGCGAGGGGTTGGAGAGGAGCGAGGGGTTGGAGAGGAGCGAGGGGTTGGAGAGGAGCGAGGGGTTGGAGAGGGGTGAGGGTGGAGATGGAGGTGAGCGAGGGGTTGGAGGTGAGCGAGGGGTTGGAGAGGAGCGAGGGGTTGGAGAGGAGCGAGGGGTTGGAGAGGAGCGAGGGGTTGGAGAGGAGCGAGGGGTTGGAGAGGAGCGAGGGGTTGGAGAGGAGCGAGGGGTTGGAGAGGAGCGAGGGGTTGGAGAGGAGCGAGGGGTTGGAGAGGAGCGAGGGGTTGGAGAGGAGCGAGGGGTTGGAGAGGAGCGAGGGGTTGGAGAGGAGCGAGGGGTTGGAGAGGAGCGAGGGGTTGGAGAGGAGCGAGGAGTTGGAGAGGAGCGAGGGGTTGGAGAGTGAGGGCCGATTGGAGAGGAGAGTGAGGAGGTATTGGAGAGGAGTGTGAGGAGGGGTGGGATTGGAGAGGCGTGAGGGTGGAGAGAGGAGAGTGTCAGGTGGAGAGGAGTGAGGAGTCACATATTATGTGAAATAAATAAATTGTGTTCATTACACAATTTCTGGATCTGATGAATTGCCAGTAACCATTTTGTAAAATTGAATGTGCAGCATCTAACTCAATATGTCGAAATGTCACACACGTCCATGCCCGTGGGATTCCCACGGGTGACCCCACTAGTATATATATATACTATTCCATCATCGTTGGCACAAAGGTGGTTCAAAAGATGCCAAGATCACAAAATGGCAAAGAAAATTCCCAAATACAACAAACAATTTTTTGTGAGGATAAGGTGAGGGGGACGAGAAGCCTGACAGACGACCTTGTAAGCTTCACACAACAACAACAACATGCATTTTAAAAGGCCATTTTCCCTGCTAGAGCGGGGGTTAGCCTTGCGGTCCCCATGACAATATTCTCCATTTTGCCCTATTTTCTGCATCTCTCCTTGTTAACCCCCTTGCCCGCATTTCTTCTTCCACCATCTTTAGCCAAGTCTTTCTCGGTCTTCCCCGTCTTCTACTTCCTTCTACATTCATTTCCATCACTCTTCTCAACCAGTCACTTTCATCCTTCCTCAACACATGACCAAACCATCTCAACCTGTTCCTCTTCACAGCATCAATCACAGGCTCTATTCCCATCATCTTTTGCAATTCATAATTTGTCTTCCTCTCTCTCAACGATACTCCGCACATCCGTCGAACCATTCGCATTTCCACCCTTTCCATGTTGCCATCCCATTCATTCTCTGTATTCAACAGCATTTCCATATATCTTTTCCATCTTCCTTTAATTCCATCTGGGTCGACAACGATTTGTCCCACTTCATCCTTCAAGCAGCTCACCCCCATCACATCACACCTCTTTCGCTATCTGCTTTGCAATCCTGAATACTGCTTTCTGACCCTCTTCCGAATCCAAGCGTTCTCCGAACATTTTCCTACATGCCTCCTGCGCCTTTGCTACCTCTTTCTTTGCAGCCTTCCTGGCTGCCTTATAACTTTCATGCTCTGCTGTTTCTGCTCCCGTACCCTTCGCCTTCTGCCACTCCTTGAACTTCTTCCTCTTCTCGTCAATCCTCTTTCCAACTTCATCATCCCACCACCATGTTTCCGAGTGCCTCGGTGGTCCTTTTGTCCATCCACATACCTCACCAACGGCTCCCAACAGACTAGCTTTCATTGACATCCAACCACTTTCAAGCTCAACCACATCATCCTCGACCCTACTCAGCCTCTCTTTTAATACCTCCCTTACTGTCTTCACAAAGAAATAAAAAAGAACGAAAGTCTAACAGCAGCGTAGCCGGGCTTTTTGATACTTTAGTTGAAGAGGATAATATGACCTGAATGTAGATACCAGTTAGCAAATAATGTAAGTATTTAAAAAATTTGAAGTACTCCAAGTCTCAAAGCTGTCTGTCACCCTGGAAATGGAGATTGCCTTGAGACACTGGTTTATTCTATATGTTGGTCAGTTTGTCAACACTATCAAAGTGACCGCAGCAGCAAATCCTGCCACCAACCTCCTTGAGAGAGGACCCAGTGAGTTGGTACTCATTTTTCCGACCTCAAAAGGATGACGGGCTGAATTAACCCACATGACAGGGGCTCAAACCACCCCGCCCCCCCCCCCCCCCTTCCCCTAAAGGGTGTTGAAAGAATCATTACTGGCAAAGCCAAATGGCATAACGCATCAGTCTACCTTTCAGCAGCATAATTGTCGGCTATAAAACTCACCGAATATGTAGGATAAATATGTGAGGGACATACATACATACGGAGACAAACGCTATAAACACAGGAACCAAACATCTACGCCGTAAAAAAATTTGTTTAATCACGAATTTGCCAGTTCTAAAAGCCTCTTTGCGAGTTTGAAGTTTGCGAGAAGGAAGAGGCACTATGAATGGTTTATTCATACAGCAGTTTGAACGGAAGCCTTTATTATTCTGTGACAGTAGAAACTCTTTAGGACACGGAACAGCATACAAAACTATATATACAGCAGTGATATTTTGCGAAGCAATAGAAAAATATATAAAACTACACAGAAGTAACCCACAAACAACAACCACAGCCACGATAACAATAGAGTTATAAAATATCGTTATTTTCATGCGTTTTACTTCATGTGTTTCACACCAAGTGAAAAACAAAGGTAGCGCATGCAGATTGTGATGCATGGCAGGTTCAACGATATGTCCGGCCTGAACAGCATAGGAATCAAAATGGTCATCCGTCGTATCGTGTGTGGAGTCATATCGTATCGTGTGTGGAGTCATGTGTGGAGTCATCCGTCGTATCGCAATAATGACATCACATCACCCATGTCATGTGACCAGATCCTCAGCTCTGATTGGTGTATGTTTGAGGGGACATACATACATACATATACATACAAACACTGTTCTAGATGGCTTTGCCCTATGGGGTACGCCGTAAAGAAGCTCTCTCAAATGAGAGAAGGCCAGTGTGAGCCACAAATGCATTCATAGATCGATTCCCAAGTGACGGGCTGGCTAAAAATAAAAGTGGGCTGCTAGACCTGTGGGCCGTAATGTAGCAGCTATCACTGCTTGTTTGCAGTGGGTACCATGGGGTAGTGTCGTTCACAGGCTTCATCCACTGCAGACTGCATCTTAAGCCGGAAGTACTTTTTAACTGCAAAAAAAAAAAAAAATGTTGTGTCTTTGACCTAGAAGACTACACTACCTAGAAGCAAAGTAGTTTTATTTGTTATTTCTTTTGATGTAACGGTGTCCCCAAAAATCCTAAAGATATTGTTGCGGATCTCCTGGTCGGCCTTCTCCCCTTACCAAGGGGGGATTAGTTCCCTTGTCTTTGACTAGCCGATGGGATCCGGGGCTATGACGTTCCTTCCGGACGGCGTTAAATAGGGTTTTAGGCCGAATTCCTATTACCTAAGTACCAACTTGCTAGGAAGCAAGGAAATAAGCCCCGCCCGAATCACGGTTACAGGTGGAAATGCCAAGCGGTAGCGAACCGTGACCCGAGCCGTTATCAATGGCTAAACCCGATCTGAGCGGTTCCTAATCGTGCCACGCTTACCCAATGGCGGAAATCACTGATACGGTCAAATCAGGAAGAAACAAGGAATAACAGTTAGTTTATTACACGATGTACAATGAGAAGAAGAACACACAGTGCAGCCTTATACAGTCTTATACTTATCCCAGGACAACGGGCCTGTTTCACACTCAGACACACTCACACGGGGATTGCAGATTGTCAGGTTGATGGTCAGGGATGATGTCCAACAGCTCGTTCTCCGGCCCCCGACTCGCACCGCGAAGAAGATGGTCAGAACGGCAGAAGCTCCCCGCGGGTCGTTGGCGCGGATCGGACAATTACGGGGCGAACGGTAAGCTGGGCTTGGCGGTTACTTGCGGCCACGGTCGCGTACGTAATAACTGGACCGGCGCTATATGCGCTCCCAATACGAATTCGTATGCGCTCCCAATACAAATGCGTATGCGCTCCCAATACAAGTTCATATGCAAGGCGCAATTCCTTCCAGTTCTTCTCAGCCCTCCGCTTCAACCAGTCCTCTTGATACCAGCGCTGTTGCGTAAGTCCTCCCGCATAAGCCCTCCTCACAAAGCGCCTCTCCCGCAGAAGTCCTCCTCACAAAGCGCCTCTCCCGCAGAAGTCCTGTTCAAGGGCTTTGTGCGTTGGCTTTTATAGGCACGCCCTTACCACGCCATGTCACCCAAGCCCTGATTGGCTGGTGGCCCTTACCGTGGCTGTCTCCCCCGCTTCAACCTCGATGCCGCGCTCCTCCCTCTCTCAGGCCTACCTCGTGTCATTTGACTAGTGAGCATCCTAATGCGAGGTGCAATAGCCAAAATGGGGCGTGGGATTGATTCCGCCCATAGAAGTGCAATTTGAGGGTGGAGGCAAAATGAAGGACCTAAACTTATTTCTTTTACACAACGCAGATGTTACTAGGGAAATGGCCTTATACTCACATAGACTATGACATAACTAATATCCTAAATGGGCCTACGTGTTGCTTGTGGACTAACTAGGGGGCAAACCTTCAACCTTTAATGATGTTATATGTACACTCTCAAAAGCGCAACAATATTGTTATGTCTGGGGGTAAAGTAATATCTAGAGTCAGGTAGATCTGTATCGGTAGGTATTCGACTGTCGCGATAGGGAATCTACCTGTAATAAGTTCTGTTAGTCCGATTTGTCGGTTAAGATGCATACTTGTGAACATACCAGGATGTTCGTGTGTTAAGTAGTTAGGGATTAAGAATAACGCCCCTGTGTGTCCAACCTGGTCATCAAACCTGTGTCCCTCATGGCAATGCACACCTGTAGACACTTAGTTAGGTCCCTAGCGCAACATTAAATAATTCCCTTCCCTGACAGTGACTTCGGAAGAAACAGGCAAGGAAACCAGTTCGGGACACCGCCGATGATGGCCGCCGCCCCCTACACCTCCGGCAGGCCTAGCCACATCAAGTGCGCCGCGCTATGATCACGCTACAGCGAACGAGTGATGGGCAGTGCGGTAGGCGCGGACCTCCAGCCAACGAGCACGAGAGGCGTGAAGCTGGAAGGTCTGGTGGAAGGCGCTGATTGGGTAGCGCGCCGAGGCTGACGTCACCACGGCATGGTTATAAAAAGGACGCGCTTGGTTCGGAGAGAGAGCGAACTTGGGCTTGGCTTGGAGCGGGGCTTGGCTTGGAGCGGTGCTCGGCACTTGGACTTGGCTCATAGCGTGCAGTCGCACTTGCGCCCTATCCCCTTTTTTCCGTTCTTCTTGGTTCTGAGTTCGTGTTCGTGTTGGAGATCGACCTCGTGTGGAGCTCGCTGGCCTGCGTTGGACGCGTGGTGCTTGGTGCACGGACCTCGTGAGCAGCGAGAGGCTTGGAGCGGGGCCTAGTGGCACGCGAGCAGGGCCGAGCGGGGCCGTGTTACACTGCAAGACTACGTACAGATAAGACTGCACACTACATTACATTTACATTACATAACGAACGTTTTTCTTTTGGTTATTCATATTCCTGTGTGGCGTATTTGAAGTCTGGTGTGTGGGATCCCAATTTAGGACTTTGATTTAGTATCGCGTTTTCCTGTCCCTACCTTTTATTACAATAAACCCTTGTATCATTTTCCATTCTGCACAAATCTTGTGTCCGGTTGAGTTCGTTCACCTTCCACAGCTTCGCGCTCCCGCGTCTTCCTCTTCACTTCTTCCTCCCCGCGTTTCATAGCAAAATCGGTGTTGGTCGTCGCCTTAATTAAATCCGTTCTGGTCCATCCGTGAGCCCTGGTATTAACCAAAAGGGTCCGCGCGACAATATTTATTGTATGCCAAGGGCCTAAGCCACAGACACTCGGTGAAGGCATTTGGGAAACAAATATGGAACAATATTTTACGATCTGTAAAAGGCATTACCACGAAGTACTCTGCCATAGCTAAGTACGCTGACAAAAAATGACAAAATTATAAGAACTTAAAATGATATGTCGGCCAATTTTGCTTTCACAAACACTTTTCGAAGAAACTACACAAAATCTAAATATACGACAATAAATTTATATGTGACGTTTTAAGTAAATAAATGGACCTCCATAGTTTTGTATATTTTTCTTTAATTTTCGTTTTTACCTGATGTAGTATAAAGGATTACAAGCAAGGAATAGGCAATACCTAATATAATTAATAATCCATTATATTGAGTTTATTTGAGGATGTCTGTGGAATCCAATGATTGTGGTGTCCCACACTCCTCCTTTATCCCTTTCCCACACTACTTGGTCATACCCCACAAATCAAGTGGGGAAAGTTCAAAACAGTCGACAGCAAAATAGAAAGTCGTAATGAAGCCCACAAGACCCCAGAAGGGAACGGAGACAGCAGGGAACATTATAATGTAGTCGTTAATCAATATTTAATCATTGGACTTCATCGCAAACCAGGACTATTCAGTGATTATCTATAATTATATAATGCAAACCGTGGTGTCTGTCCATGTATTTGTCTGTTTCCCATTTCCGGCAAACACTTCCTGCGCTGCATTTGAAAAGCTTCACACGTAGGCACAGCTCAACATTCAACCGGAAGAAGAGCACGATACCAAATGAGATACATTTTAAACATACAAATACAACATGCAATCACATCTTACTCGGATTTACTTGGATGTAGAGGCCGGAAGCGATGCTTATTTGCCCGTCGCTACTGCGCTGATGCATGAATATCTCTGGTAGGGTTGGTACTTCATTGGATGATTTTTGCCCAATGCACCTCCAATGCTGACTTGTAACGGTTGACCGTTTTTGCATTGACTGCTCTTTCAGGAACTGAGCTCCAGTTGTCAATACTGTCGTGTTCCGGGGGTTAAGACCCCAAGAGGACGAATGACCGAAACGAGCTTAAACTCCGAGGTGTACTCGGAACCTTGGCGGGATTGTCTTTGGCGCGCACGGGGAAAGCCTGAGCCTTACCTAATCGGGAACACAGGCAGGGGTTATCCGAAACCACAAACGAAGATCATAAGCCTGCGCATCATAAGAGGTGAATAAGGGTTGGCGTCAGGAAGGGCATCCGGCCATAAAATCATTGCCTCAAACAAGCAACCACGATTGTCATGGGGCCGCAATGCTAACCCCCGCTCTAACGGGGAAAAATGGCCTTAAAACAATCATTCATTCATGGCTGCCAAACCACATGACCTACGACATAATTTTCAAACTATATGCAACAGTGCTGTTAGATATTTGTAAAATTTCGCATCCATAGGGTAAGCAGTTTCAGAGATATAATTATTTAATATTTTCCTTCAATCCAATATGGCTGCCACACCATGTGACCAACGATGTTTCCAAGATCATCTTTTAATCGCCATGCCTAGTCAATGACACGTAAAGTTTTGAGCCAATTGATTTGGTGGTTTGGGATAAGATCTTTTTTTAAAGTTTTAGGTTAAACCCAATATGGCTGCCAAACCATGTGACCGATGATGTCATAAAGTTAATAATTAAATACAAATGCAGGAATTATCCTGGAGGATTTTAGCAATGGGAGAAAATCTCCCTGTGTACAAAACAATGAGATTTTTTCCAAACACGATGGGATTATACAAAATTGTTTTGAGATAAACTTTTACTCATGCTCGTCAAATCTCATTATTCTCGGGGTATTAATTAAAAATAAATATGGTCAAGAAAACAAAGACTTGTGTGATTCTTTCAGTATTCAAACAGACTATCTCACTCCCTGTGGCTTTTATTGCGAAAATGATTAACCATGCCACAGATAAGTTTAACACATAAGTTGCCATGAAATAGCACATTTGATCACATTTAATAATACTGATTGAAAACATCAAAAGTCATGTTGTTTGATCACATGACAATGACCACCTCCCTGAAGATAGATTGCTATCATAAGACAAGAAACAATGTTCTTAACCTTAGACAGTAAATCATCAGTTGCTGAAAAATCATGTCAATCACAATGTCCCTGGTGATAGTGGTGATAGTGATAGATAGTGATAGATAGTGATAGTGAATTTAAGGACCCAGCTGTCTTGAAACGTTATTAAAGTTTTGCCGGAAGTAGCTGTCTGCACTGTGGCGGCCATGGCCACTGTCCCACTTTCGCCCTGCACACGGTCACTAGCTGGATCATCCTGGTTGTCCTCAGTGGTAGAACTACTGCTGGTACCTATAAAGAATCGTTTTATACTTTGCCCATCAGGCTGTGGTTGCGGAGATCTCTTTTTCGGCGGCATTTTCGGAAAAAGCGTAATCCAGAAACTACTGCAGACAGCGAACACGTGGTTGCCGAAAAGCCGTCGCTTAATGCCGCAAAACATTGTCACGGCTACCGTAAAGCGTGAAAGCGAAATTAAAATGGCTACGGTCTGTTTACAGTTTAGAATAGCTTCATCTTTGACAACTTCCAGACCTGACAAAAGCAGAAGTAAGTACACGATTTGAAACTGTTTCGCCTGAAAACTATACCGCGACAACTGACACGCTCCATGCGATTTTTTACCGCTCTGGCCAAAATTGTATGCGATATTTTCCAACTTTATGCGAGAATATCGCGGAATCGCGGCCAAAGTCATTCCCTGCAAATGGGTCATAGATCATGTGCATGCAATTTCAGATTTTTAGGATAAGAATTCGATTAAAACATTTTTGGCTGGTATACCACTTCACCTATGACTTCATAATTTTCATACTTTTGTTCCCCATTGGGAGTACTCGACAATGTGCCACGTTTCACATTTTTCCATTCAGCGGTTTCCGAGAATTTTTTTATTTTATTTGCGTTTAACTCAAGATGGCTGCCATACCACGTGACCTATGACATCACAATTATCATAAAAACATTCTGCACGGGTGTCCCTCCTACCCTGACGGTTTCGTCTCAATTGGACATGTGGTTGGTGAGAAAAACGAGGTTTAGCCCGTACGGACGGATGGACATCCCAAAAACATAATGCGTCCGGCTACCTTCGGGGGCAGAGGCATAAAAACGTAATTAGCACTGCGACCCAAAATAAACATTTAATAATAAACTTCAGAGGTTCAAAATAAAATTAATACTCGGTGACGGAATTTGTCACCACTCTGAGTCAAGGAGGTTGGCATTTCAAACCCCAGCCAAGTCAGTCATTATAGCAACGACTTTAAAAATGGCGTGTGGTGCTTCCTTGCTTGACGCTCAACATTTGAAGAGGATAGAGGATAGAGGATAGAGGATAGAGGATAGAGGATAGAGGATAGAGGATAGAGGATAGAGGATAGAGGGAGAGAGAGAGAGAGAGAGAGAGAGATCGATTTTAGATACCTGGACGCACGCACGCACACACACTATGTGAACAATTTCAACACTTTCTATCCAAGCTTGGTGTGGGCTAAACATCTTAGGTTCCTGAGTTTGAGCCCCCCATCTTCCCGTTGAAATAACACCAGGTGGGCTGACTCAGCCCGTCATCCTTTCAAGGTCGGCAAAATGAGTACCAGATGACTGGTAATAGGGGGCACCACACTCCCAGAAAGCGATGCAGCCAGCATCCATGGCTACATACAAAGCACCACCAATTCCTATCTCGTCATGTGCCAAAATACCATCAATTGGAATAATAAACACATTTGAACGTCAAAAGGAATGAGTAATGGGATTCAAAATGAATGTTCTTACGTACCCTAATTTATTCGACCTCACAAGGCGTAACACATTAAAAGGTACTGCACGGGTCTCAACTCCAATGGCAGCCAACATGTCCGAGCCAGCACCACACAGACATGGTGGGATCAAATACAACCCAATGCTGGAATATCTTCCTTTAAAGTGATTAAACCCACTCCTGGCTAAAACTCCCAAAATCCAGACTCATTGAACACCTGCTCTCACCTCCAACCCCACCCCACTCTGTGTGTGTCTGAACCGATACCTGAAGCTGGTCAATCTCCCTCTTCCTTCGAGGTCTTCAGGCAGGTGGTGCATCGCCATCGGACGTCATGCCCATTAAGCCCAGCCTCTTATTCGCAGGTAACTTACTTTACCTCTTGCAAATAACCCACCCTACCACTTGCAGGTAACCCACCCTACCACTTGCAGGTAACCCACCCTACCACTTGCAGGTAACCCACCCTACCACTTGCAGGTAACCCACCCTACCACTTGCAGGTACCCCACCCTACCACTTGCAGGTAACCCACCCTACCACTTGCAGGTAACCCACCCTACCACTTGCAGGTAACCCACCCTACCACTTGCAGGTAACCCACCCTACCACTTGCAGGTAACCAACCCTACCACTTGCAGGTAACCCGCCCTACCACTTGCAGGTAACTCGCCCTACCACTTGCAGGTAACTCACTCTACCACTTGCAGGTAACTCACCCTACCACTTGCAGGTAACCCACCCTACCACTTGTAGGTAACTCACCCTACCACTTGCAGGTAACTCACCCTACCACTTGCAGGTAACTCACCCTACCACTTGCAGGTAACTCACCCTACCACTTGCAGGTAACTCACCCTACCACTTGCAGGTAACTCACCCTACCACTTGCAGGTAACTCACCCTACCACTTGCAGGTAACTCACCCTACCACTTGCAGGTAACTCACCCTACCACTTGCAGGTAACTCACCTTACCACTTGCAGGTAACTCACCCTACCACTTGCAGGTAACTCACCCTACCACTTGCAGGTAACTCACCCTACCACTTGCAGGTAACTCATCCTACCACTTGCAGGTAACTCACCATACCACTTGCAGGAAACACCCTACCACATACTCTTTTCTGGTTTATCCATTGCTTTGCATTTTGTGACCAACCGTTGCCACCCACTCCCACAGAGTTCGATACCTTTCTATTAAATATCAAAATAAATAAATAAAACAGAAAAACGTCAGATCACGAACTCGCAATACCTCTCGGCTTGTCCAGGTATCGTCGGGACTCATGTCCATGTCCGAGTTCGTCGCCGCAGGCTTGCCCTTGCCTCGCCCCTCGCACGTGGAATATACGGCCCCGAGTGGCGGTACCTCGGCCGCGGTCTTTTCGCACACGAGACCATCGGCACGACAGCTCGGCACGCTGGGAAGGCTTTCCACGGAAGGAAGGACTATGGGGGAGGCCGGTACTCGCACCTCAGCCCTGGCGTCCATGGCCGGGTAGCTGGAAAACCCCCGGGTCCTTCCCCTCCCAGAACGATACCACCCAAAGAGGTCCCCGAGGACACCGCAAAAAAAAACCTCCCGCCTCAAATTTCACCCCTAGAAAAGAAAAGAGGGGTGGGGGGAGGGAGAAGGATAACGACAACTTGCTTAAAGGAGCCAAGGGTTATCATCACAGGAGTACAGTTGAACGTAGTTGTGTGTGATGTAACACCACCAATTGTAACGTCGCCCAGGCCCATGTTTCTAAAGCCCGGTCTTGTCAAGCACCAACGACCATGGGTGTAGTAATAACGTTCGCGACGTTGTTACTCAACATATGCGAGAACATCGTGTACTGTACAACAAAAGCTAATGGGAGGGGTGGAGGGACACCTTCGGTTTGGTATATCTGACGATACATGGGAATACCCAGGACGGTAATGCACTGAATCCCAGGTAAGGAACACTTCTGAATCTGTGTGAGGTAAATCGGAATCCTTTGCCTTTGGATTACCTGGCCAAAAAATAACGCCTGGGCCTAAGCTAGTGCGTCGTTCGGACAGGGGGGGGAAGGAACGGGAAAGTGGGGCGGAGATTGGGCTTGGCATTCGACTCTGGACACATCCTAAAGGTAAAGAAACCATAATACTTAAATAACAAGTCGATTTAAATAAATAAATAATAACATTTAAAAAACCCAAAAAATAAAATAGCGCTCCTTACCAGGTTGGCTTCATAGGTTGCAAAATCGGTTTCGATATCACCGAACATGTGAGGAAAGGAAACTGAACTGACCACCCGGCACTTTACGCCCAGATGTACAGCAGCACTGCCCGCCAACTACACGCTTTACGGCAGGCGGCAGCATCAGCAGGCACGTGGCGCGGCTGTATTAGGCCACGCCTCCCTCGTTCGCTCCTCCCCCCCACTACAATTTCCGTTTCCGGTTACAAAACCACGATATTTTATTTGTTGATGGATTTTTAAAAAATACCTTCACCCTAATTCCCTAAAGGTTCGTCACCTAATTCTTCTGTAAACGTTACTCTGATTAAAACGTTGCATAAAGAAAAAGGACATGCATATCGTCCGTTGCAAAAGTGTAATTAATTTCGATGATCGCAAAACTAATGACTAGATGAACAAAACACACGATTGTTGTTTAACTCGTTATTTGTGAAGAATTAATTTCAAAGCGCAGAGCGTGTGACGTCATCGTAATTGGTGAATTGATAGTTCAACTTCTAGGAACAGCAGCTCAGGAAGTCAAGTGCATCGTCACCACCAAAGGTGGACCGAGGTGTTTTCACCCTTGTTTGTTTGATTGTGAATCACGATAATCTCAAAAAGTTATGGACGGAATCGGACGAAACTTTGGTGGACAGGTTGGGAATGTGACAAGGAAGAATTGATTCGATTTTGGGTTGGGAAAGTGATTCTTCACCATCGAGATATACCTGGTGTTGGCCTAATGGTTAGGGCGGCGGGTTTGGGATCCGAAGGTCCTGAGTTCGAATTCCGTTGCTAATTAACGCCAGGTGGGGTTGACTCAGCCTGTCATCCTTCCGAGATCGGCAAAATGAGCTCCGTATAACTGGTTATGTAGAGGCATTGCATCAGCAGCAGCAGACGCGCCCACAGATAAATGATGCAACCAGCAGCCAGGTGGCTGCACACGAACTACCCACCATTGAGACACAGAGCCACTCCTGGCTAAAACTCCCAAAATCCAGACTCATTGAACGCCTGCTCTCACCTCCAACCCCACCCCACTCGGTGTGTGTCTGAACCGATACCTGAAGCTGGTCAATCTCCCTCTTCCTTCGAGGTCTTCAGGCAGGTGGTGCATCGCCATCGAACGTCATGCCCATTAAGCCCAGCCTCTTATTCGCAGGTAACTTACTTTACCTCTTGCAAATAACCCACCCTACGACTTGCAGGTAACCCACCCTACGACTTGCAGGTAACCCACCCTACCACTTGCAGGTAACCCACCCTACCACTTTTTTGGGGGGGTTTAGGTTTTGGTTTAGGTCCGAATCCAGAACCGACCTGTCAGTGGATACAAAACGTAAACTGTTCAGCCTGACATGTGCTCTACCGAGGGCCGTTCTAGTCGTCATAGTCTTCATTCAAGTACATTCAAACACAAAACATCCCTCATGCTGAAACTTTGCCATTACATCCACTTTTTCTTCAATTAATCAGTACTCCGTATGGATCAGATGGGATCAATGGATTCCTGAAGCAAGTGAATCGACTTTTCCCTGCAATAAACTCGAAAAAAGATCAATATAATATTATAATGAATCAAATTTGAAAGCTTGTGCTTGAGAAATCATTATTTTGTTTTAAAATCAATCAAATCTCAGCAACACACAGAGACACAAACAAGTTAGGATGGACGTGAGTTTGCAAATATACTAATTGTACCTACAAGTGGTAAATGACAGTGCCAGGTGTGCGTTATTTAAATTCTTCGTGAAGTTATACGGAAACTATATTATTATATAATAATGTGATACTGAAAGACAGTGGTTGACTTTGGCTAGCCATCTAATCTGGGTTCAAACTCACCTATAAACCATCTAATCTGGGTTCAAACTCACCTATAAACCATCTAATCTGGGTTCAAACTCACCTATAAACCATCTAATCTGGGTTCAAACTCACCTATAAACCATCTAATCTGGGTTCAAATCCCGATCCAGCTATAAACCGTCATCTTGGTGTTTCACAGGCATGGCTTGGCATCAATGCGTGTGCCGTCCCCCCCTTGGATGGACGATATACTGACGTCCAGTCTCGCAGCATTGCTGGTGGACGTTGAAGATCCCACGGTGTTCTTCGTGAAGAGTAGATGATGTATCGCCGGCACCATGACCAAACTATAAATTCCTACCTTAACCTACGCGGGGCACTGCATCAGCAGCACAGTCAGGCAAAACCGCAGTCATGTGCTGCATATGAAAGAAAGCAGTGGCTAATATTTAAAAAAAATTTAAATGTTTAGAAATATAATTATTTAATTTTAAAAATTGAAAAAAAAGACATTTAAAAAAGCTGTTTGGCCCATGACTCCAAGGGCAATTGTTTTTTAATGTGTGTACAGTATACATGTGCGAAACAGACCTGAAACTGTCCAGCAATATTATCGGGAGATGGGTTACAAATTTACACAAAATTCCAAAGCCATTTCATATCATTTACTTTCACATCGCTGCTGCTTCATTTCATATAATTTAAGGGTTACTTTCCGGTATCTCGATTTGTCAATCACAACATATGAATGACATATCGTAACTACATAGGTAATGGACAGCAACAAGTTTCACAAAATACCACTTGTTGGGAGATCTAGCACACCTGTACCACCATCGAGTAGTAGTACCACCATCAGGCAACACCTGTCCTCCGGACAAGGCTCACCGAGTTTCCGCAAAGGTCGAATGTTCCAATCACCTGGGCTCGTCTTTAAACGGGACTGTGCCCAGCTTACAATATTCAAAAATTGAATGCATTGGGCAATGATAAATTCCCACTGAAATTGAAAATTCCCACTGAATTCATTGATTCCCATTGAAAAAACTTGAATATTTATTAAATAAATAATTGGGAATGAATGATAAATTGAAAAATCCCACGACTGTCTCCCACCACCTACCCTTGGAGGGTAGTGAATACCTGGTGCAAATGCCTGCACAGTCCAAGTTGAAGACAACTAACTCAGTGATTGGTTGAAACATCAGACCTGAGCCTTTCCTGCTGCACAGGTGTGAATGTTGTTCGTACTTTTATTTTGAATAGAGCAACCAGTATTTATACCAAGGTGTAATGTAGTCAGGCACTATTCTGGGAATATGGGGATTCAACCAATTCCTCAGCAGGGCAAGCTATGTACACAACATGACTTTCCATCAGATATGGAATATGTATGAGAGGGAATGCGTCGTGTAACGCACCCAGCGGTGAGGTGGTGAGGCAGAGGTAGCCGCTGTGCCATGGGGGGTTAAGAAGCGCACATACCGCAAAGCGAGACCTGACCAAGTGCGGCCAGGCACCTCAAATGTCAGCGACAGGGGGCCGAGCTCAAGGGGTGAGGGCATAGCAGGTGGCTTGGCCGTCAAACCAAATGATGCTTGAAGCTGAGCTCCACTTAACAGCCGTGGGACTGACCACACAAGTTGTCTCTCAGGGGCAGAGAAATTTGCAGATTGGTCTGCGCTGCCCAATTCCTGGGTTACGCCGACAATGGCCGACGGAACGGTCAGCTGGGCGCGTACTTTCACTGCATGACACCTTGGTGGCAGGTCACAGCGCAGTTTCAAACAAACTACCAGTCGATTACTCTGGGGATTTTCTTCCACGGAAGAAATCAAGCGAAATGGCAGAGGCGTCGGAAGCTCATCAAGAAGTTGATATTTCAGGAGGGTGGTCTGGCCATGCACAGGTGTCACTCGGAGAACCCGTTGGGTTCCAAAGTCTCGAAGGTCTACAGCTGGATGAAACGTTACATTTGAAATGCGGGGTCCGCCGTATGCTTCCCGCTGATCACCGATAATTGTAAGATCTTCATTTAGGGCGATGCGCATTTCTGGGCAAAAGGAAACTTGTGTCCTGTAAATACACGTTTAGATAAATTATTAACATTCCATACAAAACAGGTATCATGTAAAAAAAAAAAAAAAAAATACTTACAACAGGTATTCACATTGTTTCAGAAAGTACCCTTCCATTGCTGCTAGGATGACATGTTCTAACAAAGGTAATACTAATAAACTCAGTTGAATGGCATGTACAGGCTGTGAGTACAATAGACGGCATACTTAATGCAGTTCTCTGATGGACTATGGCCTGGAATGATCAACAGGGTTCTTCAAATTTCATACCAAGGAGGTTTTCAATATCTAACATCGGGTGCGGCCTGCTCTCCAAAACAAATGGAAAACTTTAGCAGTGAGAATCCCCCCCCCCCCCCCCCCCCCCCCACCCATATTTCCAGCACTTTATCAATTCCAACTAAACAGCACCCATATGAGGATGTAGCAGACATGTTCTTGTTTTATTATCATTTTCATCGAGGCATTTGAAATGTATTACTTTTGTGAGCTCTTCGTCTATTTCCTTTCACTTGCAGTGCTCGACGATAGAGAGCAGCCAGGAAAGCATCTCACAAAATACGGCCGAATTGCAAAGGCCTTACCAGATCAACTGTCGACGTGTGGTATAAATGGCAGACCAACCAATATCACAAAAACAATGTTGGCACTGTCTAATAATATCCACCATCATTGGCCGATTTAAACGTAGGCTTGTCATTGGCTGAAACATCATAACCTTGTGCTGCCAGCAAGACCAGTTATATCTTCCAACATCAAGCTGCCATTGTCATGACGAATGATTATTGTAAACACCACTCAAAATTATGCAATGACGGATTCAAGTTGGCCATCCTGCTATGTCTATACCCAGCTAATCTAGTAATTTGACGTAAAGCCTTACAGTGCTTTAGAAAAGAAAGTGGAGGAAGAACCACCTTTAGAGGCCATTTCCCCCCGCAGAGCAGGGGTTGGCCTTTTTCAGGCACCATGGTCCCCTTTTTGAAGCAATGTTTTATGGCCGGATGCCCTTCCTGCCGCCAATCATGTTAGTCGTCTTTTGCGACACACAGGGAATTACCAGTGAGCTGGTACTCAATTTGCCGACCTTGGAAGGATGACAGGCTGAGTCAACCCCCCTGGCATTAATTCAGCAAACGACCGGGATTCGAACCCAGGATCCTAGGATCCCAAGCTGCACCCTAACTGCTAAGCCAACACCAGGAGGAGGACAATGAAAATTAAGAAGAAGAAAGTCTGAATGTTCGAACGATTTTAATAAAGACAAGTCAGGAGATGACGATGGTTCACGAGCGAGCGGTATTCAATGACAAAGAAAAAATGAATGAATGATCGTTTTAAGGCCATTTTCCCCGCTAGAGCGGGGGTTATCCTTGCGGGCCCCATGACAATCATGGTTCCCTGTTTGAGGCAATGTTTTTATGGCCGGATGCCCTTCCTGACGCCAACCCTTGGTCACGCTCTTACGATGCGCAGGGATACGGTGTACCTATTCTAAGCCGGGGTACACACCGGGATCATTCATCCCAGCAAGCTGGTACTCAATTTGCCGACCTCGGAAGGATGACAGGCTGAGTCAACCTCCCTGGTGTTAATTCAGCGATCGACCGGGATTCGAACCCAGGATCCTAGGATCCCAAGCCGGCACCCTAACCGCTAAGCCAACACCAGGCTCAATTCAATGACAAAGGATATCATCTGACAAAGGATATCATCTGACATGACAAAGGACTATAACAGAAACAGGCCCGGACAGGCCAGGCCCGGAAATGTCAAAACGAAGGTTGCTGACCTTGAAATTAGATAGAAAAGAATGTATAATCAGTTATGAGGTTAGTTAGTTACACAATACCGAAAATTCGGTGAAAAATGAAATGGGGGAAAAAAAATAAAAATAATAATAATAAATATAAATAAAAAAAGGAAAGATCGAGCTCCGTGGGGCTAGACACATGACATTCGCCTAACCAAATACCGAAACCCCTGTCAGGTTCCACCAAACCCCTCGGAGAATATGTAGCTTGAACTCGATTACCCCCTAAAAAGACTTCTTTTTCGGGCGTGGCTCCGCCCACAATGGGCGCAATATGCCCACTCTAGGCAGGACACAACTAGATCATGATATCAACCTCCCACCCAAGTTTCATCAAGATCGGATGATATCGGGTTAGTTATGCTGCGGATAGACAGACACACACACAGACACACAGACAGACGCACACACATGACGAGTATAGTGGTCACTTGATAACTCGTGAACCAATTTTAAATCTGCAATCGATGAGCTTGTGCTAGTATTAAAAGGCAGAGACTTCCCACAGATGAGTACAATATCTGAAGAATGTTCAATTTCCAAAGTGTGTTCATCTTAATGTGTGGAAACTACCATGAGATTTCATTGAAAGGTGGCCACATGCTTTCAGAGGTGTACTGTGATTAAGTAAGAGCTATTGGCAGGTTCTTCACTTTGTAGCTCATCAGTGATATAGTCTTCTTCTCTTCTTCTTTAATTGCCAGAATTATTCCCACGTTCTTGTGGGCATAGCCTGAGGAATCTTGCCCAAGTCTTTCACGAACCGGTTGGCCAGACCTGACGCTCGAATAAGTATTTAGGGCAGGAGTTCGTAATTTGGCCATGGTACCACTGCCTCCTCTTTGCAAAGGACACCGTGGGCTTTTTAACGTCCACCAATGAATGTTTGTAGATGGGACGTCAAGTTTAACCTCCATCCATGGGATGGCAAACACATTGATGAATCACCCTGCCTGTGAAACCATCATGTGAAATGAAACCATATAGCATTTAGTCTTGTGTCCTCTTCAGACACCTATAACTGATATCGATTCCCCGATTCATTTGTGACGTCATGTTTCGCATTTGAAGAATCCCAATTAAATCCTGTTATTGTCCTATATATTAGTGAACCTCACCTGAGTCGGAGCAACCCTTGCACTTCAGAGCGCACAACAGCACCTGTCACTGCGATGACAACCGTCAACTCTTCGTCCACATCGAGATAGACTGCACGTTCACCATCGCCCACCTTGTCTGCCAGCCAACCAGCTCTTGCCGCCTTCCCAGGTGGAGTCTCCGCACCGAACAAGCTCACGCTACTCAGGTCAAAAAGACCAGCAGGTGAGCGTGCACGAAGCGGCGTGCTCAGTATGAAGTTCCGTAACACCTCCGCATTACTTGTCTGTACGTAGCCATAATCCAGTACCTGAACAGAAATTACAATCTCAAGAACGGAGCATGACATATGGTAAAGCATGAGAGATATTCTTCGACAATTTATTAAATTTCCACAACATTTTTCTCACATTTTTGACTTGTGATTCCATCACTGCCCAGACCAAACGATGCATGTGTCATGCAGCAGTACTAATGGGAATGTGGAGCAGTGATATTTGTCTATTGGACATTAACATTGTCACACAGCTGCATCACATTGGATGCTTCAATTGACATACCATGAGTGGCCAAAAAGACTGTCGTTTTTTTGTCTGTTTTAAAGGAAAAAAAATACTGTACATTGTTCATTACATGTTGACAAAACTTTCAAATAAATACATTTTAAAACATTTTACTGGTTGCTAAGGGGCACAGTACAGCACATGTAAAATCCATTACAATGCCTAACAGCTCGACTCAGTGCGAAGCAAAATTGGACTTGCTGTGTAATGTATGTGTAATGTGGAAGGTAAGGTGCACACATACAGTCGTGGCCAAAAATATTGGCACCCTTGCATTTTTTCAAAAATAACTCACAATTTTCTCTAAAAATAAGTTGAAATTGATGAAAGTATTTGGTCTCCACAATTCTTTATTTCACTGTTAATATTACAGAACATTTGTTTTTGATTCAGAACTTAATATATCCTTTAAAATCAGAAAATAAAAAGAAATGCCATTGACAAAAAAAAAAAAACATTTGTATACAAGATCGAGGCTCGTGAAAGAGCTAACATTAATCACACAAAAAGTCAAACCGACACATAAAACACAAAAAATAAGGGGAGCGGTAAACAAGATGGGGAGAGAGGGGGAAGGACACAAACACAACATTTGAGAGCAGGGACATCGGGAGAAATGTGGGAGGCGGAGGGCTTGGGGGGAGGTGGGAGAGGTATAAAACATATGAACACTGCAAGGACTTCCAGGAAAGAAGTTGGAATTAAAAAAATAATTATTATTGACACCCCAGAATATTTGGTCGCAGAGCCTTTGGACAAAATAACTGCAGTCACGTGCTTCCTATAGCCATGATTGAGCTTCCTACACCTCTCTACTGGCAGTTTGGCCCTCTTCTTGTGTAAACTGCTCCAGTTCTCCCAGATTTGAAGAGTTCCTTCTCCCAACTGCTGTTTTCAGATCTCCCCACAGGTGTTCAATGGGATTTAGATCTTGACTCAGTATTGTCCACTTCAGAACAGTCCAGCGTTTTGTCTTGAACCATTCCTGGGTGCTTTTTGAAGTGTGTGTGGGGTCATTGTCCTGCTGCAAGACCCATGACCTTCGACGGAGATCCAGCTTTCTGACACTAGGTTGAACATTGTGCTCCAAAATTCCTTGGTAATCTCATGATTTCATGATGCCATGCACCCAGTGCCAGAGGCAGCACAGCAACCCCAAAACATCACTGAACCTCCTCCATGTTTGACTGTAGGGAAGGTGCTCTTTTCTTTGATGGCTTCATTTTGTTTTTTGTAAACATAGAGATAATGTGCTTTACAAAAAGGCTCTAATTTGGTTTCATCTGTCCACAGGACATTCTCCCAGAAGGATTTTGGCTTGTTCAGGTGTGTTTTGGCAAACTCCAGTCGGGCTTTCTTGTGTCTGTATCTCTGTCTCTCTCTTTCTCTCTCTCTCTCTCCTACCATATAACCCCCTTTCATTGAGTTGGCGACAGAAGGTGCGAGTTGAAACTGTCGTACCTTGTGTCTGAAGGACAGCTTGAATCTGTTTGGCAGTTGATCGAGGTGCTTTCTCCACCATTCGAACAATCCTTCGCTGCAATCTTCGATCAGATTTTCTCTTGCGGCCACGTCCAGGGAGGTTGGCGACAGTGCCATGGGCCTTAAACTTCCTGATAACATTGCATACAGTGGACACAGGAACATCAAGGTTTCTGGAGATGGACTTGTAGCCTTGAGGTTGTCCATGCTTGGCTACAATCTTGTGTCTGACCTCCTCAGAAAATTCTCTGGTTTTCTTTCTTTTATCCATGCTCATTGTGGTACACACAGTGACACAAAACAGCAGAATGACTCCTTTTCTCTATTCAAACTGGTTGAATGAGTGATTTTTATGTAGCAGGAACCTGCAACTCACCACACGTGAGTTCCATCCCAAAGTAAAGGAGAATCACCTGCTTGAAATTTAATAATTTCTAACAACTTCTAAGTGGTGCCAATAATATTGTCCGGGCCATTTTTGGACTTATGTGTGGAATAAGCTAAGATTTAGTCGTTTTTTCAGCTTTTTTTTTTTAGTTCCACGACAAACCAAAGAAATATATATGTGGATACCAAAAGATTTTTTAATTTCAACAATTTTCTGGAAGAAATGGTGCATTATTTGAAAAAAGTGCAAGGGTGCCAATATTTTTGGCCACGACTGTATATGTGAGGTAGTGTTTGTGTGGTTAGACAATGGAATGTACGCTGAAGATTAGGAATCTATTATATATACGTATCTTGTTGCGGTTTTGGCTCCTATAGAGGTAAATAGAGAGATACTCTCGTAGTGTGAACAAAAGTTGTTTCATCGTATTTCATTTCGTTAAGTGTCTGATGTTCATGTAAGCAGATATTCTTTGCGAGTGCATCGATAGGTGTCCGTCACATGTTATTTTCTGCTTCTACATGCTGGTCTACATCCATTTCCTACACTACATAGTACATAGCGCATGAAATGTGCTTCTCAGCCATTTACTCCGTGTATTCAGTGTAGCCAGCCTCGCCCTTCCCCCCAACATCCTACCAAATCTCCTCAAACTGCCTTGAATCAGCTTCGTGTCAAGAGGTCCGCACCAGATGGCACATCCAAAATAATTAAGGGTGACAGCCCGCCAAAACAAATTCCCAGAAGCACTCCATGTCCCGATCCACGAAGACACAATCTCGAGTTGCCACTGGGACTGGGATGGGAATGCACCAATCACGGACAGAGGAGAGGGTCCCTCTGAGCGAGATTCCACCAATGAGAAGGGTGGGGAGGGGGAGCGTGGAAGGAGAAGGGAGCACACAAGCAGTCAAGGCTGGCAGTCTACAGCAGTCTGAAAGAGAGGAGAGGGTATTGAGTGGGCTGTCTAATCTGCTTCAGTCTAAAGCAGTCCACACTCTTGTCCATCCGGCTTCATATTTTACTTTCACTTTCACTTACGCTTTTTGCTTTCACTTTCCCTTTTGTGCTTTTACTTTCACTTTCACTTTTTTTCTCACCATTCTTGCACTTTCATTTCTTCTCGCACCTTCTACATTCTTCCCTTGCATACCTTCGCCTTGCAGCATCCTGCTCGCTGCACTTCCACTATCTGGCTTCATCGTCGGGCCCCTTCGCCTCATCAACACCGAGTGGTCCCGCCAAAACCATGCAAAGTTCACACCACAAACGGGCACATCACCGGGCCACGTGTGGAGAGGCACAGTGCATTGGCAGCTTGGATAGAGGGACTGTAGTGGATAATTAGTAATGAATCGATTCATGGATTAATCAATAAATGAACAAATCAAAAATAGCCATTACAGCCAAATCACTTGGTCATTGTCGTGTCCAAATATCAGCTTCCTAGCTCAAAAGGTGCCTGTGATTTGATGCCACTGGGATTTTGGTTTGCGGTTTATAAACCGCAAATAAACCCAGATGAGAAAGAAAATAAATAAGTACATAATAAATCGATAATAATTAAGTAATTTGCCTGTGATATTGCCCAGATGAGAAAGAAAATACATAAGTACATAATAAATCGATAATAATTAAGTAATTTGCCTGTGATATTGCCCAGATGAGAAAGAAAATAAATAAGTACATAATAAATCGATAATAATTAAGTAATTTGCCTGTGATATTGCCCAGATGAGAAAGAAAATAAATAAGTACATAATAAATCGATAATAATTAAGTAATTTGTCTGTGATATTGCCCAGATGAGAAAGAAAATAAATAAGTACATAATAAATCGATAATAATTAAGTAATTTGTCTGTGATATTGCCCAGATGAGAAAGAAAATAAATAAGTACATAATAAATCGATAATAATTAAGTAATTTGCCTGTGATATTGCCCAGATGAGAAAGAAAATAAATAAGTACATAATAAATCGATAATAATTAAGTAATTTGCCTGTGATATTGCCCAGATGAGAAAGAAAATAAATAAGTGCATAATAAATCAATAATAATTAAGTAATTTGCCTGTGATATTGCCCAGATGAGAAAGAAAATAAATAAGTACATAATAAATCGATAATAATCAAGTAATTTGCCTGTGATATTGCCCAGATGAGAAAGAAAATAAATAAGTACAAAATAAATCGATAATAATCAAGTAATTTGCCTGTGATATTGCCCAGATGAGAAAGAAAATAAATAAGTACATAATAAATCGATAATAATCAAGTAATTAATCAATTAATTGATTAATCAAAAAAAAAAAGAAGTTTTGCCAAAGCACTTGTTCACTATTGTGCCCAAAGTTCAGCTTCTTAGCTCAAAGGATGGCTGAGATATCGCCCGGAAAAATGAGAACCTTGACCTTTGACCCATATAGTCAAAAAAACATTGATAGCCTCACGTTTTCCCTTCAGAATACTCTGGTAAAGTTTGACAACGATAGTTGAAAGCGTTTGCGAGTTATCGCACTCACGCACAAACAAACATTTTCAATTTTCATCACAACAAGCGAGACAGACAGACATATGACGAAAGTTTTCAATTTTTGTTATAACAAACAGCACACAGTCAGGGGTGAAAACATAACCTCCATCCACCTTCAGTGCCAGAGGTAATAAAAGTCACTGACGCAGAAACTTTCAGCACCACCATTGGAATCGTCTATTAACAACCAAACATTTCAAATCCAGTTCAAACTACATGTAGAACGGCACTCAGTAGTGAGCGCACTTCCATCAAGCTGAACACTTTACATTTTGGATCCCACTGATAGGCCGGATCTGCATCCAGACCGTAACCCAAATCGAATCGGCTTGTTCTTCTCACCTATCCAACCCATGCACCAAGATTTGTCATATTCTGTCCACAACCTTTTGAAATAACCTGCTATATAATATCGTTTTTGGCCCCATCTCTCAATGCTGAAAAATCATTTTTAGAAGACAAGCCTGGTGTTGGTTTACGGTTCAGGAGGCTGGCTTGAGATCTTAGGGTCCTGAGTTTGAGGAGCCCATGTCATGCCTTGAATAAACACCAGGTAGGTTGACTCAGCCTGTCATCCTTCCAGGGTCAGCAAAATGAGTACCAGGTGACTGGTTATTATGATGCATTGCATCAGCAGCAATTGCACCCCCAGAAGAATGATGCAACCAGCAGCCACAGGCTGCGCATGAAACACCACCACTTAAAGAAAAAAAAATTCTCGTATCCAGATCTTCACCAAAATTGAATCAATTTATCCTTGTCACACACTCAACCTGTCCACTAAGTTTCATCTGACTTCGTCCATAACGTTTTGAGATATCCTGATCAGAGACAGACAGACAGGAGTGAAAATATAACCTCCAAGTACCTCACGTGGCGCAGGTAATGAGGAAATATAATTTGTCGCAAATGCGTCAAAGGCTGCCTCCACCAGCGTTAGATGTCAACCCGTTGTTACGTTTGATCCAAATGAAATGTGATTTGGGAGAGATAGAGAGCAAAAGAGAAAAATAAGTAAAATAGAGGAAGTACCCTCAGGTTCGACGGTAATAAGTAATAAGTTACCTCAGGTAATAAGTTCTACCATCAGGAGAGCCAGGAAACAACATCTCTCCACTCTGAAGACTGAACTCTCAAACCTGTCTCCCTCCTCCAAATCTTGGTGGCGTCTGGTAAAATCTGTTTCTGGTGTTTGTCCCCTTCCATCCCCTCCCTTACCTCAAACGGCTACACAGCTGACTCCACACGTGAAAAAGCTGAATGCCTCAACTCTGTGTTTGCCTCTAAATCTTGTGTCCCAAACCCGTCCCTCTCTGTACCCACCGTATCCAGTCATACCAGCTGCTCCTGGACTCTGTGTCATTCTCTCCTGACAAGGTGGAGAAGTTTCTGTCAATCCTCGACGACGATTCTGCAACTGGACCAGACGGCATCAGCCCACGGGTCCTAAAATCCTGCTCTGCCGCTCTATCTCACCCTCTCTCTGTTCTCTTTGCCCTCTCTTTTGCTCAAGGTCATCTTCCATCAGCTTGGAAATCTGCCAACATCACCGCTTTACACAAAAAGGTGCAAAAACAGATCCTTGCAACGACAGACCAATCAGCCTTCTCCCAATTATCCACAAAGTCATGGAATCCATCATTGCTTCGGATATCAAATCTTTCCTCTTCTCCAATGGCTTGATCTCTGATCATCAATTTGGATTCAGACCAGGTCACTCTACTCTGGACATGCTGCTTCTGCTGTCTCAACAATGGATGGAGGTCATCAATGTCAAACAGGAAATTAGAGCCGTCTCCCTTGACATATCACGTGCCTTCGATACGGTCTGGCACCCCGCTCTGCTCACCAAACTCTCCTCCTATGGGATCCATGGAAATCTCGATGCATGGTTTGCGGACTTCCTCTCTGGTCATAGTCAACGTGTGGCCCTGAATGGGTTTCTCTCATCTCCCCTTCCTGTTCAAGCTGGAGTTCCTCAAGGCAGTGTTCTGGGCCATGTGCATTTTCTGGTCTTCATCAATGATCTCTCTGACTCTCTTGAAAATCCTCTCTATCTCTTTGCTGATGACTCCACTCTCTGCCGCTCCATTCCTCATCCCTCAGATCGGCAGTCTGCAGCCTCCTCACTCTCTGCAGACCTGGACAAAATCACAGACTGGGCAAACAAGTGGACCATGTCTTTCAATCCTGACAAATCTCACACTCTTACTATATCTCTCCGAAAAGACCGACTGGACAACGCTCCCATCTACTTTCTGAACAATCCTCTCCAGGAAGTTCTGTCGCTCAAGCTTTTGGGTCTCACTATCTGCCATGATCTTTCCTGTGAAAACCACTTTTCCAAGCTGGCCTTCAAAGCCAGTCGCCGACTGGGCATCCTCTGTCGTGCGAGGTCCTTCCTTGGCACACCTGAGCTTCTCACCACATACAAGGCTTTCATCTGCAGCTCAATGAAATACTGTTCTCCCCTCTGGGCTGGTGCTCCTGCCTCACACCGAGCTCGTCTTCACGCTGTTGAAACCAAAGCTTTCAGTATCATTGGAATCTCCTGCGATGAAGCTAACTCCGAGGGCCTTTCACTTACTGCAGGCAGGTTGGTGGTGTTTCTGTCTTATACCGACTCCTCTCCGGCCTTGCTCCCCCAGCTCTATCTGTGCTCTGTCCCCAAAATATTCCTACAGGTCGCACAAGATCTACCAGTAACCCTCTTCTGGTGAAATTGCCAAAATTAAGACTCTGCTCACCCCCACTCCTTCATTCCTCTTTACTCCCACATCTGGAACAAACTCCCTCACTCTCTTCAATCCCACTCTGCCCTCCAGGTCTTTTAAACAGCTGTTCACCACTATCTCTTATCTTCCCCCATCCAAAACCTTGATATATTCTACCCCCGTTAATTTCACCCCAGATCCACTTTTTTGAAATACCAACTTCTTTCCTGGAAGTCCTTGCAATACCCTTGTGTTTTATACTTTAAAAATTGTACTAGTCGGATCCGGATCTTCACCAAAATCACATCAAATCGTCCTTGTCACACATCCAACATGTCCACCAAGTTTCGTCCAAATCCGTCCATAACTTTTTGAGATATCCTGCTATATGTTGGTTTTGGCCCTATCGCTGAACGGTGAAGAATCACTTAAAAATTAAATAATTGTCATATGCGAATCCATACTCAGATCTTCACCAAAATCGAATCTATTTGTCCTTGTCAGATACACAACCGGTCCACGAAGTTTCGTCCAAATCCGTCCACAACTTTTTGAGATATCCTGCTATATATCGTTTTTGGCCCGATCTCCCAATGGTGAAGAATCACTTAAAAAATTATAGTAGCCGGATCCGAATCCGGATCTTCACCAAAATCGAATCATTTCGTCCTTGTCACATACGCTACATCTCTGCCAAATATCGTCCGAATCCGTCCACAACCTTTTTGAGATATTTTGTTCACAAACGAACAGACAGACCTTTGGTGGTGGAGGTAACAACAAACACAACAACAAATACCTCATCGAACAATTCGTACACAAGCGGAACGTTCATCCGCAACGATTCCTCACTCAGCGTTCCCAGCTCCTTGTTGAGCAGCTCTCCGAGACTCAAGAGCAGCGAGATCAAGGGCAGCGCTGGGTCGGCGGCCTTGAGGGCGGCCGCGCACAGCCACAGGCCGGCACGGCGGACATGCACGAAGCGCCGGCCGGACACACTCACTGCCACAGGAGGCACGCCGGGTCCGAGGGCCGACACGGCCTCGTAAAAGGTTCCGGTGATGGCGGGGTCCGCGTCCCCTCTGTAATCACGGAAGAGCAGCAGATCTCCCCTTGGGGAGAGCACGAACAACTGCGAGAGCATCGCTTGATCGCAGCTCGGATCTTCATCCCAAAGGGCGAGATTGACGGTGGTTGTTGTTGGGGTACCTGTTCGAGTTGTTGATTTGTGCAAGCCAGTAAGGAGGGATGTGACGTGTTTGACGCAGGTACTCGAATGGCTTCCGATTCCGACTTCCGAGTAAGCTGGGACCCCAGATCGAAAATCCCAAAGAAAATCAATTGGACAAATCCCAAAGAAAATCAATTGGACAAATGCCATAGGAAATTGGACCAATAGGATCTGCTGGTTTCAATAAAGAAAGTGAAATACTACACCAGGATAAATACCAATAAACCACAACGACACTCTTTGACGTCATGACGTCGACCGATATGACTCCGCCCACATTATTACATCATTATAATACTTGTACCAAGTTTGCTTTAAATCTATTCAACTGTTCTCAAGTTATCACATTTTTAGCTGACATGACCTCTGACCTTTGACTTCTTGACCCCAAAATTGAATCAATTCATGTCTACGTCATTAAATATACCTCTTTTTTTTTGTATACAAGATCGAGGCTCATGTAAGAGCTAAATCGTGTAAGAGCGTGTACCTGTACCATGTTTTAATTTAAATTCCTTCAGCTGTTCACAAGTTATCACATTTTTATCTGACATGACCGCTGACCTTTGACTTCTTGACCTCAGGACCCCAAAATCTAATCAGTTAAGCAATAAAAAAGTGGGTCAATGGGACCAGTAGGAGACCAATAAAATACCAAAATATAAATGAACAGGATTGAAAATAACCAATCGATATATATGGGAAAATTACATGCCCAGGCTGGGAATTGAACCCAGGTCCTCTGGGTTGTAGTTAAAGTATTTTTGTCGGTCTATGGGTTTTCAGACCAGTTAACTCTAATGGGTTGTAGAGGACCAATTGAACTTAAAGGTTCCTATTGGTTTATATGGGTTTTCAGACCAGTTACATCTTATGGTTCCTATTGGTTTATATGGGTTTTCAGACCAGTTACATATTATGGTTCCTATTGGTTTATATGGGTTTATATGGGTTTTCAGACCAGTTACATCTTATGGTTTCTATTGGTTTCAACCGAATCTGCTTCGGTTTCTATTGGAAACTCTACAGGTTCCTGGAGAAACCAAGAGAAACCGTGATTTCCAATAGAGACCCATAGAAATGTCCTACTGTTCTCTGTGGGTTCTTTGACCTGGAACTCATTTTGCCGACCTCCGAAGGATGACAGGCTGAGTCAACCCACCTAGTGTTAATTCAATGGCATGACAGGGGCTTGAGCTTAGCACCCCAGGATCTCAAGCCAGCCACCTTAACCATTAAGACTACACCAAGCTTTAATCTACAAGAACATGAAAACAAGATGTTGGTACATTCAACAGAAAGTATTTTGCCCTTTCAACCCAATGTCCCTTTTGATGGTTTTACCAGATCTAGTCTGGTATGGGACAATTGGGACATCAACAGGGGTTATGCAATTTTGGGGGCTGTCTTTGACTAAAAGGTTGTACGGCTGGAGTCACAGGTGCAGGGCTGGATGAAGGGTCAACCTCTGCTGTTGGCCTTAGTGGTGGAACCAGAGTAGATGTTCTTGAAATAATGGCTTCAATTAAATTGATGAATTGATGTTCAACTAGAACGCCACTCAGTAGAGCGCATACTCCCGCCGTGGGTTTAATTGGAATAATACGTTTTGTTTAACATCCCCTCTCCCCAAAACAATAAATGAAAAATAAAGTAGGCCCTAACTGTCAGAGAATTAATTTTGATATATGTATCTCGGAATTAGAGGAGAAAAACATCATTTAAGAATAAGAATAAAATCTTTAATGCAGTAAAACAGAAAAAATCTTTCCCAAAAAAATTTCCAAAAAAATTTCCTGGATCCGGAATAATATCCTGAGCTTCACCAAAAACTAATAAATTCTTCCTTATCCCAAGGGCAATCATCCCACCCACTTTCATCCAAATCCGTTCAGAACTTTTCCAGATATCTTGTTCACAAACACACGAACACACACACACACACACACACACACACACACACACACACACACACACACGATCGAATGCATTACTCCCTGGCGGAGTAACAAGATATAGATTGAGGTATGCCAACTGCCGGGTCAAGCAAGAACACCTGACGTTTCGGGTTTTAACCCTGACGTTTTGGGTACTTATTACTATTTGATCTTAACTACCATTTTTACTCCCGCCAGGGAGTAATGCATTCACTCGTGTCTGTGTGTGTGTGTGTTTGTGTGTGTGTGTTTGTGTGTGTTCGTGTGTTCGTGAACAGGATATCTGGAAAAGTTCTGAACGGATTTGGATGAAAGTTGGTGGGATGATTGCCCTTGGGATAAGGAAGAATTGATTCGTTTTTGGTGAAGCTCAGGATATTATTCCCAATCCAGGAATTTTTTGAAGGATTTTTTTACCATTGGAAGATAGGGCTCATTTTTTTAAACATTATCTTCTATATATTCCATATTTAACATTGTGATATAAAAATAGTTTTCATATTTGTTGTAAATGTAGTTTAAACTCGTGGTTATGCGTTAGAGCGGTATATTTTTTTTAGCAGCGTCGTCTTCAATGTTCATTTTTTTTTTCTAATAAAGACATAATTTGTCATTTTATAACCACCAAAGTGTGTATTAGGTTTCCCCGTTTCATAAAATGTATCATTTGATACGTATAATGCTTTAAAACTGTTTTTGTTTTTTTGTTTTTTTACCTCAGAAGAGATATCAACATTTAGCTCAGCGAATGTCATTCGCGGTGTTGGGTATTTTGATAAACTTATAAAGACTTAGTTCCAGATTTGTCAATGGCTGAGGTATGTTAACAAACGAATAAAACAGATTTGGCAAAATTCCAACTTTTTTTTAAAAGATCGCATATTCACCCAGGGGTGTGAGAGGCTCAAGAAGAAGAAACCTCGCATGGGCTTCCCAGACCAAATAAATAATTCTCGTTCTGGCTCTGCGATTTTCAGGTTTATTACTCCCGCCAGGGAGTAACGCATTCAATCGTGTCCGTCCGTGTGTGTGTGTGTTCGTATGTTCGTGTGTTTGTGAACAAGATATCTGGGAAAGTTCTGAACGGATTTGGATGAACGTTGGTGGGATGATTGCCCTTGGGATAAGGAAGAATTGTTTAGTTTTTGGTGAAGCTCAGGATATTATTCCGGATCCAGGAATTTTTTTTTTTTTTTTTTTCGGAAAGATTTTTTCTGTTTTACTGCATTAAAGCTTTTATTCTTATTCTTAAATGATGTTTTTCTCCTCTAATTCCGAGATATATCAAAATTAATTCTCTGACAGTTAGGGCTTACTTTCTTTTTCATTTATTGTTTTGGGGAGAGAGGATGTTAAACAAAACGTATTATTCCAACTAAACCCACGGCGGGAGTATGCGCTCTACTGAGTGGCGTTCTAGTTTCACATGTTACTGTCATTGCTTTTGCTTTTCAGGACAAAGTTCCAAAGACCAGCTCATGAGAACGTTCAACATAGACCTGCCTGAGACATGTACCAACACCATGGATGTCTTGGGCAATGTCGTTTACTGGAAACGGATCAATACATTTCAAGAATCAGACATTAACAAGGGTGAGACACAAAGGAATTGAGGACATCCTTGAGAGGAAGGATTCCATTCAGCAGATAATGTCAGGTTTACCAGTGAGTGGCAGCTTGGATTGAGAGATCTGTCAAATGTGTACGCAGACCTCGGAAGTTGGATGTCCATCGAGTTAGGTAGGGATGGGGGAGGTGGCGCTGTTGGCAAGGAGAGGGAAAGGGGGAGGGAGGTGTGGGAGTGTGGGTGGGAAGTGTATGCTGAAACGTGGCATGAGCATGGAGGGGGTGGGGCGGTGGGGAAGCAGAGAGGGGCAGGATGCTGGAGAAGCTGAGAGGGAGCGGAACGCTAGGAAGCAGAGAGGGGCGGGATGCTGGGGAAGCAGAGAGGGAGCGGGACGCTGGGAAACAGAGAGGAAGCGGGATGCTGGAAAAGCCGAGAGGGAGCGGGACGCTGGGGACGCAGAGAGGGGCGGGATGCTGGAGAAGCTGAGAGGGAGCGGGATGCTGGGAAGCAGAGAGGAGCAGGATGTTGGAGAAGTATGTAAGTGGCAGGATGCTGAGAAAACAAACTGCTTGACTGAACCACCTCAAAAAATAATTGGGTCCAACACCTGCCTGGAGGGGGAGCACAAATGTTTTCCAAAGAAAAAAAATCCCAGGGAGTGAGAGGGGGCACCCACTACCTTGGAGGGAGAACTTATTTTGCTGGAAAATAACAAGAATTACAGCACTGTGTTCACCACCAGCGACAAAATCCGGCAACAGGCCGATTGGGAAACGCGTGTTTAAAACAGTCTTAAATGATGAACTTGCGCGATTGGCAAACATACTGTTATATTGGTTGGGTAGGGGGATATATAGATTTAGGTAGATCTGCATAGGTAGGTGCTCCGATGTCGCGAAGAAGAAGAACCATCTCGACGTAAGTAAGTCAGGGACCTGTCTAGCCCGGTTTGTCGGAGTAAGCTGCGTATCTGTGTCCCCGCCACGAGGGGGCGGGGCATGTTAAGTAGTTCTCGGGTTTATGCTAATTCCCCGGTGTGTCGTCCCCTCTGTGATCATTCCGGTGTCCTTATGGCAATACATCACATACATTAGCGAGGCCCATTAGCGCACACATTAATTAATCCCCCGCCACCACAATGACTTACGGAAGAACAGACCGGAAGCGACCACACACTACGGCGCCATGGCAGGCATACATCAAACAGGCAGGCTGAGAGACACGCCCAGGAAGGCTCATGACTGGCCGGGGGGAGGGGCGAGCAACAACCAGGACACAGATTGGAGAGGTGGGGAAGATGAAGGACGTGCCACACTGATTGGCCACCGACAATGACGTGCCACACGATGATGTTACACCAAAGGCGCGAGACACTCGGCCAATCACTGCGGAGGGCGCGAAACATTATCAACAAGCGACGCGCTCATTGGAGGAGAAGCACCGGGACGTGAGGAAGGCGCGAAAGGCCGCAAGGAAACGACGCACTGGTTGGAGGGGAAGAGAGCTGACGTCACGGGACAGGCAGTAAACTCGCTGGCCGGCATTTTAGAGCTTCTCGTTCTTGGATTCATCCTGCCCGGACCTCTCTCCCCTTCTGGCCTTTTCGTTCCCGGTTGGACTTTTGCTTGGTGGACGTTGGCAAGACGGTGGGGCACCGACAATCATCCTCACCTGGTGCCTGTGTGCGAGTGATGTGCTGTGTGGCGTGGGACGGACCGTGCAGCAAGGCCTGTTCGCGCCAATGACCTAGCGGTTCGCACCGAGAGTCAGTCGGACGAAGCCTGACCGACCCGACATCCAGACTGAGATAAGCTCGCACACACAAACACAACGTTTTATTTTATTAGTCCCCTACCGGTGTACGCCGGAGGGTACTATAGGTTTGCACGCCGTCCCTCCGTCTGTCCATCTGTCAGTCCGTCAGTCCGTCAGTCCGTCAGTCCATCAGTCCATCAGTCCGTCAGTCCGTCAGTCCGTCAGTCCGTCAGTCCATCAGTCCGTCAGTCCATCAGTCCGTCAGTCTGTCAGTCTGTCCGTCCGTCAGTCTGTCAGTCCGTCACACAAAGAACAGTTTTCCGGACTTCTTTTCTAAACGCTTAAAGCTAATGATTTCAAACTTGGCACATGGTTTCCTCATGATAAGTTACAGATCAAGTTCGAACTTCACAACGTTTTGATAATTTTTGACAAAGTTATGGCACTTTGAACTTTGGGAATTCTGATAATTCTGATGACCCTTAACTCAGTGCCATTTTAAGTTTTAATTTCCTTTAAAAAAGATTTTCTCTGCAATAATAGGACCGATTGAGATCAAATTTTCACCGTAGGGGGGACTTGGTCTGTAGAATATTTTAATGGTAATTATGACGTCACAGGTCACGTGGTTCGGCCTCCATCTTGTTTTTCGTGAAAACACGAAAACCCCTTTTTCTCTGCAACGGCTGAACAGATCGAGGCCAAACTTTGCAGGCAGAATCGCATACCCATGACGAACAAAAGAGTCAGTGAGCACAACGTCATGCATCACATGGTTTCAGAGTTATGATGTTTTTAAGCATGAACCTTTAAAACCGAGCTCCTCCCTCATTTTTGATCCAATCGAGGGGAAACTTCACAGATCTGTTCAGCATGTCAGTCTACTAAAATGTCCTTTTGGAATTTGCGATAGGGCACGTGGTTTGGCAGATATCGTTAATTAAACGAAACTATTAAAAAAATGGATATCTCTTGAATCACTAGTACCTCAGACCGTGAGTTGGTAATTATATAATTCACACAGTGCAATACGTGCAGGCCGCTCCACGGAGCGACCATGTGGGCTTATCAACAAGGCGAGGCATGACACACATGTGTCTCAGCATACCTCAGATCAAGTTTGAAAACCAGCATCAACCGTGCATAAATTTGCATATTCGATCATTTTTGACAAGGTTATGGCACTTTGAACTTTGGTAGGGGACATGTATTGCTGCGCAATACTCAGAATGCTTGTTATTGTTGCTATTTCTTATTAGTCCCCGACCGGTGTACACCGGAGGGGACTATAGGTTTGCACTCCGCCCCTCCGTCTGTCAGTCTGTCAGTCTGTCCGTCTGTCAGTCTGTCAGTCTGTCACGCAAAGAACAGTTTTCCGGACTTTTTTTCTAAACTCTTAATGCTAATGATTTCAAACTTGGTACATGGTTTCCACATGATAAGTTACAGATCAAGTTCGAAGTTCACGACGTTTCGATCATTTTTGACAAAGTTATGGCACTTTGAACTTTGGTAATTTCCCCAACAGTTTTCCGGACGACAGACTGCCAGTAGGGGACATGTATTGCAGCGCAATACTCAGAATGCTTGTTCATTCTCCCATTTGTTGTGTAGTTCGAAGTCTGTGTGCAAGAGCGCTCAATAGGGGGTTTACTTTTTACCGGCGCGTCTTTTGTTGTCGGGTACCGTTTAATAAATATTTATTTTTGTACATAATTCCGTTTTCGTTTGTGAGTTACTTTTCGCAGGTTGAAGACTGCGCGAGGCCGTGAAGGTAAGTGGGCATTCTCCCCCAAACTCCCCCTGCTCGCGTATCATCCGCCATCAATTGGAAACGCCTCAAAGTAAGCTCGAATAGCCATCCGTGGACGCTCTGTCTTAATAGAGTCGTCCACAGGACAATACATTTAATGCACTATTAAAAAAATTAACTCAACACCTCTTATCCATGTCACCCTCCCACGGTTATATCAGAACGAGCTGATTCGTCACACAGTCACGGATTGCTTAACCCCAATATGGGGCCATTCAAAAATTAAATAATGTTTTTTTTTTTTTTAGTAATTTGCATAACGTAACATAACACTTGATAACCATGCGTTCTCACTGGCGTATTATTCAACATATTGTTGCGGATCTCAACGTCGGCCTCCCCCTTACCAAGGGGGGATTAATCCCCTTGTCTTTTATCTAGCCGATGTGATCCGGGGCTATGACGTTCCTTCCGGTCAGCGTTGAATAGGGTGGTAGGCCGAATTATTCCTATTACCTAATTACCAACGCCTCCCGGGAAGCAAGGAAATAACCCCGCCCGAACCACGGTTTTAGTGGAAACGCCAAGTGATAGCGAGCCGTGATCCGGGCTGTTAACAGGTACTAAACCCGATCTGAGCGGTTGTAATCGTGCCATGTTTACCCAATGGAAGAAATCACGAATACGGTCGGATTCAGAAGAAAGGAAGAACAGATTGGTTTATTAACACTTTGTACAATGAAGAAGAAGAAGCAGAATACACAGTGCAGCCTTATACAGTCTTATACTTATCCCAGGACAAACGGGCCCGCACACACAGACACACTCACACGGGGATGTAGAAGGTTGGGGTTGATGGTCCAGGGATGATGTCCACAGCTCGTTCTCCGGGTCCCCGACTCGCCGTGAAGACGATGGTAGGACAGACGGCAGGCGCTCCCCGCGTGTCGTTGGCGCGGATCGGACAATTATCGGGGAAAAGGTACGCTAGGCTGGCGGTTACTTCGCGGCTCAGCCACGTAGGTAATAAACGAACCGGCGCTATATTCGCTCCCAACAGTTCAAATGGCGAAGCGCCTCTCCCAATCATCCTCTTTGGTAAAGCGCATATACTCCTTCTGGCCAGTCCTTTCGCACGAGTCCTTCAAACAACGATTGCAGTTGCGTCAATCCTCAATAATCCTTTTACAAAGCCCCTCGCTCCTCAGTCCTCTTTAATCCTTTTACAAAGCCCATCGCTCCTCAGTCCTCTCGAAGGGCTTTGCGTGCACGGTTATATAGCACCGCCCAGCGAACCCTCTCGAATCTGCCAGCCGCGCTTGACCACGCTCCTCACGCCATTCCACCCGAGCCCTGGTTGGTTGTTGGGTCTTACCGGCTCCGCCCTTGACGTCTGCTTGACGTGGCCACACCCCGACCTCACGCTCCGCCCCTTTTTCAGGCCTTACCTCGTGGCATTTGGCTGGTTTGAGCATCCTAATGTGAGGGCAATAGCAAAAATGGGGCGCAGACTGGATGCTGCCCAGCGATGTAGATTTGGAGGGTGGGCCGCAAAATGAACGGGACCTAAGCTTATTATTTCTTTTACACAACGCAGGTATCACTATTGGAAATGGCCTTATCTCACATATACTATGAATGAATGAATGAATGATCGTTTTAAGGCCATTTTTCCCTGCTAGGGCGGGGGTTAGCCTTGCGGGCCCCATGACAATCATGGTTCCCTGTTTGAGGCAATGTTTTTATGGCCGGATGCCCTTCCTGACGCCAACCCTTGGTCACGCTCTTACGATGCGCAGGGATCTCACATATACTATGACATAACTAATGTTCTAAGGTGGCCTACGTGTTGCATGTGGACTAACTATGGGGGCAAACCTTTAACCTTTATTGATCATATATGTACACTTCTCAGAACCGCAACACTGCACCCCTCCTTCGCCAGGCTCATCCCCGAGCCGAACCCACACACCAGTGAGCCCGACCGGTTCTGATGCAAGGGTCAGGACTACTTTTTAATTAGTGTGACACTTAAGGTGTAGTTTCTCTCTACATTTAACCTAACACCCTGTGTGCGACAGTTTTAAACACTAGATATGTTCCACCTACTGCGTTGTGTACTAACTAACAGACTCACGCCCACAATTAACCGAATTACGGAAAGAATTCGCAAACTATACATAAAGCCGGTGGGGAGCATGTTATTTACAAGACAACTAATTATTTACAATACTACAACCCAGGACCTGTTCTTTTTGTGGGAGAGAAAAGGAATTTTGAGAAGAGGAAACACAGAATGCACTGCACCAATACACCATACACCAATATGCACAAAAATATAAAAAATGCACAAAAAGCACCAAAATGCACAATCACAAAAAGGCACAAAAACATTTCAAATTAATCAATGATGTCTTGTGCTTGCTTGGCTGCTGGGCCGTTGTATCTTGGCTGCATCTTCTTCTTCGGTGTGCCGTAATAACTTGGAGATCTTCTTTTCCTGGCACACCGGAATAATAAAAATTGCACAAACCGTGTCCGCTTTTTATTTTGGCCAGCAGGGCCAACTTAGGTGGTCCGACTGCATGGCATCGAGGCCACTTAAAAACACAGTGGTCCGCAGGGCAAGATAACGCTTGCAGCGATTGTCTGCCCAGCAAAGGTGCCAGGCCACAGAACGTGTGGTCCATATGGTGTAACGGTGCAGGCAACAGGCAGCAGGGTGCAGCGCAAAGGTGCAGCCGCACAGCTCAGGGTACCTGCACACTCCCCTCAACAAAAGATAATGGGTCCATGGGTGGGGAGGAAAGACAAAGCGGAGAGAGTCAGCGGGGGAAAGGGCGCAAGGGTACACGTCAAAACAAGGTAGTGCAACATGAGGGGTGCGGGAGAGCGAGCGGAGAAAGCTCGTCCCTAGCCGTTTGTCACCCCCCATGTCAACCTACGCTACCCTTGCCCCTCCCCGTCTTTACACCTTACAATTTACAAATTCGTCGCTACCGTCTTGTCTCCCATATCTGCCCCTAAACCAAATTCGTCATCTAATCCGTCCCAAGAAGGAAGGGATGGAATCACACACAATGTCTCACCCACGTCATGATGCGTCTTTCATTCCAAATCGTCTGCAAAACCCGGTGTGGAGTCCTGTCACCTTGGTGAGTGGATGTGGATGGTGTGAAGAGATTTCATCCTAACTATCCTCTAATTGACATTACCTCACTTTACACTACCCGGGGTCTTGCCCTGCCAATCCAATTGGCCTCTTTACACTATGTGGTTCTAAAAACCAATTCCCATTGACCATCCCTGTGGTGCCTCTCAAATTTGGGGTCTCACTCCCCCAATTTTTCCTACTGTGCCCTCGCACAATTTCGGGGCTGAGTCGTGTGGCTCTACCAGCAGGTCTACGTACCTGCGCGCCTCCACCACTGAAGTCGCCACCCGAGCTTGCCTAGCTCCTCACAACTACCCTACACTGGGGAAGGCCCTCCTGGCTCTCTCACCCCTCTGATGCCCTCTCTGGCATTGGGCTACTCGGGTCCTTCTCTCGGATCCTCGGGCCTCGCTGAACTCTACACTGAACTCTAACTGGCTCCCAGAGCCTACCTGCGGCCTCACCTGGCCGACAGACTACCAGTGGCGGAGTGCCCATTTAACCATACTTACCAATTAAGCCCACACGCCCAGCCATTCCACTCACTTATGCACCTCTCAAAGCAACGACTTGCTACTCCCTGCACCACAGATGTCAATATCCAGCAATTTACCTACTCCCTCTACCTAACTCTTAAACTACCCTCCCCGGGTATTCGTGAAGGGGTCCAGCTTCCCCCAATCCACTCCTTCGCACCATGCACTCCACACCACTCATTCCACACTACTCACTCCACACACCATTTATTCCACACCACTCAGTATTCTCACCAAATATTCTCACTTGCACCCCACGCAAGTCAATCACTCAACACACGTACACACATCCTCAATACTCCATTCATACACTTTCTCCGGTCATCCCAGACCAATGCCTCATTTCACCAAGTTCATTCATAACCAATTTCACTCAATTCCTCATTTCACCTAGCCCAAGAGGCACCCACAATTACACACACACAGCATCATCTAACTATCTCCTTCCCTCTAATACTGGTGCTTTCCCCGTCTTCCCTTATACTAAGCACTTCCCTCGTCATTAACATCCACCTAATCTGACTACGTCCCCTATACCTGTCCAAATGTCACTACTTAACTCTCAGTCTCCTATTGTCATTTTTCTAAATCCCTAACCATTATCCTAGCCCGCCCTCGGCTAGCTTTCACTGCCAAACCCCATACTCTACTGCTCATGTGCCCCAAGAATGTGAGGGATGGTAGAGCAACCATCCCTCTACACTGAGCACTACTCCCAATACCATCACCCCCCAGTCCTCTCGCACTATGAGCCCCCGTCATTAGAGGTACTGGGTCCTGCCTCGGCCTCTAAAGCCAAGGTGATCCATGAGGGCACCTGCTCGCCGGTGTAGGGTCTTAACCGGTCGGCATGGACGATCCGAGGGAGGGCTCGTGGCCCCATTTTGATTTTAATGACGACATCACAGATTTGCGACAGGACAACCCCCGGGCCTTGCCAGGGAGAGGTGAGCTTAGGACACCTGCCCTTCCGCCTCCGGGGATTGAAGAACCAGATCTTCATCCCCGGAGCGTACTGACTCCCCTGGCTCCGGTGGTCGTACCTGCGCTTCATCTTGGTACCCGACAGCTGGAGCTGGTGGCGTGCGAAGGCATGGACCCTTTCCATGCCTTCCTCCAAGTGACGTGCATAGCCCTCACCCGGTGGTGTATTAGTGGACTCTGGCACGGGACCGCATAGCAGGTTGGCGGGAGCCCTCAACTCCCGCCCATACATCAGCAACGCTGGACTGCATGCGGTGGCTCCGTGCTGGCTAGTTCGGTAGGCCATTAACAAATACAGGAGATGTTCGTCCCAGTCATCCTGATGGGTGGTGGTGAACAATGCCAATTGTTGAACCAGGGTTCTGTTGAATCTTTCCACCATCCCGTCAGATTGAGGTCTTAAGGGCGTTGTCCGTGTCTTTCTAATTGACAGGAGTCTGCACACATCTTTTAGCAATTGACTCTCAAAATTTCGACCCTGATCGGTGCGCATCTCCTGTGGAATCCCATGCCGGCATACAAATCCTTCCACGAAAGCCTGTGCCACCACCCCGGCTTCTTGGTTGGGGAGGGCATAGGCCTCCGGCCACTTGGTGAAATAGTCCATTACAACGAGGATGTACTTATTACCTTGGCGGGTGCGGGGTAGTGGTCCTAGAATATCCATAGCCACCTGCTCAAGGGGGGCCCCCACCTGGTGTAATTGAAGGGGGGCCCTCATCCTCTGTGCTGGTCCCTTTTTAGCAGTACAGGCGTCGCATCTCCGACACCAGTCCTGTATATCGCGCCCCATATTTACCCAATAGAACCTCCGGCGGACCCGAGATGTTGTCTTTGTCCTGCCCAAATGGCCGCCGGAGCGGGTACCATGCACCTGCTGTAATATTGTGTTCTTAAATTTGTCTGGGACTATCACCAGCCAGGAAGTTCTCTCAGAGGGAATCTCCACCCACTTGCGGTATAAGATGTCATCTTTCAACTCCAGGGTTTGCCACTGAGCCCAATATGCCTTTGTTGGCGCCCTGAGGGGGGTGACCTCTTCCCCATTAGGTCTTTGTCCCAATCGAACCCATTCGTACACCGGTCCCAGGACGGGATCCTCCCGCTGGGCCGTGCTCCAAGCCAATGTTCCAAATTCTTCATCTGCGGTTAGTGGCAAAATTGGCCCTCTCACCCGGGTTGCACGGACTACGAGGGTAGGGGTAGAATCGCCCAATTGTTCCCTCTCCTCGTGTCTCGCACAAAATTTGCAGTTTTCCCCCAAACAAGGACGCCGAGAGAGTACATCGGCATTCCCATGGGCCTTCCCAGCCCTATGGGTCACACTAAAATCGTACTGCTGCAACTTTTCCAACCACCTTGCAATTTGGCCCTCCGGTTCCTTGAACCGAAGGAGCCATTGCAAGGAGGAATGGTCAGTTGGAACCAAAAATTTCCGCCCATACAAGTATGGGTGGAAATGGCTCATGGCAGCCAGCATAGCCAATAGTTCCTTGCGAGTGACGCAATAATTTCGTTCGGGCCTACTCATGGCCCGACTATAATACGCGATCACCCTCTCCACGCCCCTTGTGTCTGAGACAAAACTGCGCCCAATCCTTCCTGGCTTGCATCCGTGTCCAGGGTAAATGTCCCGTCACTAGTGGGGTAAGCTAGAACGGGTGCGGATGTCAAACACCCCTTCAATGCTGGGAAGGCCTCCTGGCACTCCCTTGTCCAATTAAATATCGTCCCCTTCTCCATAAGCCGGTGAAGGGGCCAGGCCAACTCTGCAAATTTTGCCACAAAACGCCGGTAGTAGGAGCAGAGTCCCAAAAATCCCCGCACCTCCTTGATGGTACGTGGTGCGGGCCACTCCTCTACCGCTGTAATTGTGCCTGGGTCTGTTTTTACCCCCTCGCAACCGATAACGTGACCGAAATAGGCCACCTCTCTTGCGAACAAAGTGCACTTACTCGGACTCAGCCTCAACCCTGCCTGTCTGAGGCACCCAGTCCCAAAAATCCCCGCACCTCCTTGATGGTATGTGGTGCAGGCCACTCCTCTACCGCTGTAATTTTGCCTGGGTCTGTTTTTACCCCCTCGCGACCGATAACGTGACCTAAATAGGCCACCTCTCTTGCGAACAAAGTGCACTCACTCGGACTCAATTTCAACCCTGCCTGTCTGAGGCACCCAAACACCTAGTCCAAATTAGCTATTGCCTGTAAGAATGTTTTCGCATGTACCAGGACATCATCCAGGTACACCAGGCATGATTGCCATGGCATGCCGCCTAGTACATGCTCCATCAATCGATCAAAGGTGGCAGGGGCGTTACACAAACCAAACGGCATCACAGTGAACTGATACAGCCCCTTACCTGTGAAAAATGCTGTTTTCTCCTTCCCTGCCCTATCCATCTCCACCTGCCAATACCCACTCTTGAGGTCCAAAGTTGAGAACCAATTTGAGCCCGCAACGGCATCGAGGGTGTCATCAATTCTTGGCAGGGGATACGAGTCTTTGAGTGTCACGTTGTTTAGCTGGCGATAGTCCACGCAGAAACGCGTGGTCCCATCTTTCTTTTTGACCAGCACAACAGGTGACATCCAAGGATTTCCCGAGGGCTCGATGATACCTGCATCGAGCATTTTTTCTACCTGCTCGTCAGCTTCCTCCCTCTTGCTCCAAGGGAGCCGTCGGGCGGGCTGACGAATAGGCCGGGCCTCACCGGTGTGGATATGATGTTTCACCAGGCCCGAACGTCCAATACCCTCGGAGGACAAGGAGAAGATATCGAAATGGGATTCAATTAATTTATGTAAGGCCTCCCTCTGGGTACCTCCCAACTCTACGCTACTACGATTTACCATCTCACAAAGGGGATCGGGCCAATTCCTACTACTTCCTGAAGGCTCCCTCTGGGGCCGGCTCGGCTGGACGTTCTCGTCCCTCACCGGCGCGACTTCGTTAACTGGGGTGCAGCCGGCTATCTTCATGCCCCTTACTATCGTGCGTGGTTCTGTACTGATATTAATTACCCGGACGGCCACCACCGGCCCGTCCGTTTTTACGAGGGTGCGGCCCACAATTAAACCCGGGGTGGACTGCGCTGCCACCGGTTCGATTAGGTCGCAGGACTCCTGCCATGTTGGGCGAGCTAACCATTGGGCCGGCACTATGGCCTCGGCCCTCGGAGGGATGGTCATGGCCTCAGAAGCCTCTAGCTCCATCCTCTCGGCCGTGCTCACCCCCTCCAATGGTAGCTCCTCTACTCCCACTTGCAGGGTCCCCCGGCACAAATCGATTTTACAACCGCTGGCAGTCAACAAATCCAACCCTATTAAGCATGGGTCGCACACCTCCGCCACCCAAACTTTTCTTTCTCTTTTTACCGACCCGAACTTGAGGGTTACGAAATCACGCCCTATGATCGGGGCCGTTACCCCGGTAGCCAGCTGCAAACTATGATTTTCCAGACGCTGGATTTTATCCCAGCTGTGTGCACTCGAATTAAGGATCACAGGGCTGATGATCGTGGAGCTCGCTCCTGTGTCCATTACGGCGTCTACCCCCACGCCGGCAATTTTGCACCGAATCGTCAAGCTACCTGTACCAATTTGGCCACAATGAATGACCTGTCGCGTCAATGAGGGCGCTTCACCATCCCCTACTACCGTACACGGCCCTGTATGCTCGGCACCTTCTAGTTTCCCGGGCCCTGGCGGGGGGGGGGGGGGGGGGGGGTGTCTGGGGTCGGCTAACCCGACCGACCCATACGAGGC
Organism: Myxine glutinosa; assembly: GCF_964187855.1. Classification (NCBI taxonomy): domain Eukaryota; kingdom Metazoa; phylum Chordata; class Myxini; order Myxiniformes; family Myxinidae; genus Myxine; species Myxine glutinosa. The sequence continues at coordinate 38,679,196 of NC_136267.1, forward strand.
GGAGTTGATGGATCTGGCTGCCGGAGTCCATCCCGGCGCGGAGCTCGACACTCTCGCGCCCAGTGACCCAGCCGACTACAATTATAGCACCTCACCTGGTAAGGTGCTTGCCTCCGAAATTCCGAATTTCCCCCCCTGAAGGTCCGAATTGGGGCATTTGATCGTGGCCCACCGTGCCCCCCCCCCCCCCCCTGGGCCGGCTGCCATGGTCCAGGTCCCGCCAGATGCTGGTCCACCAACCTCCGGACCATGCTCTCCAGGTCAGGGCCCCTTTCGGGGGCGGACCCCCTTGGAGGGCCGCCACCAGCCACGGGCCCTACCTGGCACACCGCCACGGCGTGGCGCTCGCTTCCCCGGGCCAGGGGCCTCGCTGCTTCCAAACGGGCCGCAGCGTCAGCCGCCTGGCTCAAGGTCTGCGGGCGCCACATGGCGAGCTGTTGTCGGAGCTCCGGGTCCGGGAAGGCCTGGATAAAATGATCCAGCGCCAGGCCTTCCTGGGAACCCGCTGCCATGTCCGCGTGTGCAATCCCGACTGCACGGCTAATTTCGTAAGCAAGTTTCCCGATGGTCTCCTGGGGCTTGCGTTGTCGCACCGCGAGCTGAGCTTTAACAAGCTCGCTCTGCTGTTCAACGCCGAATCTGTTAATTAAAGCCGCACGGAGGGCTGGCAGGGTGAAAGCACCCGGTGGTAAAGCTGTCAGCATCTCCGCCGCCGCGCCGCGCAATGCCCCCACAAGGTGTACTCCACCTTCCTCCACATTCCAACCATTGCCCCTACACACATGGTCGAATTGTGCCAGGTACGCCCTCAGATCTCTCTTACCGTCATAGGACGCGAGTGGAACCTTATGGCCGCCCGAAGGCCGGACCCCGTGCGTCGCTCCTTGCAGGGTTAGCGCGGGGCTGAACCGTTCGGGCCCCCACAGTACACTATTCCCGGGGGGCTCGCATGCGTCCCCCGTCCCTCTAAAGACTACCACTGTCGGTGTCGATGCTTGGGTTGCCCCTCCGCAACCCGCTGCCCACTCCATACTCGCACACCCTGGCTCACCAATACCCCTTGCACTCCCCATGGTCGGACCTCCTCGTGCACACTCTCTTTCCACGCACTCCCAACCAGTCGCACACCTCACCATTGGCCCCTCACGAATGCCCGGGTCTATACCAACCCCCAAGCTCGCTGAACCTCCCCTCACACCATATACATTTCCGAACATATCGCCACTCACCTCGGCGCTTCTTCCTCTTCGCTCCTCCTCCACCACCTGCAAACTCTTTACTTGGTTAGCAAGTACGTCATCACGATGTGAGCACAGACCTATTACCAATTCCAACACCTCCTCCTTTATTTCCTTCTTAGTCTCCCTTCGTCTCTTTTTAATTTCATTCACCCCTTCTTCGACTTCCTCTAACTTTTGTTTCACCTCTTCTATTTCCCGGTGCACCCCCTCAATTTCTTCTTCTAAGGCCACCTTGGTCGTCTCTATATGCTTCCTGACTTCTCGTTCTCTCGTCTCCAACGTCTCTACCACCTCGTCCAACCTCTTTGTCAGCCCCTCGTGTACCGTCTGACATTCTTTCTTCATTGCTATTAGTTATTTCTTTATTTCTTTCTGCGTCGCTTTCAGCCCCCCTATCACAGCTGTGTTCTTATCGACTTGCTCCCCTAACTCCTTTTGTCCCACTGTCAGCTGCTCTACTCCTCGCGTCAACTCCTCTATACCCCCCTGTAACCTAGCCGTACTCTTTCTCACCTCTTTCTCCACGCGCTCCTCACACTGCTTTACCTCGTCGTGTACCCCTCCGATCTCTTTGCTCACTCCACGCCTTATATCCTCCCCCATCTCTCCCATCTCCTTCTTAGATGCCGCCCTCATTTGCTCCAATTCGTTCTTTTGGGCGTCCAATTTGCTTTCCAGCCCGTTCTTTACCTCCTCTATCTGATCCCCCATTTATTTGATTTCCCAGGCGGGTTGATCTCCCATTTCCCTCAATTTTCCTCCCATCTTGTTTTCTAACCCCGCTAACCCATTCTTCACCACTTCCATTTGGTTCTCCTGGGTGACCATTCTATTTTCCAATCCCGTTAACCCGTCCTTCATTTCCCTAATTTGGCTACCCACGTCCTCCAATTGGCCCCCTAATTTGCCCTCGAATCCTCCCAATTTACCTTATAACCCCCCAATTTGACTGCCCAATTCATTTCTCAACCCCCCAATTTGGTTTCCCATTTGCTCCCCCATCCTATCCATTTTTGCACCCAGTTGGGTCAGGAATAACCTGAGGTCAAACCCCATTTGCACAGCGGCCCCAGCCGCCGCCGCGGGCTCGGCCTCCGCCGCCATGTGCGCGGCGCCGCCATTTTGTGCGCCTGCAACCCCCTCTACCGCACCCTCATTGCCTTCCTCCTCAATCTCTCCCACTTCTTCCCTGGGGTCCTGGGTTGACTCTAACTCCTCATTTCCCCCCACCGGCATCCGATCGCCTTGATTATCCATGGCACGATTGAAATTTGGATGTTAAATAAAAAATTTCGGCCACTCGAAATTTTGACCAAAATTTTTTTCACAGATAAAAATTTTGGTTTGGGTCCAATCCCACTCCCAGACACCAATTGTTGCGGATTCGGGGGTCGGCTCTCCCCTTATCAAAGGGGGGTTAATCTCCTTGTCTTTTAAGCTGGCCGTCCCCCAATCCTGGAAGCTATGATGCTCCTTCCGGGCGGAATTAGCGAGGGTGAATGAAGGTCAATACCTTCATTGAAGTCCCAAATCAATGGGTCAATCAATCAATGGGTCAAATCAATGGGTTTAATGGGTCAAATGAAGGTCAATGAAGTCCCAAATACCTACTTACTAACCCGACCGTAAAGCAGGGAAATAACTCCTGCTCGAACCACGGATAAGATGGAAATTGCCGAGCAGTTAGCAATCCGCGGCCCGAGCCATTAACAAAGACTAACCCGATCCTGAGCGGTTTCCAAATCGTGCCACAGGTACTCAATCGAGAAAAGACTAAAGCGATCGGATAAGAGGAAACCAGAGTGTAGGAAGAACAAATAAGGGTTTATTTATTATGTACAAAAACCCAAAGAGGAAACAAAAGGAATATACAGGAGGAAGAAGAAGCAGAAGGACACAGGGCAATCTTATCTATACGGTCTTAACTTATAATCCCAGGACAAACAGACACACTCACACGGAATTGTAGTGGTAGGGGAGGAAGGTCCAGGCAGATGGTCAGGCTCCGCGTCCGGTCCCAACTCGTGCCGTGGTGGTGATGGAAGCAGGCCGGCAGCGCGCCGCGTGTCGTTGACCACGAGCGGACCTCACAGATATATCGGGGGAGACTGGGATGCTACGCACGGGATAACCGTATAGCGTGCCAACGCTCTCTCTCTCTCTCTCTCTATTAATGTTCATCTCAACAAGGCAGTTCGTATCAAAGGGGCACCCTCACGCAGTTCTTCTTGCACACAGTCCTTCAAGTGTCCTTGCAAAAGGAGGCCGCCGAATGAAGTCCCCCGCATGAAGTCCGTTACAATTGATGGTCCCCTGCGCAGTCCGTTACAATAAGCAGTCCGTGGCGCAGTCCTTGAAAGGGCTTCGCGCTTGCGCTTATATAACGCGCTTTGAGATCAATGCGCGCACTTCGAAACCACGCCCGCCAGTGAGCTCACCTCAGCCCGGGTAGGTTGGCGAGGGCTCACCGGCTCCGCCCTTGATGGCTCGTTGACAGGGCCACACCTCGTTCTCGTGTCCCGCCCCCTTTTTCCTCGGCCGGAGACCGCATGTTCAATGGCGTTTGGGGCGAGCGCTAAGGCGTTGGCGAAGGCTCAATGCAGCGAACGCTGTTGGCAAGCAGAGGTGCGTAATAGAATTGGGAGAGAGAGGTTGGCAAAATGGCCAGAATGGATTGGGGCCTATTCTTCTTTAATTGACACAATGCAGATTCAACTATTGGGAACACGGCCTTATCTGACACATAATAAGGAAATAACTAAAGTTCCTATGGTGTCCTACGTGTTGCATATGGACTAACTATGGGTGCGACCTTTAACCTTTTAAATGATGGAATATTATTTACAAGTATTTACAAAGTGAGGGGTTCTCAAAACCGCACCAATATGAATGCTATACTTGTGCAAATTTACTTTGATTTGAAAGTTTATCATATTTTATTTCACTACAATGGACTATGCTATTTTTGCAATGATCTTATATATTATGGATCCAGGTTTCAGGGTTCACCCCGAGGGGACTTGTCGGGCTCCTCCTCACTACCGGTCCTGAGGCCACCGGTCACGGATAACTCCATGGTCCGGCAGGTTGCTAATCAACCACAAATGCCAATTCGTTGACCAAACACCATTCTTCTGACACCACTTACCTGGGGGTGACATGTCTTATCTAATCGAGATCGAGCCATCAATACGTACTCATTTACTTAATCAGGAACAGTCGAGCGGTACTGTTGAATACTCACCAAATAATGTTATGGAAACAATTATCATACCAAACACACCAAAAAGCTGAATCCCCCTTAATGCGGTAACTTCCCTGCAAATGTCTGCTGCTCTTCTTCTGCTCCAATCGGTTCTTCTGATCATGTGCTTGTTAAAGTGGACATCTCTCTGGCCATTCTCAGAGAGCCTCCTCAGCGCCGACGAGTCTGGCATTTCACTCAGGCTGACTGGCACGGTCTGCAAGCAGCCATCAATCATCTGGACTGGTCTCCCATCTCTAATGCCTCTGACATCAATTCTTCCTGGGAATTCTTCCAAAGCAAACTGCTCTCTCTCATGCACAGATTTATCCCATCTTGTCTTCAGTTGTCTTACCCTTCCTCCCGTCCATGGTACACTGAATTTTGTGGTGAGGTAGTTGCCCTGAAACAACTTGCCTTTGCCTCTTGGAAAGCAAATCCAACTGAAGGCAATCTCAGTTACTTCCACCAAGATCGGAACAAGTGTGTGTCTAACCTCAGGAGTGCCAGGAAGCACTATCTCTCCACACTCAAGGTTGAACTCAAAAACTTGTCTCCTTCCTCCAAATCCTGGTGGCGTCTGGTCAAATCCGTTTCTGGTGTTTGTTCCCCCTCCATCCCCTCCCTTACCTCAAATGGCTACACAGTTGACACCGCACGTGACAAAGCCGAATGCCTCAACTCTGTGTTTGCCTCAAAATCTTGTTTCCCAAACCCATCTCTCTCTGTTCCCACATTTCCCAGTCGAACCCAACTGCTCCTGGACTCTCTGTCCTTCTCTCCTGACAAGGTGGAGAAGTTTTTGTCAAACCTCGACTCTGATTCTGATGCCGTGCAACTGGGCGGCATCAACCCACGGGTCCTAAAATCCTGCCCTTCCGCTCTATCTCACCCTCTCTCTGTTCTTTTCACCCTCTCTTTTGCTCAAGATCATCTGCCAACATCTTGGAAATCAGCAAACATTACCGCTTTACACAAAAAATGTGCAAAAACAGATCCTTGCAACTACAGACCAATCAGCCTGCTCCCAATTATCAGCAAAGTCATGGAATCCATCATTGCTTCGGATCTCAAATCCTTCCTCTTCTCCAATGGCTTGATCTCTGATCATCAATTTGGATTCAGACCAGGCCATTCTACTCTGGACATGCTGCTTCTGCTGTCTCAACAATGGCTGGAGGTCCTCAATGCCAAACAGGAAATCAGAGCTGTCTCCCTTGACATATCACGTGCCTTCGATACGGTCTGGCACCCAGCTCTGCTCACCAAACTCTCCTCCTATGGTATCCATGGAAATCTCCTCTCATGGCTTGCGGACTTCCTCTCTGGTCGTAGGCAACGTGTGACCCTGAATGGGTTTCTCCCATCTCCCATTCCTGTTCAAGCTGGAGTTCCTCAAGGCAGTGTTCTGGGCCCTGTGCTATTTCTGGTCTTCATCAATGATCTCTCCAACTCTCTGGAAAATCCTCTCTATCTCTTTGCTGATGACTCCACTATCTGTCGCTCCATTCCTCATCCCTCAGATCGGCAGTCTGCAGCCTCCTCACTTTCTGCAGACCTGGACAAAATCACAGACTGGTCAAACAAGTGGAACATGTCTTTCAATCCTGACAAATCCCACACTCTTACTATGTCTCTCCGAAAAGACCGACTGGAAAACCCTCCCATCTACTTTCTCAATAATCCTCTCCAAGAAGTTCTGTCGCTCAAGCTTTTGGGTCTCACTATCTGCCATGATCTTTCTTGGGATAACCACATTTCCAAGCTGGCCTCCAATGCCAGTCGCCGACTGGGCATCCTCCGTCGTGCGAAGTCCTTCCTTGGCACACCTGAGCTCCTTACCACATACAAGGCTTTCATCCGCAGCTCAATGGAATACTGTTCCCCACTCTGGGCCGGTGCTCCTGCCTCACACCTAGCTCGGCTTCACGCTGTTGAAACCAAAGCTTTCAGAATCATTGGAATCTCCTGCGATGAAGCTAACTCCGAGGGCCTTTCACTCACTCACCGCAGGCAGGTTGCCTCTCCGGCCTTGCTCCCCCAGCTCTCTCTGTGCTCTGTCCCTCTAATATTCCTACAGGTCGCACAAGATCTGCCAGCAACCCTCTTCTGGTTAAACTGCCAAAATCAAGACTCTCTGCTCACCTTCACTCTTTCATTCCCCTTTTCTCCCGCCTCTGGAACAAACTGCCCCACTCCCTTCAATCCCACTCCCCCCTCCAGGTCTTTAAAACAGCTGTTCACCACCATCTCTTATCTTCCCCCATCCAAAACCTTGATCTTTTCTACCCCTGATAATTCACCCCAGATACACTTTTTTTGAAATTCAAACTTCTTTCCTGGAAGTCCTTGCAGTGTCCATATGTTTTATACCTTTCCCACCTCCCCCAAGCCCTCTCCCTCCCACATTTCTCTCGATGTCCCTGTTCTCTACTGCAGTACTTGTGTGCTTCCCTCTCTCCCCATCTTGTCTACCGCTACCCTTATTATATGTTTTATGTGTCGGTTGATTTTTTGTGTGATTAATGTTAGCTCTTTCACGAGCCTCGATCTTGTATACCAAAAAAAACAAAAAAAAAACGCTTAAATCGCTTCTCCAGTCTTACTTGATTATTTACACAAACCACGTGGCCCATCAGATCACACAATGGGAAGGGTAGAGAGGAAGAAGATAGGAGGGAAGTAGGTGCGGCCCCTGGACTCACCCAAGCACCATTGATGGACGGATACCGGTCTTGATACAATTTGGGTAAGGGATAAGGGTAAGGGATGGTCTATCACGCTGGTGTGGTAACCTGCCACAGCACAGTCACTTCCCCAATATCGTAGCAACTCGCCACTGCACTGCAGTTCTTGACCAGGGAGGTAGAATGCCACAGCCCAGCAACGTGGCACATGGGGCCACAAAACGCCCTGTGATGGCATGTCCATGGCAATGGTGATTCTTAAGCTCAATTCCACTGTTTAAATTTTGAAATTTGGTTCAGGTTAAGTTTGTAGAGCACATCGCATTTTAGCTTTAAAAATGAGCACCATTACTATTATTCTAACTATTATTCTCACACCATTACTCCTTCCATCCCCACCCGCATGCAACATCTTGTATTGTGGCGGACACGAAAGCCCACTGGCGTGGTGACATCATTCCGCGCACCAAGTGGGCGGCGGCCACGCCCGAGGGGTAGGCGTGGCCTCAGGATATACACCGGGCTCGCAGCCCGGAGCAGGCCAGTGCTACAGTGACCTCTTTGAATAAAGAACATTAAACTTACCGCGTTGTCCGCTTCCTCCTTGGTCGCAAGTCGCGCGCGTAGCACCGCGTGCTTCAGTATCCTCCTACCAACCTCCTGCGCCTGTCCCCTTTCTATCTGGTCTCCTGCACACATAACACTTCAAACCTCCTTCTCTGCTTCATCTCCAACACCTCAACCCCTCCCCCCCTCCCCCCCAATTTATCCCACATTTAAACTACCGAAACAAACCTCGCTTTTGAACCCCTACCTGACTGTCACTCAAGTGATCAATCAGCAGCGCTGCCCTGGCTGACCTGCGGGACCTCCTACCCTCCTACCCGAGCACATTGGTCTTAAAAGGTCGAAAGGTTAAAAATGGTCAAAATGTCTAAAACGTGGAATGGGTCTACATGCCTAAAAGGTATGTTCCAATTGTCCATAATTAATAGAGGTAACTAGAACGCCACTCAGTAGAGTGCATACTCCCGCCGTGGGTTTACTTGGAATAATACGTTTTGTTTAACATCCTCTCTCCCCAAAACAATAAATGAAAAAGAAAGTAGGCCCTAACTGTCAGAGAATTTATTTTGATATATGTATCTCGGAATTAGAGGAGAAAAACATCATTTAAGAATAAGAATAAAAGCTTTAATGCAGTAAAACAGAAAAAATCTTTCCTAAAAAATTTTTCAAAATAAATTCCTGGATCTGGAAAAATATCCTGAGCTACACCAAAAACTAATCATTTCTTCCTTATCCCAAGGGCAATCATCCCACCAACTTTCATCCAAATCCGTTCAGAACTTTCCCAGATATCTTGTTCACAAACACACGAACACACGAACATACAAACACACACACACACACACGGACGGACACGATCGAATCCGGTACTCCCTAGCGGGAGTAATAAACCTGAAAATCGCAGAGCCAGAACCAGAATTATTTATTTGGTCTGGGAAGCCCATGCGAGGTTTCTTCTTCTTGAGCCTCTCACACCCCTGGGTGAATATGCGATCTTTAAAAAAAAAGTTGGAATTTTGCCAAATCTGTTTTATTCGTTTGTTAACATACCTCAGCCATTGAAAAATATGGAACTAAGTCTTTATAAGTTCATCAAAATACCCGACACTGCGAATGACATTCGCTGAGCTAAATGTTGATATCTCTTCTGAGGTAAAAAAACAAAACAAAAAAAAAACAGTTTTAAAGCATTATACGTATCAAATGATACATTTTATGAAACGGGGAAACCTAATACACACTTTGGTGGTTATAAAATGACAAATTATGTCTTTATTAGAAAAAAAAAAAATGAACATTGAAGACGACGCTGCTAAAAAAAATACACCGCTCTAACGCATAACCACGAGTTTAAACTACATTTACAACAAATATGAAAACTATTTTCATATCACAATGTTAAATATGGAATATATAGAAGATAATGTTAAAAAAAAAGAGCCCTATCTTTCAATGGTAAAAAAATCCTTCAGAAAATTCCTGGATTGGGAATAATATCCTGAGCTTCACCAAAAACTAATCAATTCTTCCTTATCCCAAGGGCAATCATCCCACCAACTTTCATCCAAATCCGTTCAGAACTTTTCCAGATATCCTGTTCACAAACACACGAACACACACACACACACGGACACGAGTGAATGCATTACTCCCTAGCGGGAGTAATTATTACACGTACTCAAGGTCCGATAATAAGTAATTAATATAAGTACTCGCTCTGCTGATGAGGAGGGGAGTGTCGTTGAAGCTGAAGGGAAAGGTGCATGCTGCATGTGTGAGAAGTGTTATGATTTATGGGGGCGAGACATGGGTAATGAACGTAGAGCAGCAACGAAGGCTGGAAAGGGTGGAAATGCGAATGGTTCGGTGGATGTGTGGAGTATCGTTGAGAGAGAGGAAGACAAATGATGAATTGCGAAAGATGATGGGAATAGAGCCTGTGATTGATGCTGTGAAGAGAAACAGGTTGAGATGGTTTGGTCATGTGTTGAGGAAGGATGAAAGTGACTGGTTGAGAAGAGTGATGGAAATGATTGTAGAAGGAAGTAGAGGACGGGGAAGACCGAGAAAGACTTGGCTAAAGATGGTGGAAGAAGAAATGCGGGCAAGGGGGTTAACAAGGGGAGATGCAGTTAATAGGGCAAAATGGAGAAGATTGTCATGGGGACCGCAAGGCTAACCCCCGCTCTAGCAGGGAAAATGGCCTGAAAATGCCTGTTGTATAAGTACTCACTCATAATTACCTTCGCCTGAGGAGAGGTTATTGCATTTGAGTCTGTTTGTTTGTCTGTTTGTTTGTCTGTATGTTTGTTCGTTTGTCCACACAGAATAAATGTGATTTTCTCTGCAACCGTTGGTCCGATTCACAGGAAATTTTCACCATAGGTGCAACTCCACCTGTATAATTTTTTTAATGATAATTATTATGTCAAAGGTGGAACATGTGGCCACAAAAGGAGCCTTCACGTGGTATTGGCGCCATCTTGGAAAAACCGAAAAAATTTGCACCTCTATCTCCGAAAGCGCTTCATAGAAAAAAAATTGAGACATGGCTCATTCTAAAGAACTCTCCATGTGGAATAACATTTGTTAATGATGACGTCATAGGTGCCTCCATTATGACGTCATAATTCGACAAGTACTAAACTTTATCCGATCAAGATGAAATTTCTTGAGCATCATCCAGGGATAAATTGTTGGATAAAAAATAATAATGAAGACGTCATCGGTCACGTGGTTTGGCCGCCATATTTGTTTTAACACAAAAACCTTAAAAACCACTGAGAACACATTTATATTCGTTGTTTTTTTGTTTTTGTTTGCATACAAGGTCGAGGCTCGTGTAAGAGCTAACATTAATGACAAATAAAAACAAACGGACATATAAGACATAATAAAGGCAGTGGGAGACAAGATGGGGAGAGAGGGGGCACACAAGTACAACATTTGAGAGCAGGGACATCGGGAGATCTGTGGGAGGGAGAGGGCTTGGGGAGGGAGGAGGCATGGGAAGGGGGGGGAGGGGGGGGGGAGTGGGAGAGGTATAAAACACATGGACACAGTTAGGACTTCCAGGAAAGAAGTCGGTATTTGGACCCCTTACATCAGAAAGGAGAGAAGGAAAGAAGTCGGTTTGACCCATTACATCCCTATATACCCTTAGACCCATTGAGATGCTATAGAACCCTAAGACCCTTTTGACTCTGTTAATAATAATAATAATAATAATAATTCATTTATTTTGTATTGCGCTTTTCATGAAGCCCAAAGGCGCTTTGACAGAGTGCAAAACATAATGCATAACAAAACATGAAAACAACAATTGCAAAAAGACAAGAATCAATAGGGAAATATTTAAAGCAAAAGGAGGGAGAAGGAGAAGTGATAGTCAGGGGTTAAATGCTGTGGGTTTAATGTTGAATGCAGTGCTGAACAGGTGGGTCTTGAGTGATGTTTTGAATGTGGTGAGTGAGGAGGAGTCTCTGATGGTGTGAGGTAGTGAGTTCCAGAGGGTGGGAGCAGCGATGGAGAAGGCCCTGTCCCCCCAGGATCTGAATTTGGTCCGGATGGAGGGGGTCAGGAGGTTGGTACCAGCAGAGCGGAGGTTGCGGGTGGGAGTGTGTCTGGAGAGGAGGTCAGCCAGGTAGGATAGGGCCAGGTTATGGAGGGCTTTGTATGTCAAGAGGAGGATTTTGTACTGGATTCTCTGGGGGATGGGGAGCCAGTGAAGCTTGTAAAGGACGGGGGTGATGTGGTCACGGGTTTGGGATTGGGTGAGTAGACGGGCAGCGGAGTTCTGAATGTATTGGAGTTTATTGGTGATTTTTGAGGGTGTACCATAGAGGAGGCTATTGCAGTAGTCCAGACGGGAGGTGATGAAGGCGTGGATGAGGGTTTCTGCAGCCGTGGAGGAGAGGGATGAGCGGAGACGGGCAATGTTTTTCAGGTGAAAGAAGGCTGACTTTGTGATCTGTTTAGTGTATTTGTCGAAGGAGAGGGTTTGGTCAAAGATGACGCCAAGATTCCGGATGTGAGGGGAGGTGGATACTGGGATACCGTCGATGTTGAGGGCAAAGTTATGGGTGGATTTTGTGAGCGTTTTTGGGCCAATGATGATTATTTCAGATTTATCACAGTTAAGCTTGAGGAAGTTGATTTGAAGCCAGGATTTTATTTCAGAGATGCAGTTTGTCAGGATAGAGTGGGTGTCGGTGGAGACGGACTTGGTGGAGATGAAAAGCTGGATGTCATCGGCGAAGCAGTGGAATTGGAGACCATGACGGCGGATTAAGTGACCGAGGGGGGACAGGTAAAGGATGAAGAGGAGGGGGCCAAGAACTGAACCTTGGGGGACACCTTGGGGGAGGGGAGCAGTGGGGGATTTGCAGTTATTGATGGAGATGAACTGGCGTCTGTCAGAGAGGTATGATTTAATCCAAGAGAGGGCAGTGCCGGTAACGTTAAAGGTGGTTTCAAGTCGGGTGAGGAGGATGGTGTGATCGATGGTGTCAAAGGTGGCGCTGAGGTCAAGGAGGACGAGAATGTTGAGGTTGCCAGCGTCAGAGGAGAGGAGAAGGTCGTTGGTGAATTTGAGGAGAGCAGTTTCAGTACTGTTGTTGGAGCGGAATCCGGATTGGAATGTTTCATACAGGTTATTGGCAGAGAGGTGATGTTTGAGTTGAGTGGCTACAGCGCGTTCCAAAACTTTCGACAGAAAGGGTAGGTTGGAGATGGGTCTGAAGTTGTTTAGGGTGTCAGGGTTTAGACCAGGTTTTTTTAGAATGGGGGTAACAGCAGCAATTTTGAGGGATGGTGGGACGATGCCTGTAGACAGGGAGGAGTTTATTGTTGCAATGATAAGTGGAGAGAGAGCAGGGAGGGAGGCCTTGACAAAGCTGGAGGGGATGGGGTCAAGAGTGCAGGTGGCAGTTTTCATTCCTATGAGGAGTTCAGAGAGGTCAGTAGGGGAGACCGGGGAGAATTGAGACAGGGGAAGGCAGGATAAGGGGGGGCAGGTGGTTGGAGGGGGAGTGGGTGCGGCGGTGGTCAAGCTGTTGTAGATGTTGTCAATTTTGCGTTGGAAGAAATAAAGGAAGGAGATGCAGTTGTCTACTGTGAATGACTGGGTGGTGGTGTCCAGGGGGCGGAGGAGTTTGTTTATTGTCGAGAAGAGTGCTTTTGGGTTTCCGGAGCCAGAGTGGATAATTTGAGAGTAGTAGGCGGAGCGGGCGTGGGAGAGGGCATCTTTGTAGTGTTGTAGGTGGTCCTTGTAGGCTTGGGAGTGAACTGTGAGACCTGTTTTATTGCAGAGTGTTTCAAGTTGGCGAGCACGAGTTTTCATCAGGCGGAGTTCAGGGGAGCAGAATGGGTGAAAGAAACTGTTTTGGTTTTTACAGGCGCAAGCTGGTCAAGGCAGGAGGAGAGAGTGCGGTTGTAGTAGTCAGTGAGGTCGGAAGGGGTGTGGAGGTCAACGAAGGGAGAAGTGGACATTTTTTCAGAGAGGGTGGATGAGAATGAGGTAGGTGAAAGAGCGTTTAGCTTACGGAAGGTGATAGTGCGATAATGTCTTGGTGTTGGGGTGGGGATGTTGATGGTCATAGTGATAGCTAAGTGGTCAGAGAGGGTGAGGTCGGAGCCAGAGAGATGGTGCAAATTTAATCCAGTGAAGCAGACAAGGTCCAAAATGTGACCACGGATATGGGTAGGAAAGTTGACATGTTGAGTGAGGTTAAAGCAGGTGAGTAAATCAGTGAAGTCAGTGGTTATTGTGGAGTCAGTGGAGTCCATGTGGATATTGAAATCACCAAGGAGGAGGATTGAGGGGGAGAGGGAACATAGCTGGGTCAGAAAGTAGGAGAAGTCAGACAGGAATGATGGGTGTGGCTTGGGAGGGCGGTAGACGACAGCCATGACTGACTGCGTGCGACCAGAGAGTTTAAAAGCCAGGTGTTCAAATGATGAGGATGAGGCGATGGGGATGAGGCTGGTCCTGATGTCTTGATGGTGGATAACGGCAATTCCACCACCTCGGCCCCCCGAGCGTGGTTTATTGATGTAGGAATATCCATTGGGTGTGGTGAGGTTGAGTGTGTAGTAGTCCAGAGGTTGTTGCCAGGTTTCGGTGAGACAGAGAAAGTCCAGTTTGTTATCCAGGATGTATTCGTTCAGGATGAGGCATTTGTTGTTGAGGGACCGGGTGTTGAACAGGGTGAGCTTGATGTTGTTTTGAACAGCAGGGATGAATTCAGGTGATTTAGCCAGGGTTTGTAGGCAGGAGGTGCGATTGTGTGCGTTGCTGTGACCAGGTGCGCTGGGACGAAGAGTGAGAGTGCACTGCGCCGACCAGAGGACGGGGATGGAGTGACCTGATTGCAAATATACAAACTTACGACCGGAGCCACGGTGAATGTACCTGGGTCGTCGGAGGAGTCCATTTGATTTGATGGCAGAGATGCATGATGGGGTGGAGCGGGTATTGAGCAGAAGGAGCCTTGCGGCGTAGTACCGCAGAGCCATGCCAGGCAGGAGCGGAGAGACGAGACGAGGCCAAGGTTGAGGAGGTGAAACAATGGTCCCAACCCACGGGAGCGGGCCCGAGGAAACGAAGGAGCCAGGTAGGTGAAGCCAGGAGCAGAGCCGGGACCAAGCAGAGGGCAGACAGGAGCAAAGAGACGATCACGAGGCCAAGGTTGATCACGGCAAAGCGGCAAATGCAGCGGCAATCGACCGCCGCCGCTACAAATCTAGATCACGGCGGGAAACCGCCACCAAACCGCTGCGATGGTCACAACCCACGAGAGCGTGCCCGAGGAAACAGCGAGCAGGCGAAGGAGCCGGGCAGGCGAAGCAGGGAGCAGAGCCGGGGCTATGCAGAGGGCAGACTCAATGGCCAGAAAATCCGCACGACCACCAAAAAGGCAAGCAATTGACAGTGGCCCGGTTGAAGAAGCGGCGAGCATGTGACGCCTGCGTCCTCTTCATACCGGACCGGAAGCAGACCTCCAACCTTCTATCTCCAATCCATCCAGATAACAATCTCATTACCTCCGCCATCGAAGATGGGCGGAGGTTGTGTTTTCACGCTGTCTGTCTGTTTGTGAACAGAATATCTCAAAGTGTTGGTGATCACGGGCCTCTTCTGAGTGTGGCCGAGGCGCCATTGTGAATCCAGTGTTGGTCGTCACAGGGCCTTTATCAAGCTTATAGACCGGGAGCCCAGGGGGTCAGCCTAGCTGGAAAGTTAACCAATTTTCATGTGTATAGCAATGGTCCATGCACATGGTCCATGGTCCATGCAAGGAAATGGACATCTGCCGGGCACATTGTGGTGGGTGTGGTCAGAAGGGCCATTAGAAAGGGACCCCAAAATTGAGCAAGATCAGCTCTGAGTTAACCTGATGAAATCCACTGGAAAATGTTCGGCGTCGTCCCAGATATCATGAATGACCACTGCCAGACATTTTCAGTGGTGGGGTGTGCCCGCCAGACACCCCCAAATTCCACTACCCCAAAATTGAGCTTGATCAGCTTGTGAGTTAAGCTGATGAGAATAAAATTGAGAATAAAATACGATGGAATAACAGCAACATAACTTTTGAAAATCAGATGTTTTATTTCAAGTCATGGGAAAAGCAGGGATTTGTAAGGTATAACACGTCATTTGTCATGGGTATTGTAAAGACGCTGACGTTATCTGTTAAATGTAATACGTTGCTGAAACTATTATTTCCCTTTAAGTTCGTAAAATTAAAGAAAGCGTTTCCGATATTATGGTTGGATAAATTGCGTACTGCTGAAACAGGTATGGATTAGGCAGGGGAACAATTTATAGGAATGTCAACTAGAGGATTCTTAATCATTACTGATCATTATGTTTGTTCTTATGTCTTTCAGACCGTGTTCATTGTTGAAGTTGCAATAAACCGCCAACTGGATTAGCAAAGAGAACTGGTCTTATTTATCAACTGGAGGTTTTACAGTACCATGAGTGACGTTGTAAATGGCATCCGATGCTATTGCAGTTACCTTTCGGTCGACTGTAACCATGTGTGCACCACTGAAAGTTGGTGTTGTAGCGGTTCCCGCTGAATGTACACAATCGCCTTGCACCTGCCAGGACGTGGCCAGGGCGCGATCGCCATGCCGGGCTCGTCCGGACGGGCCCAGACGTGCCTCTCCTGGGCATGCCCGGACTCGCTGTTCCCGGGCACGCCCGAACCTCCCGGGCACGCCCGGTCTCTTCTTTCCCGGGCATGCCCGCTCTCTCGCCTTTCCAGGGCTCGCCCAGAGCGCTCGGGCACGCCCAGCCTCGACTTGCCAGGCCGCGTCCAGGACGCCCGGGCATGTCCAGACTCGCCTTTCCAGGACTCGCCCTTGACACCCGGGCATGCCCGGTCTCGGTTTTCCCGGGCAAACGCCCGGGCATAAATGTGTATATATATTGCTGCCCGATAAACGGGCTTTTCAGAATACCTGAGCTGTTATGTTTCAATAAAGCAACTCGGACGAATTCCATCTTTGGTCGCGTCAATTCTTTCGACTCGCGTTGGAGCGCAGCTCCTTCACTGGTGACCTACCGACATGGACACGGCAGTGACTCTTAAACTGCCTACCTTCTGGGAGGCTCACGCGGCTGTTTGGTTCGCCCAGGCGGACTCCCAGTTCGCCCTGCGAGGCATCACCGCGGACGACACCCGCTTCCACCACGTCGTGGCAGCGCTCGGTTCCGCCACCACGGCCCGCGCCCTGAGCCTCCTCGAGCACCCGCCGGCTGCCGACAAGTATGACGCGCTGAAGACGCTCCTCCTCGACGCTTTCGCCCTCTCACCGGCGGCACGCGCACGGCGCCTGCTCGACCTGCCCGAGCTCGGCGACACGCGCCTGTCCGAGCGCATGGACTATATGCTCTCGTTGCTCGGTGAGCACTCTCCGGATTTTCTGTTCCGCGAGCTGTTCCTTCGCCAGCTGCCTCACGCGGTATGCCTCACCCTGGCTGGCACGTCGATCACCGATCCCCGCGCCCTCGCCAGGGAAGCCGATAAGATCTCCTCGGCGGGCCAACACATCGGCGCGGCTACCTGGAGCCTGCCGCCGTCCGAGGCGACGCCCACGACGCCCGAGCGCCCTGCGCGGTTGGAGGCCGAACTGCCTTTGCTGGGCGCCGACTTCCTCTGTGCGCATGGGCTGCTGGTCGACGTCAAACGTCGTCGCCTTGTCAACGCCGAGACCTTCAGCTCCCTGGCGTGCACGATGAGCAGCTCCGCACCGACCGAACTGGCGTGCGCCCTCCCGACGGCGAACGAGTTCGCTCGCCTGCTCGCGGAATTCCCGGCCCTCACGCGGCCGACGTTTTCGGCCGTCGCAGTGCGGCATGGGATCGAGCACCACATACCCACTACGGGCCCGCCGGTCTACGCCAGGGCCCGCCGCCTCGACCCGGCCAAGCTCGCCGTGGCAAAGGCCGAGTTCGACGCGTTGGAGCACCTCGGCATCGTGCGGCGCTCCAATAGCGCGTGGGCCTCACCACTGCACATCGTGCCAAAGCCGGGGGGCGGATGGCGCCCGTGTGGCGACTACCGCCGCCTCAACGACGCTACCACCCCCGACAGGTACCCGATCCTGCACATACAGGACTTTTCCGCCCGTTTGGCGGGACGGGTCATATTTTCCAAAATTGACCTGATACGGGGATACCACCAGGTACCTGTCCGGGCGGCCGACGTCCCAAAGACGGCCGTCATCACGCCGTTCGGCCTGTTCGAATTTTTGAGGATGCCGTTTGGCCTCAAGAACGCGGCCCAGGCGTTCCAGCGCTTAATGGACGGCGTGCTGCGCGACCTGCCATTTCTTTTCGTCTATCTGGACGACATCCTCGTCGCCAGCACGTCCCGCGCCGAGTACCTCCTCCACCTCCGAACACTGTTCGGTCGCCTCAGCGAGCACGGCTTAATTGTCAACCCGGCCAAATGCCACTTCGGCACGACGACTGTTGACTTTTTGGGCCACCGCATCACCAAGACCGGGGCCGTGCCGCTGCCGACCAAGGTCGAGGCCATCACCACGTTCCCGCGTCCCCGTTCCATCAAGGCCCTACAAGAGTTCCTCGGCATGGTGAATTTTTATCACCGATTCGTGCCCAGCTCATGCGGCCCCTTTACGAGGCCCTCCGGGGCAAGCCGGCCAAGCATGACATTGTTTGGTCCGCGGCCATGGACGCGGCCTTCGCGAGCGCAAAACGGGCCCTCGCCGACGCAACGCTGCTGGCTCACCCGGTGCTCAACGCGCCCATCGCCCTCACTACGGACGCCTCCAACTACGCGGTTGGAGGCCGTCCATGAACAATGGGTGGACGGGGTTTGGCAGCCACTCGCTTTTTTCAGCCGGCAGCTCCGGCCGAACGAGTTAAAATACAGCACGTTCGACCGCGAGCTGCTCGGTCTATTCCTGGCCGTTCGCCATTTCCGACACCTCCTGGAGGGCCGCCCGTTCACGGCTTTCGTCGACCACAAGCCGTTGGTCTACGCAATGGCCAAAGTCACGGAGCCGTGGTCGGCCCGCCAGCAGCGCCACCTCTCCGCCGTGTCGGAATTCGCCAGCGCCACGTTGACGTCGGCGGCCGGTTGGACCGGATCTCTGTGGACCGCCTCAAACCGGCGCACGTGGACGTCGACCGACCACCACGGTTGGCCCTTCCTCCGCGGCGAGGCCGCCCCCCGTCTACAGTTCCCCCGCTCGACCACCCACCACCGGATTGGACCCCCCCCCCCCCCACGACCCTCCAGGGGTCGCTTTGGCCGGGTCATCCGGACCCCCCTTAAATTGACCCTGCCGGTGCAGGTCGATTCTGGAGGGGCGTGTGTAGCGGTTCCCGCTGAATGTACACAATCGCCTTGCACCTGCCAGGACGCGGCCAGGGCGCGATCGCCATGCCGGGCTAGTCCGGACGGGCCCAGACGCGCCTCTCCTGGGCATGCCCGGACTCGCTGTTCCCGGGCACGCCCGAACCTCCCGGGCACGCCCGGTCTCGTCTTTCCCGGGCATGCCCGCTCTCGCCTTTCCAGGGCTCGCCCAGAGCGCTCGGGCACGCCCAGCCTCGACTTGCCAGGCCGCGTCCAGGACGCCCGGGCATGTCCAGACTCGCCTTTCCAGGACTCGCCCTTGACACCCGGGCATGCCTGGTCTCGGTTTTCCCGGGCAAACGCCCGGGCATAAATGTGTATATATATTGCTGCCCGATAAACGGGCTTTTCAGAATACCTGAGCTGTTTTGTTTCAATAAAGCAACTCGGACGAATTCCGTCTTTGGTCGCGTCAATTCTTTCGACTCGCGTTGGAGCGCAGCTCCTTCAGTGTCATGCCTCCAGGAAGACATCTGAAGAACAGGTCCAGCCAGCTGTGCTGGTATCTCTGCGGTGCATTCCCTCAAATTTTGGAAGAAGATACATAGTCGAGGTTCATGGAAGAGCTAGTGCATTAAACGGATCAGGACGTAACACACAAAAACAAAATGTAAAACAAGCATGCATGGGTTGGACAAGATGGACACAGAGGATACATGGGGTGGACAAGTTGGATGCAGAGAAAACATGGGGTGGACAAGTTGGACACAGAGGATGCATGGGGTGGACAAGTTGGATGCAGAGCATACATGGTGTGGACAAGTTGGACACAGAGGATGCATGGGGTGGACAAGTTGGATGCAGGGGATACATGGGGTGGACAAGTTGAACACAGAAGATGCATGGGGTGGACATGTTGGGATGCAGAGGATGCATGGAGTGGACAAGTTGGATGCAGAGGATACATGGGATGGACAAGTTGGACACAGAGGATGCATGGGGTGGTCAAGACGGAAGCAGAGGATGCATGTGGTGGACAAGTTGGGATGTAGCGGATGCATGGGGTGGACAAGTTAGACACAGAAGATGCATGGGGTGGACAAGTTTGACACAGAAGATGCATGGAGTGGACAAGTTGGACACAGAAGATGCATGGGGTGGACAAGTTGGGATGCAGAGGATGCATGCGGTGGACAAGTTGGACACAGAAGATGCATGGAGTGGACAAGTTGGACACAGAAGATGCATGGAGTGGACAAGTTGGACACAGAAGATGCATGGGGTAGACAAGTTGGGATGCAGAGGATGGACAAGTTGAACACAGAAGATGAATGGAGTGGACAAGGTGGACATGGAGGATGCAGGGGTGGACAAGACTGATGCAGACGATGCATAGGATGGACAAGTTTGACACAGAGGATGCATGGGGTGGACAAGTTGGACACAGAGGATGCATGGAGTGAACAAGTTGGACACAGAGAATGCATGGGGTGGACAAGTTGGACACAGAAGATGCATGGAGTGGACAAGATGGACACAGAGGATGCATGAGGTGGACAAGACGGAAGCAGAGGATGCATATGGTGGACAGGTTGGGACACAGAGGATGCATTGGGTGGACATGTTGGATACAGAGGATGCGTAGGGTGGACAAGACGGAAGCAGAGGATGCATGTGGTGGACAAGTTGCGATGCAGAGGATGTATGGGATGGACAAGTTGGACACAGAAGATGCATGGAGTGGACAAGTTGGACACAGAGAATGCATGGGGTGGTAAGTTGGACACAGAAGATGCATTGACTGGACAAGTTGGACATGGAGGATGCAGCGGTGGACAAGTTGGACATGGAGGATGCAGAGGTGTACAAATTGGACACAGAGGATGCTTGGGGTGGACAAGATAGATATAGAAGGAAACTCCAAGGAGGGAAAACTGGAAATAGATTTGGCGTGAATTCAGTTACCAAGCAGTGAGCTTGCGCTTGCCAAGCCAGCCGTTCCTTATCAACGGTTTCGAATGGAGTGCTTGCTAGTTGCTGGAGAGCTTAAGCCACTTGGTGATAGCTCCACAAGAACCTTGGTAACTGACCACACCCCAGTACTGTACATAGGGTGTACATAGGGTGTACATAGGGTGTACATAGGGTGTACATAGGGTGTACAATAAACAATGCCTGAGGACGAGACCAACTTTTATAATTAAAATTATTATTTTTATTTCTCGCTCAAGTTCTGTATTAAATTTAACATTATACCAGCATGAGTGAATTATTACTATTCATTTTCGTTGAAAGATGTTTTTTACCGCAAATAACAATAAGTTTGACTTACCGGAAGTTCGATTTACGCCAGTGTAAGAATCTTCGATGATGATGAAATTTCGTTGCTTTCGTGCTGTAGAATTGTTTTCACGTACTTGTGGACAAACTATGGTTTAATCGATTCAAATTCGATCTAAGTAATGTTTTACCGTGAGGGAATATCCGGTTTATGACAAGCAGTGGGACGGAGAAGATACATAGCGAAGAAGAAGAACCCACCGATCGAGTGTGATAACTGCGCGCGGAAGGAGCATTGCCGCCATTTTGTGGAGTGTTGGAGCGTCGGAATGGCGAATAACGAAGGTTCAGCGGCTGCAGAAGGCAAAAAAATCGTTGATTTGCGCGTTATCGATTTAAAGTCAGAGCTGAAGAAACGTAATCTCGATGTCATCGGTGTGAAAAGTGTGTTGGTGGATCGTTTGAGGAAGGTAATCGTACATCGTTGTGAAGCATACCGGCCGACAATCGCAATGCCGCCATTTGGGGACTGATGCTTTATTCTTTAAGTAGGCCCAGGTCGACTTGCGTAATTCCCCAGGAAATCCCTACAGATTCCCTACTAATCGTTCACGATTTGTTTCCTTTTATCGAAATGGTGATTCCTTCAGCCTGGCGCGTTTTGAGGGATTTGTGTGGGTTTAGAGGTTGTAACCTATTTGAATATTGAGGTGATTTTTTTTATTCTTCTTCATCGCCGCGCACCATTCCGTGCGGTTTTATGTTTCGCAGGCTGTAGAGGAGGAGGGGGCTGATCCGGACGACTTCGAAGTTCAAATCGAAGCTACGCCAAAGAAGGCGATGAAGAAAACCCCGAGAAGTACTCCGACCTCTGGTACAGACAGAGATGTGATTGTGATTGTGACACCATTTAGTGTGAAGGAAACTGCGGTTTAATTCGTTTATATATTGGATTCGCGTTACTAACTTAGGTTTGTGAACTGCTTTCAATTGGGTATTCGTCAAGTTTCATTGAAATTGTGTGTGGAGCTTGAGAAGAAAGCAATCGCTTATTTTGGGGGGGAAACCCTCCTACCCCATCCCCCCCACCCCCCCCCCCCCCCCTGGGTAGTCCCGTCAGGGCCCAATTTTTTTTCTAATGGCGTGAGCAAACTTGAGAGGCAACATACCAAATATAATTTGTGTCAAGTTCAGTCACAATCACATCAGCAGTTTTGGAGAAGTTGCAAGTGTTTACTGACTATGGATGTGCCATCCCATAAGCTTCCCAGAACTATGTTCCAGGTGAACTAAAAATTGCTTAAAACCAAACGTTGTTATTTAATAAATATTGTATTCCATAGTTAGCTCGCATATACAAAATTTTTATGATGGACAACGTTGTTTAAAGTATTGTTTAATTGCATAGTTGGAAAACTCACCTTATAGTGAACCTTTATAGTGCATATATAGTGTTATATATGTTATAACATATATAGTGCATAACACTATAAGGTAACCAATTGTTACGGATCGCGGTTTAGATGTTATGATGGGCCGAGCGGATGGTCCACCGCGACCTAACAGTTCCCCCGATTCTTCCCCAACTCACCCGATTCACCCAAACGTTGGCCAAATCGCGCTACGCTAAATCAATGATTGGAAAGGACACAACGACTGGGATAAATGAAACGACGCAAGGGGTACAGTTCTCAAGACCTCCGGAGGAGGGTATAATTAGTGGTGGAGAAAAGGGGTAGATTACAAGGTAGAGTGAGGTAAAAGACACAGAAGAGATAGGCACTTAGATACAATCTTATCTTATCCCAGACAGACCACAGACAAACGGAACAAGGCTGACTTACACAGGGATTGATGGCAGGGAAGGACAGGTAGGTTGATAGCACAAGGTGCACCTTGGCTCGGGGACAGGATAAAGCACGGTCCAGTCCAGAGATGCGGGGAGGTGTCACTATAAGGTTCACTTTATAGTGCACTATAAGTTATAGTGCATAGTGAACTCACCTTAAATACACTATATATATATATATATATATTTTTTTTTTTTTTTTTTATTTTTTAAATATATATTAATTGTATATTAATTTTATATTAATTATACCTCTAATGGCCTCTAAATGGAAAAATGGCCTCTAAAGGTGTTTTTTTTTTTTATACATTAATTTTATATTAATTATACAGTAATTATTTAATTATATATATTAATTATTTAATTATATATATTAATTATTTAATTATATATTAATTATGTATGTGTGTATATATATGTGTGTATATATATATATATGTGTGTGTGTATATATATATATATATATATATATATATATATATATATATATATATATATATATATATATATATATATATATATATATATATATATACATACATACATACATACATACATACATACATACATACATACATACATACATACATACATACATACATACATACATACATATATTAAGCACCCGGCGTTGCCCGGGTTCTTTTTGAATGAATTTACCACTATAATTCAGCTCAGCTTTTAATTGCGAAATGGACCCAGCCCAGCCGAGGCAGCTTCAACCGGCCTCGCCACCTAGCCTAAAACCTTCCCGGGGCCTGTCCTGACATTTTTCGTTCTTTTTGAATGAATTTACTACTATAGTTCATCTTTTACTCGCGGGCGTAGAAGATTGACTACTATAATTCAGCTCAGCTTTTCATTGCGAAATGGGCCCAGCCCAGCCGAGGCAGCCTCGCCATCTCGCCGAAAACCTTCCCGGGGCCCGTCCCGACATTTTTTGTGTTGGAGGTTTCCTCCTATCTTTCACCGTTCAGGAGATTAGCACGTGCAAACAAACAAGAAGACGTCATGCGGAGCACGATACTTGCAAAATACGCAACCCTCCCCCCCACCCCAAGAAAAAAAAATTCCATTGATACAGCAAATTGTCCATTTCATCAAGATTAAAATTGACAATCTTGATCAAAGCTCGGGTCAATAGGAAGAAAATTGACGATTTTTCAGATGAAAATGATGATTTTGGAAGGTTGACCTAGAGTTGACCTTTGACCTTTTGACCTCGAAAATAGTTGGTTTCCCAATTTAGTGACGATATGCAAATGCTGTTCAATTTTCAAGTCAATCGGTTGAGAATTGACGGCTTTTTAGATGAAAATCGATTTTAAAAATTTGACCTTGAGTTGACCTCTGACCTTTTGACCTCAAATAGTATGTTTCCCAATTTAGTGACTATATACAAATGCTGTTCAATTTTCAAGTCAATCGGTTGAGAATTGATGGCTTTTTAGATGAAAATTGATTTTTAAAATTTGACCTTAAGTTGACCTTTTGGCCTCAAAAGGTTCATTTCCCAATTTAGTGACTTCATATACAAATGCTATTCAATTTTCAAGTCAATCGGATTTAAAATGGTCCTTTAGAAATTTGACCTCCAGATGACCTTTGACCTCCAAATCAATAGGCTTCTCAATTGGGACGACTTGTACAACTTGGTGAAGTTTCGTGACGATCGGTTTAGAATTGTGACCTGTAGGCCGGTGACAGACAAACAAACAAACAGACAGAACCACAAATGGAACTGACCAATATACTTGAAAAATCTTCGATTTTGCAAGTAACAAACAAACAAAAACTTTTTCATATATATAATATCTATATATCTATATCTATCCTGGGAATATGAAAGAAATATAATTTGAGTACAGTTCAACTCCCAAGTTCAGTTTTCAGTCACTACTTTCATGAAGTATAATAACTATTTTGCTTGTAGGGACCCTACCCTCTCGCCTCTGCACCCCTCACTCCTATCCCCTACTCTCCCGTCGCCCATCTCTCGTCGCCCTTCTCCCGTCGCCCTCCTCCCCTCACCCCTCAGCCTCCTCCCCTCACCCCATAGCCTCCTCCCCTCACCCCTCAGCCTCCTCCCCTCACTCCTCAGCTGCCTCTCCTCAGCCTCCTCTCCTCACCCCTCAGCCTCCTCCCCTCACCCCTCACCCTCCTCCCCTCACTCCTCAGCCACCTCCCCTCAGCCTCCTCGCCTCATCTACTCCTCTCTGCTCCTCCCCTCACTCCTCTCTGCTCCTCCCCTCACTCCTCTCTGCTCCTCCCCTCACTCCTCTCTGCTCCTCTCCTCACTCCTCTCTGCTCCTCCCCTCACTCCTCTCTGCTCACTCCTCTCTGCTCCTCCTCTCACTCCTCTCTGCTCCTCACCTCCTCTCCTCGCTCCTCCCCTCACTCCTCTCTGCTCCTCCCCTTCTCCCCTCACCCCTCAGCCTCATCTCCTCACTCCTCTCTGCTCCTCCCCTCACTCCTCTCTGCTCTTCCCCTCCTCCCCTCCTCCCCTCACTCCTCTCTGCTCCTCCCCTACTCCTCACCCCTCTCTGCTCTACCCCTCCTCCCCTCACTTCTCTCTGCTCCTCCCCTCCTCCCCTCACTTCTCTCTGCTCCTCCCCTCCAACACCTCGCCCTCCCCTCCAACACCAACACCTCGCCCTCCCCTCCAACACCAACACCTCGCCCTCCCCTCCAACACCAACACCTCGCCCTCCCCTCCAACACCAACACCTCGCCCTCCCCTCCAACACCAACACCTCGCCCTCCCCTCCAACACCAACACCTCGCCCTCCCCTCCAACACCAACACCTCGCCCTCCCCTCCAACACCAACACCTCGCCCTCCCCTCCAACACCAACACCTCGCCCTCCCCTCCAACACCAACACCTCGCCCTCCCCTCCAACACCAACACCTCGCCCTCCCCTCCAACACCTCGCCCTCCCCTCCAACACCTCGCCCTCCCCTCCAACACCTCGCCCTCCCCTCCAACACCTCGCCCTCCCCTCCAACACCTCGCCCTCCCCTCCAACACCTCGCCCTCCCCTCCAACACCTCTCCCTCCCCTCCAACACCTCTCCCTCCCCTCCAACACCTCGCCCTCCCCTCCAACACCAACACCTCGCCCTCACCTCCAACACCAACACCTCACCCTCCTCACCAACACCTTGCCCTCCCCTCGCTCCTCTCAAACACCAACATAGTTTACTCCAATGTCACTTGTACATAAAACGTGTATTAAAATCCTGGAAAACCACTTATTTGGTTTTGGAAACTTGGTTGGCCACTGGCTGTGTTGTTGAGAATACAGTATCTTTTAAAAGTGTTAATCATTTTCATTTTTTTATACTGGTGTTTGAAACAGGAAGGAAATCTGATGAAGAAGCTTCTGTGGACGATGAAACGAATGAAAATGCTGTAAGTTTCTCAAGTACCAAGTCGTTACGTGTAGCAGACACCATGTTTCGCAGAAATTCATAATGTGCAGCAAAAAGTGAAATCAAATGTGGGTCGTTTTGTGTCAATTGGACATACTTACATTTCAGATCATCCCCCATCCAAAACAATGATCTTTTCTACCCTGATTAATCCTTCGACCCCAAACTCACCTCTTTCTAAGTTTTCAGCTTTTCCTTCCTGAGAGTCTCCAATTTCTTTCTCTGCTACAGTTATTGCCCCTTGGGAGATGTGCATGCAAGTCGTATTTTGTGTTTCTTGGTTGAGATTTTTTTTTTTTGAGATGTAGGCCAAGGTACATTTCGCACAACTTTGGTAGGTCGTGTGTTTGGCTGGTTCTGTTTGACTGATGTAGTTCTTTGTATTAACTGAAAGCACTTTTGGAGACTATTTATCTGATGAAAATATTGCAAAGCAAGCCTGTACACTTGACCTATGGTTTGCTCTTGACCTCCTGTCCCACAGAACCTTCACCATTTAAAGGTTGCGAGAGTCATATCATTTAAGATTAAGCCACCAAATCGAATGGGACCTCCAAGCAGCTATGTTGCACTATTCTAAGCATACCTGCTTTCATTTATGATGCCAATCAGCCCATGCTCCTCCAGTGCCTGTCCACGACTGCGTCCTTACAGATCAGGGACCGTGCGTCTTGTCACTGCCACTGCATTGGCCAACTTAATTCCATCCTTGACATTGATTTCAAAAGTGTCTGGATGCTGAGAAGATTCAAAGACAAGCAGTGCAGGTTCAGAGAAGCAAATTTGCATTAAGAGGGCTGCCCGGTGCTTGTTTAGTACATATCTGAGCCACCAATGTTAGTATATGTAGCCCAGACTTGCATACTGATGTTGGTCATCTCCACTATTTCCTCTGCTGAGATGTTCTTGACCCTCACTTCTGTACGATAGTTCTTTGCCTCGTAGGGATTTTCTCTCTTCTTTTATGCCTCTGCGATGAAGTTGCCCGGATGCACTTTTATTTTAGCACCTGAGTTCGCAGAATTGTGATGCTGTTTTGAAACACAAATTTCAGGAGTTTGCTTAACCATCACCTCCGTCACTTAAGGTATACAGAGGTTAAGTATTCACTCCTGTTAGTCTGTTTTTGAGTAGGATATCTCAAAAGGTTATGGATGGATTTGGGCGAAATTTGGTGGACAAGTTGGGTGTGTGATAAATTTATTAGCTTTGGGTTAATAGACCAGACGGATTTATGGAAAAAGGCCATGTATAAGCTTCTAGGTGCATTTTTGGGTAAAAGTTGGGAATCTTTCTGTCTTCTTTTTGTCGTCTTCTGTCTTCTTCTTTTGGTCTTTCTGTCTTCTACAGACTCCTCTCCGGGCTTGCTCCCCCAGCTCTCTCTGTGCTCTGTCCCCCCCAATATTCCTTCAGGTCGCACAAGATCTGCCTGCAACCCTCTTATGGTTAAACTGCCAAAATCTAGGCTCTCTGCTCAGGAAGGGCATCCGGCCATAAAAACATTGCCTCAAACAGGGAACAATGATTGTCACGGGGCCCGCAAGGCTAACCCCCTCTCTAGCGGGGAAAATGGCCGTAAAACGATCATTCATTCATTCATTCATTCATTCTGCTCACCTTCACTTTCATTCCTCTTTTCTCCCGCCTCTGGAACAAACTCTCCCACTCCATTCAATCCCCCTCCTCCCTCCAGGTCTTCAAAACAGCTGTTCACCACCATCTCTTATCTTCCCCCATCCAAAACCTTGATCTTTTCTACCCCTGCTAATTCACCCCAGATACACTTTTTTTGAAATTCCAACTTCTTTCCTGGAAGTCCTTGCAGTGTTCATGTTTTATACCTCTCCCACCTCCCCCCAAGCCCTCCCCCTCCCACATTTCTCCCGATGTCCCTGCTCTCAAATGTTGTTTTGTGTCCTTCCCCCTCTCTCCCCATATTGTCTACCGCTCCCCTTATTTTTGTGTTTTATGTGTCTGACTTTTTGTGTGATTGATGTTAGCTCTTTGACTAGCCTCGATCTTGTATACAAAACAAAAAAAAAACCTCGCTTTTTTACATAATTAGGGTATGCTGAATTTGATTAACCTGGGTCCCAAGCCGAATTTTGAGTTTTTGACCTAATTAGCATAAACAAAATGGCCGACAAATTGCCATTTTTGGACAATTTCTTTGAACAAGCATTTATGTATCATGTATATACATGCAGCTCTATGTGGTAATCTAATCTATCTGGTAATCTATCTAATCTTCATTCCATTGCAGCCCACAGTTTTATTATAGAAATGTTAAAACATACCTGTAGTATATATTTGAGGCAAATAAATGTTTCTTTTTAGTTGCAGGCGACGATGAATCCAGTAGTTACCTTGAAGAGGCCTTCGTCTGTGGATTACAGCTTGTGTCTATTCTGCCAAACCCATAAAGTCAGAGTTCCTCTAAGTAAAGCAAGTGATCATGGACTCATTACAGTAAGGACTGCTGCATGTAGCAGAAGGAAACGAAGGGACTCGAAGAATATAGATTTGATTGACCGTCTTGAAGATGTGTTGGATTCTGCTGCAGCCGTAACGTGTGTGGCACAAAATGTGCTATGCTCACTTCACGGACAAGGGTAAAATTGAACGCCTACGGAGGACTGAGGCAGCGCATTCGAAGGAGAAAGCAAGTTGCAGTCGCAGTGGTGTCTCAGGTGGTGACATGCATTCATTGCGAAAAGGGGTGCAACCTGTCAACTGGAACTTATGCATTTTCTGTCAAACCACTGATGTGAAGGCACGGCTGAGCTCAGTAATGACAAAACAAATGAGTGATCAAATTATTCATGCTTCCTCATCTTGACTACAAAGTCGGCATTTGCTTGGCTGGAGAGATTGACTTGATCGCAGCTGAGGCCAAATATCACCTGACTTGTCTTAGAGCATTCACCAGATACACCTCTAAAACAAAGCAGGAATCAGCCAATACAGACCTTGCTATGATATGGCTATGTAAGGAGCTCCATCAAGCAGCTGACAAAGGGCATATACTGCTCCTTGACGATGTCTGGGAAAGGTATAAGGAGCTGGCTGGGGAATCTTCAACCATGATTCAACAGTCCTACTACAGTAGAAGCACAACATTCAAGGCAAAGTTGCAGTCACAGCTAGGTAACCTTTTCAACTTCTTCCAACCTCTTGACAGGTGTCCATCAGAGTGGAAAACTATACTGATTCCCACAAATTATCAGCCTACTGCAGTGCTGCAAATGAAAGACGACATCTAGGAGAGTGAGGAAATGCTAACACTACCTAAATATGAGCCTCAAGATGAGATTTTCCTATCACTGATACATGTAGCTCTGAAAATTCGTGGGGATATGATGGCAACTCCAGGCCGCCAAGGTTTCTCTGAGTGAAGATGAGGCGATAACATGCATTCCAGATAGTTTATATATGCCATTGAGAATTATCTTTGGTGGTCAAGAAGCCCGAGAAGACAACACTGCTGAAAATGACGAGGTACGTGTTTGAAGCAGAGTTATGAGTGTAGCAGAGGATCTTGTTTACTGTGTAGGTGGTGGCAAAAATGGACTCCGAAACATGTTGGCCTTGCCAGTACACTCCACCAAGCTACACGGTCAAAAGATCTGGTGAAGCTGTTTAACAAGGCTGGACACTGCCTGAGCTATGAGCAGGTGTTGCAAGTAGACACGTTGTTGGCTTAGAGCACTCTAAAATCCTTAGATCAAGCAACTGGTGCCATCATTCCACCGAACATTATGATGAATACGCCGTAGCAAAGCCACTCGACCAATTAGACGACTTATTGAGGGTCGTGATGTGCCTCTTCCAAAAAGCTGGAAGAATTTCCTGTCACTGGATAATAATAATAAAGCCGATCGAGCAAATTTCTTGTCCGAGGAATTGTGTTCACAGGCACCAAAGGACAATAATTGTAGTTGCTGGAGGGTTCAGGGAGGAACTTGAGGTCAGGTCGTCAAAAGGGACAACTGATTTGAACGCGCTGAGATCCACACACGAATAAGCTGACACAAGGCTGGTGTTGCATGCTGTGTACAGCCAGTTTAAGACGGTTGTTATCAAGGGACACCGATGTTCTGCTTTTGGTTTCCCACTTCCCACGTGCACAATGTGAACATCTTTGGATGATGTCAGGTACATCAAATATACGGCGTTATACACCAATTAATGCTGTTTTAAACAATCTACCAAGAGGTTTGTCCACAGCACTGCTACCATTTCATGCATTAACTGGGTGTGACGCCACCTCCTATTTTGCAAATCGCACCCAACGAACATCATGGAAAGTCTTCAAATGGCACCATAAACTGCTGAAGAACTTGGGCATTGGTGAACTCACAGAGGAGACAATCAAATCTGCAGAATATATAATGTGCACAGAACAACCTCTGTTGATTCAGCACGACATATGTTGTTCTCCAAGACTGGTAAACCAGAAGCAATGTCACCGACAAGCGATGCTCTTCATTTCCATTTGATGCGAGTATACTATCAAGCCATGGTATGGAGAAATGCTCATTGTGCCATACCTGACCTTCCTGCACCTGTGGAAATGGAATGGAAACGTGATTCAGGACTAGAGCCTATTCTGATGTCACTGAGTCCAATCCCAGAAAGTTGCCTCGAGATGATTTGTTGTGCATGCCAGAAGCAATGCAAGACTCGACGCTGCAAATGTCGCTATTCAGAGTTGAGGTGCACATAAATGTGTGCCTGTCAGCAACAGAGTGATGATCAGACCCCTTGTATGAATTTGATGTAGTTTGGCAAAACAACATGTGACATTCCTGAATGTTTGTGCTTCATGGCCATGTATACTTAATTTTAGAATAAATGGTTGTATGAAACATTCTTGTTAAAACAATTTCCCATTTTAAAGTGTCCAATTTCAATATCAGTTTGAATGTCTCTTTCAATATGTCGCCAACCATAATATAGACTCGACGGATTTATGAAAAAAGGCCATGTACAAGGTTGTAGGTGCATTTGGGGGTAAAAGTTGTAAAGTTAAAGTAAAAGAGCTGCATGTATATACATGATATATAAATGCTTGTTCAAATAAATTGTCCAAAAATGGCAATTCGGTGGCCATTTTGTTTATGCTAATTAGAAGGTCAAAAACTCCAAATTTGGCTTGTGAACTGGGTTAATCGAATTTAGCACACCCTAACGATGTAAAAAAGTGAGGTTGCCAACTTTTACCCAAAAATGCACCTGACATTCACATTTCTCTGGAATCCGTCTAGTCTATAAGATGTGGATCTGGAAACAATATATATATGTATATTTTGTGTGTGCAATTGTTCACCATTGAGATGGGGTCAAGAACGATATACTGTATAGCACAATATTTCGAAAGGTTATGTATGGATTATGACCAAACTTTGTGGATGAGCTGGATAGGTGACAAGAACAAGCTAATGAGATTTTAGTTATGGTCAGGATGCAGATCTGGCCTATCAGTGGGATAAAAAACGCAAACTGTTCAGCCTGGCAGATGTATTTGCTCTACAGAGTGCCATTCTAGTTTGACATGGAATGCCCCTTTGAAGTTTTATAATGTCGCGTCGGACAAACCATTAACACGGTCTGACTGAGCTTGGAGGGAGGAAGGGGGGCGGGTACAAGACCTCCACGAAGCACCAAAATGGTGGCTGTTACTGTGTTCAATATTGGCGATTATGATTCCCCAAAGTTCACCAAAAATAAGCCAATCCTGGCAGAAACATGCAAGGACAAAAGGTGGAAAGACGTTCCCTTACAAATAATATAGTTTATTAAAGGCTATATGGGAGGTGGAGGGGGGGGGGGGGGGGGGAGAGAAGATGGTAATGATAACCTGAAAAGACCAGGCACTCAAAAGACAAACGAGTAGGGAGACGCATGCATGTGCACACGTGTACTAAATACAAGATTCACGAGTGAGGACTTGTGGAAGGCACATTTGGCAATGTGCAGTTTGGCGATTGTCAAGTACGGTTCAGAATGGGCAGGATTATGAAGTCTCCGTCTCCCCCAAGCAGTCCTTCCCTGTCCACGAAGCACCCGAGAGGGATTGAGAGATGTCACCATCTTCAAAGTCAAGCTCCAACTGCTCTGCGCAGCAATCCCATGGCCTTGTCGATTCCAAAACTTCCGTGGGCACCATGTCCCCTGATTTGCTCCCATCTCCTTGTGGGAGGTGCCACCTTCTGGGCTGTCCCACCCTGCGACAGTCCAATAAAAGATCTTGCACCCTTCTCCAGAGTTCCGCAGCTGACTTCGCTACCATGGCCTGTGGTCCGCTGACCAAACAGTCCATTATTGTTTCCATTAAAACCACTATGCACTTTCTTTGTGCCTTTCATCTTAAATGCTCCAAGACCTTGCCTGGCTTCACCTGACAGTTTTTTTTCACACCAAACGTCTACTCAATAATGTCTTAAAATTAACATTCATGCTTTACAAGATATATGAATGAATGAATGAATATTCATTCATATTCATTCTTTACAAGATGACTTGCTCTGACATTTACCCTGTTACAAGACTAATCTAACATACGGGGGCACATACCCTGCTATTATTAAAACAAAATATCTGGATCTTCCCCCCCCCCCCCCCCCCCCCCTTCCATGTAACAATATGTTGTCACCAAGATGTGCAAGGTGGTTTTATCCATTTTTCTGACATTTTAGATGCAGTCAAAAGTTAAATATTTTATATGCGATCTCGAGTAGAACATACCTCTGGGGACTTCTGCTATTCTGCTTCCATGTTTATTTCTTGTCATGAATTTGTCATCCAGCAGGAAGAAGTTGATTCATCTGTGGAACAACCTATGGAGTGTTCTTTGCCAGAAATGACTTCTCTTCCCATGGTGGAAGTGGCAGTGTCTGTTGAAAAACTGGCAGTTGGGCAAATGAAAAAGGTACCTCAAGCCTCTGTCACCAACTCGAAGACTGTCGAGGTGCTTAAGGTATGCAAGGGCAATTCCATATAACTATGGACATGTAGCTAAAATTTCAAACATTACTGAGATAATTTGAGGTTGGAATCATTAAGTTAACATATGCAGAGTAACATAAATTTATTTAGCTAAAATAACATTGGAGAATGTTTGGAACCATCCTGTTTATATGACCGAGCAAAACTAGTTCCTTTTTTTTTTGTCTGACAATAAAACTAAAGCAAGCACCACTCTTTCCCTTAAAATTAAATCGTGCCAGTAAAGGTATAATATGTCTTCATTTTGTAGGTATTAATATTTTAAAATCAAAGGTTTACTTCTCTATAGCTGTTACCATACTCGCAAACTGCGGTCAGAGGCCATGCTGGTCTTGGTCATGTAATGTAAGTGAGAATTTTTCTTTCGTTTTCTTGAATCTTAAGAATACCGAGATACTGCTATTCCTCCTACCTGTTGTGTATAATCTCGTGAAAAACAATTATCCCGACACAACAGCATAAAAAAAAAAAAAAAAAAATTATACCTTTACTGGCACGATTTAATTTTAAGGGAAAGCACCACTCTTTCCCTTAAAATTAAATCGTGCCAGTAAAGGTATAATATGTCTTCATTTTGTAGGTATTAATATTTAAAGTAAAATAAAAATTATACCTTTACCAGTCAAGTTACCAGTTTCGAGTTCTCCTCAAGCCGCACTGCGCGTCCTCAGCCTCGTCTCGCGAACGTCAACAGCGCGACACAGCGCGTGCTTTCCGGAGGGGCGGAGCCAAGCTGAGCAACATATATATACACGTCGATCATTGATCGTGAACCGGAAAATATAATAAATTACTGATGGTTTCAGAGTTATGACGTTTTTAAGCATTGGGCCCGACACAACAGCATGATGGGCTATATTTGGTGATGTGTAACGTTGTAATGTGAGTAACAGTATGCGTGCACATCAGCTACAAGAAAAGAAGCTCAATGAAGCTTGGTGCCACTTGATGGGGTTTAGTTAAATTTTGATCATGCACATACGTGGCAGCACAAGACATTTCCGAGAAGATGAGCACATGCTACATTCTGCTCAGCATCAGACATACTGGGCATCCTCTGTCGTGCAAAGTCATTTCTGGGTACTTCTGAGCTCATCACGTACGAAGCTTTCATCCGCAGCTCAATGGAATACGGCTCTCACCTTTGGGCTGGTTCTCCTGCCTCGCACCTAGCTCGGCTTCACGCTGTTGAATCCAAAGCATTCAGAATCATTGGTATTTCCCACGATGAAACAGATTCTGAGGGCCTTTCTCTCTCTCACCACAGGCAGGTTGGTGGTCTTTCTATCTGCTACCGACTCTTCTCTGGCCTTGCTCCCCCTGCTCTGTCTGTGCTCTGCCCCCCCACCCCCCAAATATTCCTGCAGGATGCACAAGAAATGCCAGCAACCCTCTTCTGGTTAAACTGCCAAAATCAAGACTCTCTGATCTCCTTCACTTTTTCGTTCCTCTTTTCTCCCGCCTCTGGAACAAACTCCCTCACTCTCTTCAATCCCACTCCTCCCTCCAGGTCTTTAAAGCAGCTGTTCACCACTATCTCTTGTCTTCCCCCATCCAAAAACTTGATCTTTTCTACCCCCGTTAAAACAACCCAAATCCGCCTCTTTCAATCCCCAACTTCTTTCCTGAAATTCCTAGTAGTGTTCATTTGCTTTATACTGTGTACCCCTCACTCCTCCCCCAGCCCCCTCCCCCTTCCACAGATCTACCGACGTCCCTGTTCGCTAATGTTGTTGTGCTTGTGTGCTTCCCTCTCTCTTCCCCTCTTGTCTCCTGCTCCCTTCATTGTATGTTTGATGTGTCTGCATGTTTTCATGTTCAATGTGTTCGCTCTTACATGAGCCTCGATTCTGTATGCCCAAAAAAATTAAAAAGTTTAACAAAATAATGCTGAGGACTGCATAGAAAGGCAAGAAAATATGAAAAGTTGTATTTAACAGATGGAGTAACATTAGTAACGGTAACGCATCCTTTGGAACATGTGTTCCCTAGCTAACATATTGTATGATTAGAATTTTTTCTTTTGCTGATAACATACATTAAAAAAACATGAAATAAATACATTCATAATTTTGTGGGGTGATGAATAAGTTGAGGAGAGTTTGCTAAAGTTTACAGGTAAAATTCCATGTCCCTTTTTCGTAACGTAATAGCCATTAAAATACATGCTATGGAATAGAAAATGAATATTTCCCTTGGTTATCTGTGCAAGCAGAGCAGCAGCTGACAGCTCCCTGAATCGCTCCCTGAATAAAAACCCCTGGTTTGCATGCATGAAGCTAACCCTAACATACCGACTGCTTATAATTCAAAACACTTCAAACATGAAGCAAAAACATACACTACATGACCAAAAGTATGTGGAGCATTGAACATCTCATTCCAAAATCATGGGCATTAATATGGAGTTGGTTCCCCCTTTGCTGCTCTAACAGCCCCCACTCTTCTGGGAAGGCTTTCCACTAGATGTTGGAACATTGCTGCGGGGATTTGCTTCCATTCAGCCACAAGAGCATTAGTGAGGTTGGGCACTGATGTTGGGCGATTCGGCCTGGCTCGCAGTCGGTGTTCCAATTCATCCCAAAGGTGATCGATGAGGTTGAGGTCAGGGCTCTGTGCAGGCCAGTCAAGTTCTTCCACACCGATCTTGACAAACCATTTCTGTATGGATCTCGCTTTGTGCATGGGGGCACTGTCATGCTGAAACAAGAAAGGGACTTCCCCAAACTGTTGCCACAAATTTAGAAGCACACAATAGTCTAGAGCGTCATTGTATGCTGTAGCGTTAAGATTTCTCTTCACTGGAACTAAGGGGCCTAGTCCGAACCATGAAAAACAGACCCAGACCATGATTCCTCCTCTACCAAACTTTACAGTTTGCACTATGCATTCGGCCAGGTAGCATTCTCCTGGCATCCGCCAAACCCAGATTCATCCGTCTGACTGCCAGAGGGTGAAGCGTGATTCATCACTCCAGAGAACGCATTTCCGCTGCTCCAGAGTCCAATGGCGGCGAGCTTTACACCCCTCCAGCCAACGCCTGGCATTGCGTGTGGTGATTTTAGGCTTGTGTACGGCTGCTCGGCCATGGAAACCCATTTCATGAAGCTCCAGACGAACTGTTGTTGTGCTGACATTGCTTCCAGAGGGAGTTTGGAACTCGGTAGTGAGTGTTGCAACTGAGGACAGACTATTTTTTACACGCTTCATCACTTGGCAGTCCCGTTCTGTGAGCTTGTGTGGTTTAACAATTTGCGGCTGAGCTGTTGTTGCTCCTAGACGTTTCCACTTCACAATAACAGCACTTACAGTTGACTGGGGCAGCTCTAGCAGGGCAGAGATTTGACGACCTGACTTGTTGGAAAGGTGGCATCCGGTGACGCTGCCACGTTGAAAGTCACTGAGCTCTTAAGTATGGCCCATTCTACTGCCATTGTTTGTCTATGGAGATTGCATGGCTGTGTGCTTGGTTATATATACCTGTAAGCAATGGGTGTGGCTGAAACAGCTGAATCCACTCATTAGAAGGGGTGTCCGCATACCTTTGGTCATGTAATGTATCTTGCTGCACTGCAAAACGTGGGGCAGGTATAGTGTTAGTGGAGTGGAGACTTGTAACACCCTCTTCCACCTGGAGGGGGTGACACATGATACACATTTACATAGAGCATTTGTCTCCCCCTCACCCCAAACCTGGCCCGCAATACCTTCGGCAAAGATTTAAAAACACCCCTATACAATAATTGGGGCCATGCTGATCCTATGTAGCAATTCTGTATGTAATCTGGCCAGAACTGTAGGAGCAGTGGCGCGACAAACAAACACTGGTCCATTAATTATAATAAGGAGGATCATATAGACTATGGCTAAAGCCTGTCGTATCAAGAATGTCCAGGTTTAAATAATAACTTGTACATAAAGGGTGCAGAAAGTCTAACATGGATCCCTTCATCTTCATCTGCTTTGAGGATGCACTGCAACAACCAGATTTCGTATTTGATCCTGCTCTTCCAGGAGCCTAGATGTATAATGGGATGTCTCTCTGTGTGTCGCCAAATGGATCTTAGTCAAATTTCAGAGGTTCCTCAGTGAGTGTCGGGCGTGTTTTGGGTTAAAAAAAAAATTTGTGAAAATTAAGAAGAAAAAAAAGTTGGATTTTTTTTGTATCGCTTTTTAGCTCACCTGGAACGAAGTTCAGGGGAGTTTATGCGATGGTGTGTCGTCCGTCCGTCAGTCAGTCCTTCAGTCCGTAAACCCTTTCAACATCTCCGAAACTGCTGATTGGGTTGTGACCAAATTTGGCACAAATGATATTTGTTATATTGTGACGAAAGTTTGTTCACAGCAGAAAAAAAAAAAATCGGGGTCTTAGGGGGTCTATCGGGGGTCAAAGTGGATCCAGGTTTGCCCCTCAAAATAGGAATTTGCTTTTCCCTCTGAAAGTACAGACACTTTTTCGATGAAACTTGACCATGATGAAACTTGACCATCACCCATGATGTATCGAAGTTTGTTCACGGCATTAAGAAAATCGAAGTCTGAGGGGATTTATGGGAGAGGGTCAAAGTGGGTCCGGTTTTGACCCCCCCAAAATAGGTATTTGCTTTCTTTGAAACTACAAACACTTTCAATGAAACTTGACCACAATCTTCACCACCCGTGATGTACCAAAGTTTGTTCACTGCATTAAAAAAAAAAATCGAGTCCTGAGGGGCTGCTACATGGGGGTTGCCCCCAAAATAGGTATTTTTTTGTTTGTTTCTTGGTTTAAAGCCTTATGATTGTGTGAGTATGATTCTACATGCTGCCCTGTCTTCAAGCAACCATTTAAATTGGCTTAAAATACCTTTAGTCAGTGTAGTATACTGTTTATTCGAATAGGTGAGCGCCAGGGGTATTTGCACCTATGTTTTAAAATCACTCTATTGCCCCAAGCCTTTGTAGCTCTGTGAAATGTAATATTAAATGATCCCTGACCCCATTCCTTCATGGGTGTGGGGAAGTGTTTTAGGCCCCCACAAAAAAAAGAAAAAAAAAATTGATTTATTCAAAATGCCAACAGGATTAGAACAGCACCTGGCAACACCGGGTACTCCTGCTAGTATTGTATAATGTATTAAATCCTTTCACTTCATTTTAAGTTCTGAAAGGAAGAGCTTCATATGAACTTACTCAGGAAGTCGTGTACCCCGGTTTAGAATAGGTACACCGTATCCCTGCGTGTCGTAAGAGGCGACTAAAAGGGTTGGCGTCAGGAAGGGCATCCGGCTATAAAAACATTGCCGCAAAAAGAGAACCATGACAATTACAACAACATATGGGCAGGGTACAGCCCGAAGTACCCCGTGGGGGACCCCACTCCCTCTCGTCAAAACTCAAGGTGGGGAACCCGATCGAAGCAAGGGTGCAAATCATTCCATTTATGACGACGAAACGTCTGATGCCCGACGTGGAGATCGGTTTCTGAGGTTTGGGACATGGAATGTAGGTAGGGACAATGACGGAGATCAGGAGCAGTGGTGGAAGTATTGGTCAGAAGAAGAGTGGACATATGTTGTGTGCAGGAGACGAGATGGAAGGGAAGTGGTGTGAGAATGGTAAAGGGTAGGCAGGGACAGAAATACAAGTTTGTGTGGCAAGGGTGCCCAGAAGGTGTGAATGGTGTTGGTGTCCTGTTTTCTGAGGAGTTTGTAGACAGTGTGGTGAGTGTGACTAGAGTGAGTGATAGGTTGATGATGGTGTAAATGATGATTGGAAAGCTCTTGGTGAACGCCATCTCGGGATATGCTCCGCAGGTTGGTCGGAGCGATGAAGAGAAGGACAAGTTCTGGTGTGCTATAGAGAAGCTGATGGAAAACGTGAAAGATGAGGAAGTTGTTGTGGTAGGAGGATACCTAAATGGACATGTGGGAAGGAGTATGCCCGGTTTTGAGGGAGTTCATGGGGGTTACGGATATGGTGTGAGAAATGGAGAAGGTGAAAGGATTTTGGAGTTTGCTGATAATAATAATAATAATAATAATAATTCATTTATTTTGTATAGCGCTTTTCATGAAGCCCAAAGGCGCTTTGACAGAGTGCAAAACATAATGCATAACAAAACATGAAAACAACAATTGCAAAAAGACAAGAATCAATAGGGAAATATTTAAAGCCAAAGGAGGGAGAAGGAGAAGTGATAGTCAGGGGTTAAATGCTGTGGGTTGAATGTTGAATGCAGTGCTGAACAGGTGGGTCTTTAGTGATGTTTTGAATGTGGTGAGTGAGGAGGAGTCTCTGATGGTGTGAGGCAGTGAGTTCCAGAGGGTGGGAGCAGCGATGGAGAAGGCCCTGTCCCCCCAGGATCTGAATTTGGTCCGGATGGGGGGTGTCAGGAGGTTGGTACCAGCAGAGCAGAGGTTGCGGGTGGGAGTGTGTCTGGAGAGGAGGTCAGCCAGGTAGGATGGGGCCAGGTTATGGAGGGCTTTGTAGGTCAAGAGGAGGATTTTGTACTGGATTCTCTGGGAGATGGGGAGCTCAGCTGATTTGTTGATTTGTAATACTCAGTTCCAGAAAGAGGATAATAAGCTTGTTACATATACATCAGGTGGGTCGACGACAACCGTTGACTACCTACTGGTGCGTAGGCGAGATAGGGGGCACCTCCGGGACACAAAGGTGATCCCGGGGGAGGAGGCTGTTTCACAGCACCACTTGGTTGTCCGACATAAGGGTGAAAGGTGCGAGGAGAGCTCGGCGGGTGAAGTACCAACCGAGAATGAAGGTGTGGAGGTTGAAAGAGGTGACAGTGAGGGAGGCATTAAACGAGGGGCTGAATATGGTAGAGGATGATGTGGTTGAGCTTGAAAGTGGTTGGATGTCGATGAAAGATAGTCTGTTGCGAGCCGTTGGTGAGGTATGTGGATGGACAAAAGGACCATCGAGGCACTCGGAAACATGGTGGTGGGATAATGAAGTTGGAAAGAAGATTGATGAGAAGAGGAAGAAGTTCAAGGAGTGGCTGAAGGTGAAGGGTATGGGGGCAGAAAAGGCAGAGCATGAAAGTTATAAGGCAGCCAAGAAGGCTGCAAAGAAAGAGGTAGCAAAGGCACAGGAGGCATGTAGGAAAAAGTTCGGAGAACGCTTGGATTTGGAAGAGGGTCAGAGAGCGGTATT
This sequence comes from Myxine glutinosa, assembly GCF_964187855.1. Classification (NCBI taxonomy): domain Eukaryota; kingdom Metazoa; phylum Chordata; class Myxini; order Myxiniformes; family Myxinidae; genus Myxine; species Myxine glutinosa. The sequence goes on from NC_136267.1 coordinate 38,719,500, forward strand.
CAGGATTGCAAAGTAAAGCAGATAGCGAAAGGGAGGTGTGATGTGATGGGGGTGAGTTGCTTGAAGGATGAAGTGGGACAAATCGTTGTGGACCCAGATGGAATTTAAAAAAGATGGAAAAGATATATGGAAATGCTGTTGAATACAGAGAATGAATGGGATGGCAACACAGAGTAACCCAGTTTTAGGACCGGCCGAGAAGATAACCGAGAAGGAAGTTGAGGAAGCGATAAAAGCAATGAAGAGTAGAAAAGCGGGAGGGCCAACGGGAGTTGTGGGAGATATGTTGAAGGGAGCGGGAAATTACGGTGTGAAGAGAATGACAGAGATCTGCAATCTGGTGGTGAAAGAAGGCCGCATTCCAGTGGATTGGGAAACTGAGTACCCTCGTCCCTCTATACAAGGGGAAAGGTGACCCTCTGGACTGTGGCTCGTATCGAGCGATAAAGTTATTGGAGCATGGAATGAAGGTATTGGAAAGGGTGTTGGAGAGGAGGATAAGGAAGAAGGTGAAGATCGACGAAATGCAGTTTGGATTTATGCCAGAAAGAGGAACGACAGACACGCTTTTTATTGTGAGGCAGTTGCAGGAGAAGTACATGGAGAAGAGGAAGAAGTTGTTTCTTGGGTTTGTTGATCTGGAGAAAGCATTCGATAGGGTTCCACGTGAAGTAGTGACATGGGCATTGAGGAAGTTAGGAGTGGAGGAACGAATGGTTGATCAGAGTAGTGATGGCAATGTACAAAAGAGCGTGCACAGCTGTAAGCACGAAGGACGGGAACAGTGGTGAGTTTGAGGTGAAGGTGGGAGTGCATCAGTGGTCGGTACCAAGTCCACTACTATTTGTAGCTGTCATGGAGGTGCTGGCTCAGAACGTAAAGGAGGGTTTACCGTGGGAGTTGTTGTATGCAGATGATCTGGTGTTGATTGCAGAAAGTATGGATTGACTGAAGGAGAAGACGAACAAGTGGAAGGAATGTATGGAGACAAAAGGTCTGAAGGTGAATATCGGAAAAACGAAGGTGATGGCAAGTGGTAAAGCATGTGGTGAGGTGGAAAGAACTGGGAAGTGACCGTGTGCTGTGTGCAGGAAGGGTGTCTGAGTGAATTCCATTCAATGTACAATGTGCGCTGAGTGGGTTTATCAAAAATGTAGTGGTCTGAGAGGGTCATTAACCAGTGTGGCAGCTACATTCAAATGTTAGGTGTGCACAGAGGGAGCTGCAGATGGAGGAAATGTTGAGTTAGATCTTGGAGATGGCGTGAAGCTGGAAGGTGTGAAAGCATTTTGTTACCTAGGAGACATGCTGAATGGAGAAGGTGGATCAGTCTCGGCAATGGTTGCTCGAGTGAGATGTGCATGGAAGAAGTTTCGGGAACTGAGTGGCGTGCTGACGAGGAGGGGTGTGTCGTTGAAGCTGAAGGGAAAGGTGTATGCTGCATGTGTGAGAAGTGTTATGATTTATGGGCGCGAGACATGGGTAATGAACGTAGAGCAGCAACGAAGGCTGGAAAGGGTGGAAATGCGAATGGTTCGGTGGATGTGTGTTGTATCCTTGAGAGGAAGACAAATGATGAATTGTGAAAGATGATGGGAATAGAGCCTGTGATTGATGCTGTGAAGAGAAACAGTTTGAGATGGTTTGGTCATGTGTTGAAGGATGAAAGTGACTGGTTGAGAAGAGTGATGGAAATGAATGTAGAAGGAAGTAGAGGATGGGGAAGACCGAGAAAGACTTGGCTAAAGATGGTCGAAGAAGAAATGCGGGCAAGGGGGTTAACAAGGGGAGATGCAGAAAATAGGGCAAAATGGAGAACATTGTCATGGGGACCGTAAGGCTAACCCCCACTCTTGCAGGGAAAATGGCCTTAAAATGCCTGTTGTTGTTTCAGGAAGTCAGTTTCACAGTTGACAAAAAACAAAAGGGTGAGGATATGAAATTAAGAAGATTAGCATAATTAAGTTTAGATTTGAGCGTGTGAAGGAAACGGTTTCTGGAAGAATCCATGTGAACTGTGGAAGTACAGGATTCGGCTTGAGGAAATGAGCAAAACGAGAATAAACCCAGGTGGAAATGGAATAATTAAATAATACATATTTCGAAAAATAATAATAATAAAGGAAGACCGAAAGTATAACAGCGGTGTAGCCGGGCTTGTCTGATACTTCATTTGAAGAGGATAGTATGACCTGGGTTGGGATACCAGTTGGTGAATAATGTGAGTAGTAATTTTTTTTGAAGTACTGCATGTCTAAGTCTAAGCTGTCTGGCACCATGGAAATGAAGATTGCATTCAGACACTGGTTTATTACCTCCGCCACCAAAGGTGGATGGAGGTTATGTTTTCACCCCTGCCTGTTTGTCTGTCTGTGAACAAGATATCTCAAAAAGTTGTGGATGGATTCGGACGAAATTTGGCAGAGGTGGTAGATAAGGACGAAATGATTATATCTTGGTGAAGATCCGGATGCGGATCCGGCTAGTAGAATTTTAAAAGTGATTCTTCACCATTGGGAGATAGGGCCAAAACCTATACATCGTCGGATATCTCAAAAAGTTGTTGATGGATTCGGACGAAACCTGTTGGAGAGGTTGTGTGTGTGACGAAGAATTGGTTCAATTTTTGTGAAGATTTGATTATGGATTTGGATATGAGAATTATTTAATCTTTAAGTGATTCTTCACCATTGAGTGATCGGGCTAAAACCGGTACATAGCACGATATCTCAAAAAGTTATGGACGAAACTTGGTGGACCAGTTGGGTGTGTGACAAGGAAGAATCGATTCCATTTTGGTGAAGATCCAGATCCAGCTCGTATAATTTTTTAGTGATTCTTCACTATTGAGTGATGTGGCCAAAAATGATGTACAGGCAGGATACCTCGAAGTTGTGGACTGATTGGGACGAAACTTGGTGGACCAGTTGGGTGTGTTACAAGGACTAATATAATCGATTCGATTTTGGTGAAGATCTGAATATGGATTCGGCTACAATAATTGTTTAACTTTAAGTGATTCTTCACCATTGAGAAATTGGGTGAAAAGCGATTATATAACATTGTATTAAAAAAAAGCTATGGACGAGTTGTGAATCATCCTTGGTGGATGAGTTGGTTCGGTGACAACAACAAGCCGATTCGATTTTGGTTCAGGTCCGAATCCAGACCCTGCCTATCGGTGGGATACAAAACGTAAACTGTTCACCAGGCGGAGGTATGCGCTTTACTGAGTGCTGTTTTAGTTAATGCCTGAGGCTTTTTTTTATGCAATTAAACTTGAAGCTAGAGTTGTACGTCATGGTTTGAGGTTATCTTTGTAACCTTGTTTTGTTTTTTTTAACACAGAAACGATCCAAATCTAAGAAAGCTGCACCGGCTGAGGAGGAGGCTGAAGATGAGGTTGAGGAAGCTGAAGATGAGAAACCCGAAGCTGAGGCTGAGGTCAAAGCTGAAGCTGGAGAGGAAGAAGAAGCTGAGGGTGAGGAAGAAGCTGAGGGTGAGGAAGCTGAGGGTGAGGAAGCTGAAGCTGACTGTGAGGAAGCCGAGGGTGAGGAAGCCGAGGGTGAGGAAGCCGAGGGTGAGGAAGCCGAGGGTGAGGAAGCCGAGGGTGAGGAAGCCGAGGGTGAGGAAGCCGAGGGTGAGGAAGCCGAAGCCGAAGCCGAAGAAGCCGAAGCCGAAGAAGCCGAAGCCGAAGAAGAGGCTGAGGAGTCTGAAGCTGAAGCTGAAGCTGAAGCCGAAGTTGAGGCTGAGGAGGAAGCCAAAGCTGGCATTGAGGCTGAAGACGAAGCTAAAGCCGGGGCCGAGGAGAAAACCGAGGTTCAGGCCGAGGCCATACTCGACGTCAAGGCCGGGGATGAAGAAATGAAAAGTGAATCTGTTTTGCAGAAGGTAACTGCATCGATGGATATTAAGTACATAGGAAACTTCATGAGGTGTTTCTTTTTTTTGATTTGGCAGCTTTGTTTCTGTGCATGTTTTTTTGTTTTTTTTTAGCATTTTCCCTCCATTTTGATCCTTTTTTTTTCTTTCTTTTTTTCAGAATTTCCAGGAAGAGGAGCATGAAGGTAATGATGTGAATTTTCACTCCCAATTTTATTTTCCCCAATGATGTGTTTATGTGTTGGTGTTTCCTTTTGAGATTTGGAATGATATGTCATGTTTCATCTTTATGGGGAGATCATTAAATATTGGTGCCATGTATTTAGTTGAGATCGCCTTGAGAGATCTGAAGATGGCAAGGCCAATCGCTGTATTGCTTCAGTGTGTAGTTTTATTGTATTACTTATTTTGGCCAGACAAGTTGCCAAAGTGAGACTACTCTGGAATGGTAGAAGCCTGCAGGCAGCTCCTGAGACCATTCTCGGTTTGGGGCCATCAGGGCTTGCACCTCGTTGGATCTCATGAAGATCAGAAGCTTTGGCTAAGATTAGGAGACATTTGGTGTTTGTTTCATTTGTAAGGGCAAACATCAGGGAATATAGTGCTAATAGTGTTGATGTAAAGCCGGCCTTTGAAGACCTGCAAAGACGTGCTAGATGTTGGATCTTGCTGTTACTCCATGAGAACGCTATAGTCAGAGGCAGAACATGGGGGTTTGGTGGCATGGAAACACGGAGTTTTTCTTGGAAACGTCTCTTGTACGTTGTCTGGGACGTTGGTTTGAAGGGTAACCTGGATACATCCCATGAGTCTTCATCGCACCTTTTGGAGAGCGGTCGTTCAACACCTCTTTCGGGCAGGTGTGCCTGATTAGAGATTAGCATTTTTCCGCTCCTGAACACGATTGGAAGAAAGAATATTGACTGCTTCAGCATGATCCATGTTGTTTTAATTTGTCTTGCTTTTAAAGGAGACTGTTCATGTTCACCCTAATTTCCCACTCAAAGTTAAAGCAGAAGATATTTTGCTCATTGTTCCTGGTTGGGCCAAATGAGTGAAAGCACTCACCTAATGGGGCAAGTAGTAAGAATGTCTGGGATGCAAGGGCCAGATTTGTATTTCACTGTCCTGCATGTGTACTCTCATTTTTTTTTCTCCTTGTGCGTGTGATTAAAACTGTTGTATCTAATCTCCCAGACGAGGTTGTAGCCGACAGTCACGACGAAGGGCTTAACCCCTTCCCTCCAGCCGAGCCTCTACACCCATCTGAAGATATCTTGGAATTGAATGACACACACACCGAGGCAGAAGAGGACAACCTTTCGGTCACGGTGCAAGCTGAAGATGCCATCACCCTTGATTTTGATGGTGACCTCCTCCTTGAAGCACCCAAAAAAGACTCCGTCGCAGGCTCTGAACGGTCAGGAGTACCCAGTTCTTCCCGGGCCAGCGGCAGTGCCACAAGTGCACGTTCCAAAGGAGATGGTGCTGGGAAGAAGGATGAAAAGGAGAGCGGCTCTTCACTGGGGAAAAATGAAGACAAAGATGGGAGCAAAAGAACGAGTTCTCCAGACAGGGCGAAGAAATCAACTGCTTCATCCTCGGGCATGGGTGATCAAGCCAAGAGGTTTGTCTACATCCGCTTGCTTGTCTTGTTGCCGTAACAAAAACAAAAAACCCCCACTGGTTTTTGATGCTCTACGACCCCATTCTCCCCAGAGCATCGTGATTTCCCCTTCTGCAGTATACCAGACCTGAGCTACCACAGCAAAATTTGCATCCCCCTGCCCTCACTCCCATTTCTCCTAAACCCCTTCTGCCAATGTGCAATTTGGGAGGCACCTTGCTCTGCCAGAGTAACAATTATTATTCCTTTTATTTGGTTTAAAACTGGCCGATGATAGAAACACTAAAAGGAGACTAAAGTCTCCATCCCGGCATCCTGTCGCGGTGTGAAGCCCTTTTGCTCCGACTTGAGTTTAAAGATCCTGCGTGGCAGACAAGCTGTTCGCTGGCCTGCTCGGGTGCCAATGGGATGAGCATCAGCAACGTGGATGAAGATGCTCCAGGCGGCATTCTCCTGTGCAACATCTACCACTATAATGAAACACCTTTTTCCTTCTCTATTTTTTCCCCTTTATTAACTGCATTTAAGTATAATGTATAATTCTCTATTTTTGCAATGTTAAAATTTGCTGTGTGTGTGTGTGTGTGTGTGTGTGTGTGTGTGTGTGTGTGTGTGTGTGTGTGTGTGTGTGTGTGTGTGTGTGTGTGTGTGTGTGTGTGTGTGTGTGTGTGTGTGTGTGTGTGTGTGTGTGTGTGTGTGTGTGTGTGTGTGTGTGTGTGTGTGTGTGTGTGTGTATATATATATATATATTTATATATATATATGTGTGTGTGTGTATATATATATATGTGTGTGTGTGTGTTTATATATATATATATATATACTGTATATATATATATAATATTTGTTTATTGAAGTTCTTCTTTTTCCCTGTTCTTTTTTTTTTTTTCTCTCTCCTCAGCTTTTCTAAAGATGGGAGAACTGGAAAAGATGATAAAGGTTGGTGCATTTTGGGAAGTGTGTACCTTTAATAATGCAATGTAATTTAATGCAAACGTATTATAACACAATCTACCATATAAAACAGTGTATGTTTGTGTAAATATCTGATGTCTGTCTCGCTTCATGAAGGTAGGTTTTAAAGGCTTTTAGTCGGGATTTGAGTCTGATTTTTAAAGGCCAATCTTTTAACACGACTGTTCACTACGGTCAAACCCTAAGGACCCAAAGTACCCAGAAGATCCAGAGGATCAAAAATACCCGAAGACCCAAAATAAGAGTAATTATGTCTCTTATTTTGGAATTGTAGATTGTGACTTGCAAACCGAACCTCAATGGCGGTGTACAGAAGCGTGTTTTGATAAATACAAGACGCAAGAAGGTGAAATTTGCTGCACGTTATTTACAACATGCGCAGAGTAAAATGAGTGTTCATTTAAGTCCATAGGGTGTCTAATAAAGAATTGTAGAAGCACACCTCACGCTAGGATGACCCAAAATGCTCACAGAGGACCCAAAAAATTGTAAGGCTGAGGTTTCAGAATTTGGCATGCTCATGTGGTACCATCAAATAAACTGTTCTAACAAGTCATTTTTGACGGACGCTTATACTAGCGCGTGTGTGTGTGTGTGTGTGTGTGTGTGTGTGTGTGTGTGTGTGTGTGTGTGTGTGTGTGTGTGTGTGTGTGTGTGTGTGTATATATTGTTGCGGTTCTCTACGCCGGCCTTCTTCCCCCTTATTAAGGGGGGATTAATCCCCTTGTCTTTACTGGCCTGGCGGAACCGAGACTTATTACGTCCCTCCCGGACACACGCGGAGTAGGGTTTCGGGACTACTTTCTCGCTCGTACCTAAGTACCCGCGCTGCCCTGGGAGCGAGGAAACAAGCCTCGCACGAACCACGTATGATGTTAGTACGCCGAGCGGATTGCGTACACATAGCCCGCGCAGTCTTAGATGTTGGAACCCGATTGGAGCGATCCTATTCGTGCCACACTTCGTCAATTGAGGAAACCACAGGAACGATCGAATCAGAAAGAAAGAACAAGGGTTTAATTATTCCCACACGTATATACAGTTCAAGGACGAAGAGACACAGAGCAATCCTTAAACAGTCTTAACTTATCCCTGGGACAACGGGCCCATCTCACTCACACTCACACAGGGGATTGCAGATGGCCGGGTGTTCCCCACGCGTCGATGTCATCCAGAGATGGCCTCCGTCCGGCTCTCCACGGTCCTCGGCACGTCCCGCGAAGATGCCGGCAGGCGAAGACAGGGACTCGTAGCGCGTCTCTCGTACAAAGCAGATGATCGGGGCGAAACGGTAGAGGGCGGACTTTAGCGCGGCTGGCAGTTACTCAGCCTCGTTCACTCGCGCGACTGAAATGTGCTATTTCGTTATAAACGTGCCTGGCTGCGCCCGCGTATATGTAGCGACCAACTCCTCTTCTTCAATACACTTGGTGTTGGTTAGTGCGCGTGTTCTCGTGCAATGGTCAAGTTCAACAGACAGCAGTGCTCTCGCTCTCGCTCTCTCGCCTCAAGTCCTGTCGAGGGCTTTTGCGCAGCGGTTCTTATAGCTACACCCCCCGAACCTTCTGGGACTCACCAGACTCTTCTCACCACGCCCTCTGACGCCACGCCGCCGCCACCACCCTCGAGCTTTGATTGGCGGCTCGTGCTCACCGTTATTGCTTCTGCCGCTCCGCCGCGATCCTTCCTAGGCCTACCTCGTGTTAACTCGGCCAATGATCACCCAATGCTTAACAAACTGGATCGAGGCTAGGACGTAGGATGATCGGTGGCAGTAGGGCCTAACCTCCTGGCTCCTACTCAACACAGAATTAACACTGGAAGGGAACTAAGCTCACAAATACTAAGACATAACTATACTATTGCGAGGCTACATGTTGCTTGTGTGACTAACTGTGGGGGACAGACTTTAACCTTTATTAAACTCACTTGACAGATTCAAAACCGCAACTATATATATATATATATATATATATATATATATATATATATATATATATATATATATATATATATATATATGTATATATATATATGTATATGTATATATGTATATGTATATATGTATATATGTATATATGTATATATATATATATATATATATATATATATATATATATATATATATATATACAGTGGTACCTCGGCTTACGAGTTTAATCCGTTCCGTGACGGAGCTCGTAAGCCAAATCGCTCGTAAGTCAAAGCAAATTTTCCCATTCAAATGCATTGAAATGCTATTAATCCGTTCCAGCCTCAAAAAAAAAACACCAATTTTTTTTGTTAGGTGCTTTTAAATAACAAAAATGTACTTTATAAATAACAAATAATGTATAAACAAGCACGACCTCGTATATACTGTACATAATACAAGAGAATGTAAAGAAATAAACTGGACCTCTATCCATGAAGATATGGAGAAGTTGTTGTTTGTGTGGTTGAAGGAGAAGCAGCTCGCAGGAGATACCGTGACCGAGAGCATCATGTGTTTGAAAAGATTGAAACTCGGATATCGAGCAACGGACCACGAGGTGTTTTTTCTTTTTTCTTAATCTCGGTTTCAGTGAACTTTTGCTCTGTGCTCACGTGTACTGTACCTGTACCTGTAATGGTACGTCAGAGGATGGCACCTGTTGTCATCATATTAAGTGCAAGATGTTCTGCATCGTAAGTTGGTACACCGTGGTCTTTCGGCGGTGTTTAAGGCCGGCCGTCTTGGCTTCTGTCACCATTGGCATTGAGTCTTTCGATGTAGGTAGGTCGTTGTGTGCCGGTGCCTTGGCCGAATTCCTTCATTGCTGCATTGTTAGCTCACCTGGTTTTTTATACCACATCTTTGGTTATCGGACCAGCGAATGACGTCATCTCCAAAGTATGGCTTATTCTCACTTGTCTTGGACGATCTTCTACTTCTAGCCTTCCACCGTGCATTTGGTGTCCACTGTACTTACTGTACAGTGCCTGGTAAAATTGATGTAATGGGTTTTTGACCGTCAACGCCATGAACCGCTAACACTCAAAAGCCCATTTATCGCGCCTTATAAAGCAAAACGCAAACCGAAAGCCATGCCTCTCAAGCGAGGCGTGCTTCCGTGGTCACGTGATCCACAGGTGTAGCTCATTATACCCGCACGCGCGACACGCTTTGGCGGTCACGTGACCAGCCACTGGAGGCGGGGATCCCCGCCGATGACGTCACCGGCTGGAGCAAGGAGATTCCTCGCTAATGTATTTCGACGATTGCGTGTTTTATATCCAAGCAGAGATGCTTTCACGGCAAGATAACCACGTGACCGGAACCGGAAGCCACAACCGGAAAATTCAAAAAAATAAATTTTTTGAGCTCGTACATCGGATCTCGGCTCGTATCCCAAAGCAACAAACCGCCCGAGCGACGGCTCGTATCCCGAAAAACTCGTACGTTGGGGCACTCGTAAGCCGAGGTACCACTGTATATATATACACATATATATATACACATATATATATACACATATATATATACACATATATATATACACATATATATATATACACATATATATACACATATATATATACACATACATACATACATACATACACACACACACTGGTGTTGGCTTAGCAGTTAGGGTGCTGGCTTGGGATCCTAGGATCCTGGGTTCGAATCCTGGTCGATTGCTGAATTAACGCCAGGGCGGTTGACTCAGCCTGCCATCCTTCCGAGGTCGGCAAATTGAGTACCAGCTTGCATCACGGTGTGTACCCCGATTTAGAATAGGTACACCGTATCCCTGCGCATCGTAAGAGCGTGACCAAGGGTTGGCGTCAGGAAGGACATCCGGCCATAAAAACATTGCCTCAAACAGGGAACCATGATTGTCATGGGGCCCGCAAGGCTAACCCCCGCTCTCGCGGGGAAAATGGCCTTAAAACGATCATTCATATATATACATAAAAATTTATATTCATATATAAACGACGGCTTCCACTCGACTTCTTTGCACCTGGATAAATTAACTCAAACCGACATGGAATTAAAATGTACAAAAATGCCGTCTTTATTGAAGAAACACCGGTAAGGTAACAGAATAAAACATGGCAAAATAAGATTCCTAAGTTGAGTGCCCCCATACAGACCCGAATACAGACAAAGGGAAATATAAAAACGAAAATAATTGTGTGATTTATTGCGGCCACTTCGCCCCGAGTTGCTCTTGAACCTTGTCAGGAATCGTCAAAGATCCTCGCAGGCCTCTGCATCTTTGCGCGCGAAAACCGCAGGCTGCATTCCGGTGGGCATGAACTGGGCTTCGCCGAGCGGTCCGCTCACTCCTGGCTTCGTGCGCGGAGTGAACAGGCCTTATTGTGCAGCTCGCTCTTCCAGCCGCACTTGTCCTCACGATCTCGTTCACCAACACCAAAGCCAGACGATGCAAGGAAGTCCAGAGCCTCTACCGTTCGTTGTCAAAAGCCAGGACTAGAGAATGAAAGAAGAGCCAAGAGGAAAATATTGTGGTGTCTCAAGGAATGTCCCTCGCTCCAGTGCCAGAAAATGTCGGCCAGAGCGCTCCTTTAGAGTCGACGCTCTGACGTCATCCTACGAGGTCTCCACCAATCCCATAGTCCCTTCTTACCAGTCTTTTGTGCCAATCTTTCCCGGACCAATTGTTGCTCTTCGGGGTGTGGCTTCATGGACCTTTGTGCCTGTGTGCTCACCAGGTCGATGTTTTCCACGGTCGTGCTCGATGTCCTGTTTCCAGTTGGTTTTTATTTAGTGTGGCTAATGGCCAATTTCCTGGCTCGGTGTGTGTGCTGCATGTGTCGTAAGGTACAGAGGAAAAAAAACAGGCCATTACATATGGGGGATTTACCATTGATCCCTTGCTAATTAACATACCCCACCCCTCGTGATGAACGAAGACGCGCTCTTCCACGACATACGGTCGACACAAATTTCCGACATATTACTTGGGGTTTCTTCTTCATGACAGAGCACACCACCTATGCAATTCTACATGGACTAAGTTATTAACTAAGTTACCCCCCCCCCCCCATGAACATTTTATATATATATATATATATATATATATATATATATATACATACACACACACAGTCATCCCTCGCTATATCGCGGTTCACTTTTCGCGGCTTCGGTACATCGCGGGTTTTTCTCGCTAGTATATGTAAAATTATATCGCGGATCTTTCGCTATATCGTGGGATTTTGCGGTATAAATGTATTTTTATATATTATTTTAAATATTTTTGTGGTAAAATAAGCATTTTCTAGCCTAAAAAATTAAAAAACGTAAAAAAATAAGAAAAATACAGTAATTAAAACATATTACAAGAAATAAAATACTGTACATCGTGTACAGTAGAAGAGTAGACAAAGAGACAAAGTCGTGCGTATGGAAAACGCAGATGCGGCAGCTTCCACTTGCGCTAGTTACCCACGTAATGGGTAACTGTGATGCTCTTTCTGGCTGTGCAGTACATTCATCATCGTCATCACCTTCATCGTCATCAGTACTGCACAGCTAATTCATCATCATCTTCATCACGCAAGTTGTAGTATTGAAGAGCCGGGGCTCTTGCTTGATACGGACGAAATGACGGGCAAGACACAAACTCGTCCGAGAATATATTTATTCTCAAAACCAACTCGGGAAGACTGAAAAGCCCGTTTATCGGGCTGCATTATAAAGCACAACCAGAAACCGAAAGCCACGCCTCTCAAGCGTGGCGTGCTTCGGTGGTCACGTGATCAACAGGTGTAGCTGATTATACCCGCACGCGCGGCACGCTTTAGCGGTCACGTGACCAGCCACTCTGGCGCCGGGGATCCCCGCCGGTGACGTCACCGGCTGGAGCAAGGAGATTCTGATGCTGGTCTTGCTTGGGGGGACCCATGGGTAGCTACAGTATCTTCAATGGTGAGTACCCATTAGAATTTTATATGTTGTTAAAATTACGTATGTTTAAGAGTGTAAAAAGTGTTTAAGAGTATAGGAAGTGTTTATAAGAGTATGGGAAAGGTTAATAAGAGTGTGGGGAGGGTCATAAAGCTTTAAAATATATATAAATAATAAAATTAAAATATGGTCGCTACTTCGTGGATTTTCGTCTATCGCGGGGGGTTCTGGAACGTAACCCCCGCGATAAACGAGGGATCACTGTATATATATATATATATATATATATATATATATATATATATATATATATATATATATATATAAATAATCGGGAGATTAAATAAGACGCGGACGTAGCTTCAGGACTTCGATCTTTAATTCGACAAGCTTTCAACCAACAAAGGTCTTCTGAGTCTACAAAAACAGCAGGCATGTATATATCAGTCAAGTATGTATAGTGATATGTGTGTAAGATGTGTGATATGTGTAGAAAATGCATACAAAAGGAAGAGCCACGCCAAAGCTCACTCACTCACTCACTCATAAACACACAAGCATATATTCATATACCATTTATATTCATATAATATATTTATATAAATGACACAAAAAGGTAGAATGAATGAATGAATTATATATGTAAACTTATATAAATATATAAATATATTATATGAATATAAATGGTGTATGAATATATGCTTGTGTGTTTATGTATGTATGTATCTCTATATTTGTATGTGCACGTGCACCGGAACTGGAACGCAAACGGTAACTGTAAGGTGTGCTTTACTTCCGTTGAACTTGGGGCCGGTGAGTGAGCTTTGGCGTGGCTCTTCCTTTTGTATGCATTTTCTACACATCACACATCTTACACACATATCACTATACATACTTGACTGATATACATGCCTGTTGTTTTTGTAGACTCAGGAGAAGACCTTTGTTGGTCGAAAGCTTGTCGAATTAAAGATCGAAGTCCTGAAGCTACGTCCACATCTTATTTAATCTCCCGATTATTTATTCAATGCAAATGAGACGCCCTGCTCGTACTGTGGAGTTTCTACTATTTCTCAGTTATACGGGAATATATATATCAGTCACTATGCGACCTTCATATCATCAGTGGAGAACCGCCAGCAAGGTGTCCCATACAGCTACTGCTGCACCTTGCTGGGAGCGATAAGCACCGCCTGCCACACGGTAACGTTATCTCTGGTATCCACTCATCATATGGAGTCGACCTGGTTGGGGTTGGGAGTTACTAATAATGGTATCTGTAATCTGGTTCTCCAACCTAATGAGCGGACAACATGACGTAGCCATGCATGTCCGCATTGCCTGCAAAGCTCCAGAGGAACCATCTAGCAGTGCGTCATTACGGATTATAAATTCAGATACTGTCAAGTGCATGCAAAACTCACAGTTACCGACCTGGTTTCGCCCTTGTTGGGGCTTCATCAGGGCAACGCAGTGAGGCTTCCATACACTTGTAACTCTGTGAACCTTTCGGTTTTTCTATCAGTCACTATGCGACCTTCATATCATCAGTGGAGAACCGCCAGCAAGGTGTCTCATACAGCTGCTGCTGCACCTTGCTGGAGCTTTGCAGGCAATGCGGACATGCATGGCGATGACGTCATGTTGTCCGCTCATTAGGTTGGAGAACCAGATTACAGATACCATTATATATATATATATAATATATTATATATATATATATATATATAATGGTATCTGGTATATATATATATATATATATATAATAATGGTATATATATAATATATATAATGGTATATATATATATATAATGGTATATATATCTGGTATCTATCTATAATTCCAGTAATCTCTGTCTGTCTGTACGTTTGTTTGTCTGTGACCGCTGTTTCTCGACAACCACGGGTCCGATATACTTTTAACTTGCCAGGTATATTGCTGGGGACCCGAGGATGTGCCTTTTCAAGGTTTCATATTAATCGGACAATTACTTACCGAGCTATGTCCAAAAAACGATTCAACCAATCAGAGAGCAGCGAACTATCGCGTGTGCCGGCGTTGCGAATGGACCAAACCATTCCATGTAAATAGAGGGGGGGGTTCTGTGGTCGTTGTGAATGGACCAAACCATTTCATGTAAATAGAGGGGGGGGATATAATTTTAGATAGATATATAGTACGGGCATATATATAGTACGGGCATGCCCTAGTATATATAATAATGGTATATATATATATATATATATATATATATATATATATATATATATATATATATATATATATATATATATATATATATATATATATATATATATATATAGTGAAACCTTGACTTACGAGTTTAATTCGTTCTGTGACCGAGCTCGTAGCTCGTTTCTCAAATTAAATTTCCTCATTGAAATGCTTTTAATCCGTTCCAGCCCCCAAAAAAACCACACCAATTTTTTTTGTTACGTGTTTTTAAATAAGAAAAATGTACTTTATAAATAACAAATAATGTATAAACAAGCACGACCTCGTATATACTGTACATAATAAGCGGCGTTACGCGCGCTGCTTGTAAACAAGGAGGAAGCGGACAACGCGGTAATTTGTAAGAGTCTTTATTCAAGAGCTCACTGTAACACTGGCGCGCTCCGGGCTGCGCGCCCCGGTGTATATCCTGAGGCCACGCCTACCCCTCGGCGTGACCGCCGCCCACTCGGTGCGCGGAATGATGTCACCATGCCAGTGAGCTTCCGTGTCCGCCACAATGTAAAGAAATAAACTGGTTTTATTAAGTGTATTTACCTTGAAGATCAGACGAAGATGCTGGCGGAGGTGGAGGAGATGACTTTTGCCTTTTTCGCCACACTTTCCTCGCTTTCACTTGCAGGGCGTTTCAATAAAAACCTGCAACGAGGTTTGTTTCTTCCTCCCTTTCAAAATGTTTCGATCGTACTGCTACGATCGTACTGCCTCGCCAAGTCGACAACACGCACACCTCGCTCATGTTTTTTGACGATTGCGTGTTTTATATCCAAGCACATCATCCTCTTCTTCTCAGTACTGCCCTTGGCACTCAATTTCTTAGGACCCATGGTTAAAACTAAGAAATTTTCCAAAATAACCAACATGCGAAAACAAAGCAGCAGCGATATATGGCAGAGATGCTTGCACGGCAAGATAACCACGTGACCGGAACCCACCTGGTGGCGGGTGGCGTAAGCTCCAAAATAACCAAAATGCGAAAACAAAGCAGCAGCGATATACGGCAGAGATGCTTGCACGGCAAGATAACCACGTGACCGGAACCCACCTGGTGGCGGGTGGCGTAAGCTCCAAAAATAACCAAAATGCGAAAACAAAGCAGCAGCGATATACGGCAGAGATGCTTGCACGGCAAGATAACCACGTGACCGGAACCCACCTGGTGCGGGGTGGCCGTAAGCTCCAAAATAACCAAAATGCGAAAACAAAGCAGCAGCGATATACGGCAGAGATGCTTGCACGGCAAGATAACCACGTGACCGGAACCCCACCTGGTGGCGGGTGGCGTAAGCTCGTAACTCAGATCTCGGCTCGCATCTCAAAGCAATAAACCGCCCGAGCGACGGCTCGTATCTCGGAAAACTCGTAAGTTGGTGCACTCGTAAGTCAAGGTTTCACTGCATATATATATATATATACTATATATATATTATATATATATAGTATATATATATATATATATATATAAGATATATATATATATATATACAGTGAAACCTTGACTTACGAGTTTAATTCGTTCTGTGACCGAGCTCGTAACTCAATTTGCTCGTTTCTCAAATTAAATTTCCCCATTAAAATGCATTGAAATGCTATTAATCCGTTCCAGCCCGCCAAAAACCACACACCAATTTTTTGTTTAAATATACAGTATATATAAAAAATATCTCGTGCTTTATATTTCACCTGTATGCAGCATACAAGTTGGCAGGATGGCCTGGACTGGAGGTACGCACACTTGACTCTAAACTGTCCAGCCTGGGTTTGAATCCCGACCCAGCTATAACCTGTCATGGGTGAATCACAGGCAGGGTGATTCATCAATGTGTGTACCGCTAAACTGGGCGCCCCGTTTGCGTCCCATTAGTTGTTGGATGTTGAGGATCTCACCGTGTCTTCCACAAAGAGAAGGCGAGCTATCGCCGGCACTCTGAACAAGTTGTGGCCTGGCATGCTCTTCTTCTCTGCCGTTATATACGTCCTCCTCGGCATCTTTTTCCAGAAGAGCCCTGTCTCGTCACAGTTGAAGATTTGCTGGGGGATGTATCGTTCGGCTTCTATCAGTTCGGCAAAAGTTATAATAAAATGTCTCGGGCCTTCTCACACATGATGCTCTCGGTCACGGTATCTCCTGCGAGCTGCTTCTCCGTCAACCACACAAACAACAACTTCTCCATCTCTTCATGGATAGAGGTCCGGAGCTTTGAAATAATCGTAACGCCCTTGGCTGGCGTTATAGCCTTTATCGACTCCTTCTGCTTCAAAATCGTACATATCGTAGAAGTACTGCGATTGTACTGCCTCGCCAAGTCGACAACACGCACACCTCGCTCATGTTTTTCGATGATTGCGTGTTTTATATCCAAGCACATCATCCTCTTCTTCTTCTCAGTACTGCCCTTGGCACTCAATTTCTTAGGACACATGGTTAAAACTAAGAAATTTTCCAAAATAACCAAAATGCGAAAACAAAGCAGCAGCGATATACGGCAGAGATGCTTGCACGGCAAGATAACCACGTGACCGGAACCCACCTGGTGGCGGGTGGCGTCAGCTCCAAAATAACCAAAATGCGAAAACAAAACAGCAGCGATATACGGCAGAAATGCTTGCACGGCAAGATAACCACGTGACCGGAACCCACCTGGTGGCGGGTGGCGTCAGCTCCAAAATAACCAAAATGCGAAAACAAAACAGCAGCGATATACGGCAGAAATGCTTGCACGGCAAGATAACCACGTGACCGGAACCCACCTGGTGGCGGGTGGCGTCAGCTCCAAAATAACCAAAATGCGAAAACAAAACAGCAGCGATATACGGCAGAAATGCTTGCACGGCAAGATAACCACGTGACCGGAACCCACCTGGTGGCGGGTGGCGTCAGCTCCAAAATAACCAAAATGCGAAAACAAAACAGCAGCGATATACGGCAGAAATGCTTGCACGGCAAGATAACCACGTGACCGGAACCCACCTGGTGGCGGGTGGCGTCAGCTCCAAAATAACCAAAATGCGAAAACAAAACAGCAGCGATATACGGCAGAAATGCTTGCACGGCAAGATAACCACGTGACCGGAACCCACCTGGTGGCGGGTGGTGTCAGCTCCAAAATAACCAAAATGCGAAAACAAAACAGCAGCGATTATACGGCAGAAATGCTTGCACGGCAAGATAACCACGTGACCGGAACCCACCTGGTGGCGGGTGGCGTCAGCTCCAAAATAACCAAAATGCGAAAACAAAACAGCAGCGATATACGGCAGAAATGCTTGCACGGCAAGATAACCACATGACCGGAACCCACCTGGTGGCGGGTGGCGTCAGCTCCAAAATAACCAAAATGCGAAAACAAAACAGCAGCGATATACGGCAGAAATGCTTGCACGGCAAGATAACCACGTGACCGGAACCCACCTGGTGGCGGGTGGCGTAAGCTCGTAACTCAGATCTCGGCTCGCATCTCAAAGCAATAAACCGCCCGAGCGACGGCTCGTATCTCGGAAAACTCGTAAGTTGGTGCACTCGTAAGTCAAGGTTTCACTGTATATATATATATATATATATATATATATATATATATATATATATATATATATATATATATATATATATACAGACTTGGCATTTAATATGGAATATTTTTTTGTGGGGGTGAACTTACTTTTCAAGATGTCTTAAAACCAAAAGTTCGTTGGAATTATGTTGAAATTATTCTAGATTTTGTTAATGTGACCTTTAAAAGAAACAAAAACCACATTTGACATTTCGAAACAAATAAATTGATCCTTGAAAGTG
>NC_136267.1:38742935-38800435 GCF_964187855.1 Myxine glutinosa
AGGATCCTGTTGAGCAATGCTTGCCTGACCCCACACTCTGCTTGGATATGGACTCGAAGGATGTGCTGCTTGAGAGCTCCAAGAGTAGGAGGAAGCCTGTCACTTTCTGCCATGTGTTTGCAAAAGAGATACCATCGTAGTTCGGGGATGCTGTCGATGTGGATGCCATTTGGAGAGTAAGCAGCGCATACAAAGTTAGCTAGTGTGGACCACATGTCCTCCGTCACTTCAGTTGCATCTGAAAGCATTTGCACGGTGTCTATGACATCTTCACATGCTTTGAGGTAGACATGCAGCCAGGTTGCTTTGCCTATTCGAGAGAACCTCCCAGTGTTGTCTGCCCCTGTGAAAGCATGAAAGGCTGGCAACGCCTTTGCTCTTTCGACCCCTAGAGCTGTCCACAGTGGCTCTATTTGAAGTATTCCAGAGGCCATGGAAATGGATGTATTCCTCAGCAGTAGGTCATAGGTTGCTATGACTAGTACCAGGACATCTGTGTCGGGAGAGAAGAACACCAACTGCGCATCATGTGGGTTTCGCTGGGATGCCAGCACAGCCTGGTGGATCAACAGGGTGTCAGCTTCTTCATGGTTGTTGTCCTCGAAGAGCAGGTCACTGTTGCTCCTAGTACGCCCTGAAGCAGTCGTGATGATCAACTTGGATGAGTGACTGTTGTATTCTAGAGTTTTCGCTGCCAGATAGTCAGTCAGATCAGCCTTTGTTTTGTCATGAGAAAGGAATCTGCTCATTGGGATGTGTTTGATGTTGGTGTCATCTCTGACTTGATACTGTACTGCATCCTTTCCTTGCTTTCTTTTAGCCCTGGTAGCACTCTTCAGAGAATCGTTTTTGTACGTGTCAAAGACCAGTATGATCTCATCACAATCTTTTGTTAGAGACATGAGTCTGTCATTGAAGCATTCACCCAGATCGTTGACTTTCACTACAGTGGCTGGTTTCTTTGTCAACTTATGCACAAGTACCATCCCATCCACCAGTGCAATCTTCCGACTTGTAGGTTTACCAGATGTGGATGCCATAGTTCTTGTGTCCATTGGATCTTCTTGTAGAACACTTGCAGCTGGTGTCTGCTGCTGATCTTCGGGGTGAATTTCTGCTCTTGCTAACTTGTCGAGGAGATGAATTAACTTCGACTTGTCAGTGCATGGAAGAATTGTCCCATCTGGAGCGAACAGTGCTCTTGGTGTCACAGTGAACTCGTAATTTCCGATGGCATATTTCTGGTTGACGTCTCTGTTTGACTTGGCAAGGACCATGAGCCTTCCGTACAGTTCCTTAGTCTCCTTCAGATCCACAGTCCTGTCTCTTGAGTTTCACTGTGGTTCTTTTGTTCCCAGACGTGAACATCTTGTTGTTCTCCTTCTTGACTGGTGCCCAGAGGCTAACATCTCCATTGATACGCTCCGACACGTAGTCTTCATACAACTTCTGACCAGTGACATCAATGTTCAAGATCTGTGGTACATACTCGTCTGGGATGTAAGCATTCGTTATCACATTGTGCAGCTTGTCACCTTCAGTGTCAAATGGATTCCCGTGACTCAGTATCGCAGCCTTGATCTTGTTGATTGCTTCATGCTCCCTCTTGACTGCACTTGGACCAAGGTCATGATGTTCTGTGATCTTGTCACCTTCTAGGCCAAACTGACTCTTGAAGTCTTTTGACAGGCGTGATAATTCTGGTGTAACCATGAAGAATCTCTGTCTAGCATTGGCATTGTTAGAGATGCCAATCAGTCCAGAGTGAATCTTCATCAGCTTGTTCAGATGTTCACATGCATGATCTGG
The DNA here is from genome assembly GCF_964187855.1 of Myxine glutinosa. Taxonomy (NCBI): domain Eukaryota; kingdom Metazoa; phylum Chordata; class Myxini; order Myxiniformes; family Myxinidae; genus Myxine; species Myxine glutinosa. The sequence goes on from NC_136267.1 coordinate 38,744,745, forward strand.
TCCAATGGATACAAACGGGATGTCATTCTTGGTTACTGATAGATTGCCAGCTCCTAGTTCTTCCCAGGTCCTAGGGTGATTGGTTCTTAGGTCATACATGTCTGCGATTATACGGGGCCAGAGCCGCTTGTATTTGATCCGGTCCATGGCAAAGAATAACTTGCTCAGTTCTTCTCCAGCTTAGAGGTGAAGCACCAGGTCAGCACTCCGTGATGCTGCCACGAATAACAGGATTGTCTCCACCCGATGTAGATAGTTCATCATTGACTTGAACATTGCATTCTTGGATCTCCGTGCTTCCCACTCCTCGAGTGCCGTCACCACCCCATCAGATGTCAAGACTTGAAGGAGTTTGGTGTTTGCTTGTTTTACAGATTCAGCTTTCGTGCACTTGTTCGTCTCAGCACAGGCAGCTTCTACTCCCTCTGTTGCCTCGAAACACACATCTTTTACTTGTGGGTTGTCCTTCAAGAACTCCTCCAGAACCATTTCATAAAGTGCTACATATGAATATATATGGGCACGGAGAGACCGCTTGTAGTGTGTACATTTCAGGATTTGCTGCGTCGTGGCTGGACCATAGACATCAGCTTCTACCCAAGCATCATCAATGCCTGAGTTCTCCATGGAGGCTCCGAGGGCTCGGAGAGCCGCCATGACAACATGCAGCTCACCCAGTCTGGGGACGACTGTGCGTTTCAAGTCAGGTCTTGCATCCAGCAGTTGCACCACCTTCTCGTAGAGGGCCATGTCAAATGAAATTACAGTGGGATGATCTTCACCAACTGCCAACATCCTTAGCTGACTGGCTTGCATGATCACGGTCAGTAGGGTTGGCCACTCATGCGCCACTTCTGGAAGTAGTGGCAAGGCACCAACCCGAGTCATGGACTGGCGTTCAGACAAGAGCGAGTTGTATCCTGCCCAACCTGGAATCTTGCTGGAGTGTTCCCTCGCTTTCATCCTGGATAGAGCAGAAGCAACAACCCATCCCAGTTGTGTCAGTTGATAGGATCTGGAGACCCCCTTGTTGATGACAAACTCCTCTGTTCTCTTCGTAAGCTGTGGTTTCGGCTTGTCACAGTGCAGCACATCTACATGGTATGGAGTAACCGATAGACTCTGTGCATCACCGATGATCAGAGGTTGCACAACTGGTTCTCCAGGGACATGTGACTTCTGTTACACTGCAGTAATCGTTGCGTGAGTGGTTCCTTTCCCGTCAGGAGTATCCTCGGCAAAGTCCGTGTTGTCTGCAGCAAAGAACACAAAGGCTCCCCTTTTCAGGAATGGTGGCACGTACAGACCTTCAAACTGCCTGGTGTTTTCTACGACAGCATTGGCAAGAGCAGTTTCCATGAGGAGGGCGTGGACAATCGAAACACAGTCGCCATGTGCATTGAGAAGTCCCATCAGCTTTTTGTTGCGTGTGTCATGATGGACAGTCAGAGCCAATCCCAGGACTTGGGAGTTTTCTCTTGAATGGGGTGGCCTGAATGTTGCGGATTCGCTGTTTGGTATGTACTTCACCTGTCTGTTGGATTTGAATCCATACATGATGTTCTGACTCACAGTGAGTGTTGATCTGTCAACAACACTGGTCCTCTTCTCAGTTTCCAGCTTGTCGACAGGCCCTACCATTACCCAGCGGATCATGGTGTATAGTTCAGCCGGAACATCGTTGATATCGCTGGACACCTGTATGGTATTTGCTTCCTGGTCCTTAATGAATTCTGCGATGCTCTTCTGTATCACTTGTGCTGCTTTGTAGATTGTCTTCATGTTGTTCTCGTCATCGCCATCACTTGTGATTGCATAATGAACCATGCTTTCCTCACATGCATCTGGACAGTAGAGGATGGCCGATTTTCTTCGGTCTTTTTGGAGAACAGATGTCACGCTTGGCAACTCAGTGACGATTCTTTCTTTCAGCCACTTTCTATTGAATGTAGGTACATGCTTTTCCAAGTGTTCTGCGCCAATCATATTGACATAAGTGGTTTCAATGTCATCCATGGAGAGATAAGCTTGGTCTTGTGTTTTGACATCTATCAGGTTGATCATCTCAATCAGACTTGCCCGTTGCAGCAATAGTTCTTTGTCTGCGCTGCTTCTGTTTGCGCTAGGTCTGTCTCGTACTACATGGAACACATGTCTTCAACAAGATTTGTGGTACCGAAGGTCAATTGCGTGTGCATCACCTGGTGAGATACATGTGTTGAATCGTGTTTTCAATAATGCATCTTGGGACTTCTCTACAGCCTCTCTAAGCGCTTGACCAGCATTTTCAGTCCTAACCTGGTAGAGTAGTTGGCCATCATCTTTTTGGCAGAAGAAACACTGCTCTTTATCCAGTGGCACTGTACACGAGCGTGTGAACGGGGATGTTGCATCAGATGTTGATGAGCCTGGCTCGTCCATTTCTGTGCTTCCTCTCTTCTGTCCACGTTTTTTTGCAGTATAGTGTCCAGTTGTTACTGCATGCGCATGGCGGTCTCTGGCACGTTGTATCTCGCTCTTGTTAGTTGCACTGGAGTAACAAGTGCGATGCCAAACTGCCTTCTCTGTAGAGAGTGTTTCTTTTGTGCTGTTTTGGAGTCGTTTATGGACTTGAACGTAGATGCCATCATGCAAACTGGCCCTTTCTTCTATTGTCTTCAATAAATGTTGGTAGGAATCTATTCTGGGGTTTAACACCAAGGATCCTTTCTTGACATCATCAGCCTTGCATAAAATGCACTGCTTACAGTTCGTGGACTCCTGGGCTTGCCCCGCCCCTTCACCATCTTGTTGCATCTCACTCATAATGTGACATGTAGAACCTGCAAAGACAGCAAAGCAAAGGGAACCGTCACCGATATATACAACCACCACCTCAGACATATTGATGTATAATAGGCTACAAATACACTACCACCATCACCACAATATCAGGTATATTGCTCAGTATATAAATAATACAAAAACACATGCTGTAAACTAATTATTTTCCTCAGCTGTACCCTGGGGATCAAACTTATTACTTTAGTAGCTTGTCCACCCGTAAACAGATTTTAAGTTCTCATGAACATTAGGAGTATCTGTGTGTTATTTGGCAGTATGCCACAAAGGCCCACAAAGGGCAAAACACTCGCAGTAGAATAGTATTTCTCATTACAGTCAACACAGTCAGGTTCAGCATGTCCAGATTTTAGATTTCGTTGGATTGTTTTTGGGATTTAGAAAAATCAAAGCTCCATCTTATTTAGAAGATGAGATCCTGCGAAACATCAATTTTACGGCGGCCAGTTTGAAAAATCCAAGATGGCCGCCACATAGGAGCTCTATGGTCATGTCTAGCTTATCGAACTTGTTACCATTGGATTCGGGGCCCTTGAAAATCTATGTTTAGCCGTTAGAATCAAAGCTCTATGTTATTTAGAAGCTGAGATATTGAGAAAAATTAGTTCTCGGGTGGCAATTTTGAAAATCCAAGATGGCCGCCATACAGGAGTCTGTGCAAATAGCAACATTGGTTTTCTGACTGACTATACAATATAGTTTCCAAAAATATATAGTTTTCCAAATCCCCCAAAAAATCCAACGAAACTTTAAATCTGGACATACTGAACCTGACTAAAAGCATATATTAATTAATACTAGTAATATTAACACCAATAATTATGAGTCGTTTAATTTGGTAATAACAATAACGACCATATATATTTATATATAATCTCCATCCTGGCTCGAGCACATCTGAGCTTGGTGGAAGGCAAGCTATTGTCCCCCATCGCACCTCAGAGCGAAAGGGGGACTATGGTTTTCCTCTCCGTTCGTGCATGTGTGCGTGCGTGCGTAAGCGAAGGACCGCATTCGAATTTGGTGTGTGGGTGTTACCCACGTCAAAATCCAAGATGGCCGCCGCCATGTATGTCTGATGCCAGGTATGTCTGAACCTTGTGAGCGGAATATCTTGAAAAATAAGTGAAGTACCAACTTCTAATCTGGTGTGTGGGTGTATTTAGGCAAAAGGAAGAATCCTATTGAAAATTGGGTCGCCACATCAAAATCCAAGATGGCCACCGCCATGTATGTCTGCACCTTGTGAGCTGAATATCTTGAAAAATAAGCGAAGTACCAACTTCCAATCTGGTGTGTGGGTGTATCTCGGCATAAGGAAGAACGCTATTGAAAATTGGGTCGTCACGTCAAAATCCAAGATGGCCGCCACCATATATATGTCGGAACCTTGTGAGCGAAATATCTGGAAAAATAAGCGAAGTACCAACTTCTAATCCGGTGTGTGGGTGTATCTAGGCACAAGGAAGAACGCTGTTCAAAATTGGGTCGCCATGTCAAAATCCAAGATGGCCACCGCCATGTATGTCTGAACCTTGTGAGCGAAATATATCGCAGCATGTTTTGTGCGTCTTCCACTTTGTCAACTCACATCACTTCCCTGACGGGGGACCTAGGCGTAACGCTTGTTCAATCAGCACAGCAGGCAGGTATGCTTGCTACAAGGCTGTGAAGACCACTGGTGTATCATACTAACAGGCTCACTAGTGTATCAAAAGTTATAGAAAGGTATGTGGTAATATTCATTTCTTTTATGATGATGAAATGCCATACAACTGAAAATAGTTTTCCCAGTGATGGATGTTCAGGTGAAATATAAATTTCCCCCAAATTTTTACATTATTTTTTTATTTGCATGGTTTTTTAACTCATCTGGACTACCGTCCAGTTGAGTTCATCACATACTGAACTCTCCGGCATCCGTCGTCGTCGTCGTCGTCGTCGTCTGTCGTCCATTAACTTTTCGACGTTGACACTCCAGCGTCCACAAATATCAACCGATTCTGATCAAACTTGGCATGCAGCATCCTTACCCCAAGGACCAGGGTGGTATTGCATTTCAGCTCGATCAGTTGAAAAATGGCGGACGTAGGCGACCATTGTGTTTTTGGTCATGAAAACGACGTTAACACTCTAGCGTCCACAAATATTTATGGATTTTGATCAAACTTGGTGTGTGAGATTTACCACACAAGGTAGGCTGCTCTCGCATGTCAACCCAATCTGTCACAAAATGGCCGCCATAGGCCGGCATATTTTTTCAGCTCTGAAACGATGTTAATAATCTAGTGTCCACATATATTGACGAATTTTCATCAAACTTGGGATGTGAGACCCGACCTACTTTAAAGTTGTCCAGTCAGTTCAGTTCAGTTCTGCTTCCCTGGAAGCTCTAGTTTTTGTCCCCGTCGCACCACGGAGCGAAAGGAGGACTATGGTTTTCCCCTCCGTCCGTGTGTCCGTGCGTGCGTGCATGCGTGCGTAAGCGAAGGACCGCATTCGAATTTGGTGTGTGGGTGCAACCCACGTCAAAATCCAAGATGGCCTCCGCCATGTATGTCTGATGCCATTTATGTCTGAACCTTGAGATGAATATCTTGAAAAATAAGCGAAGTACCAACTTCTAATTTGGTGTGTGGGTGTATCTCGGCATAAGGAAGAACGATATTGAAAATTGGGTCGCCACGTCGAAATCCTTGATGGCCGCCACCATATATATGTCTGAACCTTGTGAGCGAAATATCTCGAAAACTAAGCGAAGTACCAACTTCTAATCTGGTGTGTGGGTGTATCTAGGCACAAGCAAGAACGCTGTTTAAAATTGGGTCGCTACGTCAAAATCCAAGATGGCTGCCGCCATGTATGTCTGAACCTTGTGAGATGAATATCATGAAAAATAAGCGAAGTACCAACTTCTAATTTGGTGTGTGGGTCTATGTCGGCATAAGGAAGAACGATATTGAAAATTGGGTCGCCATGTCAAAAATCGAAGATGGCCGCCACCATATATATGTCTGAACCTTGTGAGCGAAATATCTTGAAAAATAAGCGAAGTACCAACTTCTAATCTGGTGTGTGGGTGCATCTAGGCATAAGGAAGAACGCTATTGAAAAATGGGTCGCCACGTCAAAATCCAAGATGGCCACCGCCATGTGTGTCAACCTTGTGAGATGAATATCTTGAAAAATAAGCGAAGTACCAACTTATAATCTGGTGTGTGGGTGTATCTCGGCCTAAGGAAGAACGCTATTGAAAAATGGGTCGCCATGTCAAAATCCAAGATGGCCGCCACCATAGATATGTCAACCTTGTGAGCGAAATATCTTGAAAAATAAGCGAAGTACCAACTTCTAATCTGGTGTGTGGGTGTATCTACGGATTCTACGCATAATATAAGGGAGAACGCTATTGAAAATTGGGTCGCCATGTCAAAATCCAAGATGGCCGCCTTGCGTCTTCCACTTTGTCAACTCGCATCACTTCACCGACGGGGGACCTAGGCGTAACGCTTGTTGTTCCCCGTCGCACAGCGTAGCGAAAGGGGGACTATGCCTTTCCCCTCCGTCCGTGCGTGCGTGCGTGTTTGCGTGCGTGCGTAAGCGAAGGACCGCATTCGAATTTGGTGTGTGGGTGCAACCCATGTCAAAATCCAAGATGGCCGCCGCCATGTATGTCTGATGCCATGTATGTCTTAACCTTGTGAGATGAATATCTTGAAAAATAAGCGAAGTACCAACTCCTAATCTGGTGTGTGGGTGTATCTCGGCATAAGGAAGAACGCTATTGGAAATTGGGTCGCCACGTCAAAATCCAAGATGGCCGCCACCATGTATGTCTGAAACTTGTGAGATGAATATCTTGAAAAATAAGCGAAGTACCAACTTCTAATTTGGTGTGTGGGTGTATCTCGGCATAAGGAAGAACGCCATTGAAAATTGGTTCGCCACGTCAAATTCCAAGATGGCCGCCACCATATATATGTCTGAAACTTGAGCGAAATATCTCGAAAAATAAGCGACGTACCAACTGCTAATCTGGTGTGTGGGTGTATCTAGGCACAAGGAAGAACGCTGTTTAAAATTGGGTCGCCACGTCAAAATCCAAGATGGCCGCCGCCATGTATGTCTGAACCTTGTGAGATGAATATCTTGAAAACTAAGCGAAGTACCAACTTCTAATTTGGTGTGTGGGTGTATCTCGGCATAAGGAAGAACGCTATTGTAAATTGGGTCGCCACGTCAAAATCCAAGATGGCCGCCGCCATGTTTGTCTGAACCTTGTGAGATGAATATCTTGAAAACTAAGCGAAGTACCAACTTCTAATCTGGTGTGTGGGTGTATCTAGGCACAAGGAAGAACGCTGTTTAAAATTGGGTCGCCACGTCAAAATCCAAGATGGCCGCCGCCATGTATGTCTGAACCTTGTGAGCGGAATATCTTGAAAAATACGCGAGGTACCAACTTCTAATCTGGTGTGTGGGTGTATCTAGGCATACGGAAGAACGCTATTGAAAATTGGGTGGCCACGTCAAAATCCAAGATAGCCGCCTCCATGTATGTCTGAACCTTGTGAGCGAAATATCATATCATAGCATGTTTTCTGCGTCTTCCACTTTGTCAACTCACCACTTCACCGACGGGGGACCTAGGCGTAACGCTTGTTTTCTTTGTTGTTAGAATGTTGACAAGATCACCCCCAAAATGCATATTTTGATATCAATTTTTCAAAAGTTTATGGGGGAGCTTGCACCCCAGACCCTCTGCAATGGAGTCGTTTTCCTTTTTTAAAGCTTCTGCAGTTTCACCGTTGGTGAAGCAATCATAATGCAAAATGCATTTGAGTCCCATCGGATCTCACTATTCGTGGTTCCATGTATTCGCAGTTGATAAAATGCTTGTGCAATATCGGATAAAATGCTTAACTGCTGTGCAATATCTTTCATCACCTGCATGGTTTTCTTGTTTTGTGACGCACTCTGTGGTGTTTACAATGTGAAACTCGTGCAAGAGCATCAGACCATCCGCAACCATGGGTGGGATCTGTTTGAATTGTGGTCCTATTCACTGATACGGATGGGACATGTTTCACAATCATGGTATGACCATCTTATTGATCGAATTGTCTGGAAGCTTGATCCTTTATTGACTGTACCTGAAGGTCATGTTGTAGTTTAATGGTTTCTCTATTCGCAGAAAAGTGTCCTGCAAATTTGGGGGGGTTTTTTTCCATTCGTGGCCGTGTCCCACTATTTCGTGGTTTTTCGAGGGTGAAAAAAAAAAACATTTCACCAGCCACGAGTTTGACACATTTATAAAACCCATCTTTCGCAAGGCATCCATAAAACAGCTGGACAAACGCAAAAAACATCGAGGTGCGAGCATTACCTACTCCTGCGTTCTCTGCCATGTTTAGCGTTTTCATGGCTTTTGTGGGAAATCCCATCATTCACACTGAACAGCTTCATGTGATATCCCATCATTCACACTGTCAACAGCTTCACATGATATTCTGCTGTTCACAGGTAAACATTGTTTTGCGGGATATCCCAACAGACTGTAAACATTGCTTCGCCAGGGTATCCCACCAGCTGCATAAGTCATCCCTGCGAGTTACTGTACAGAATGAAAACACTCCACGGTATCTATTGGTGCAATTTGCTGTCTCCCTTTCCCCCCATTGAAACAATGGCATGGCATGCATTCGTGGATTATTGCCGACATTCTCGGGATTTGCCCCTCACCATTTGGGGGTTTTGTCTTGCCATTCGCGGATTATGCCTCGCCATTTGTGGATTTTCAAGATTCGGGAACCAATCCCACCTTTTTCCAATGAAACAATGCCTCCCCTTTTGCGGTTTCGCAATTCGTGTTATTTCCCAGGAACGTATCCCCCACGAATAGTGGGTCCTGACTGTTTATGAAAGAAGGTGAGGGATATTCAATGGAAACTTTCATGGCGAGCCAAGGCTGGCACATTGGTGGTGAATCTGCAAGTTCTCACGCCCAGGCAACAAGTAAATGTCCTGAAGTGAAACGGATTATTTAAAATGGCAAGTACATTTTGAACTTGGTGTTCAATGTGGACTAGGGTGCATCAAACGCCCTTAGGTTCTTGGATTTTAATGTCTATTCTCTCAAATGTTACACTTGTTGGTAGAAGTATGTATGCAAAAAATAAATGAAATCAGAGGTGGTCCTGGGTGGCCACCGGCCACTTTTATATATTTAGGGCCATTTTCGGGGCCGCACTATGTAAAAATGTTTGATTTTGTTATTTTACACCCAAACCTAGTCATGTTTGGTATCAAATTGAAGGTCTTGATGAGAGGAATACAAATATAACAATTTTATGCAAAAAACGATGGTTTGATAATTAGTTTGTATTTTTACATGAATGAAATCGGAGGTCTAATCGTGGGTCCCATACTAGTAGTCTAATAATATCCTTTATTTTCTTTCAGATGGCAGATAAGAAGACCAGATTAGCAAGTGCCATTTTTGGTCTTGGCAATGCTTTTACAGAAGCAGATGGTACATTGACAGGAGTCCGCCTCCCAACTTGCCGGCAGGTTCTTCGATGCGTGATGTGGTACATCCAGAAAGAAATATGTGAAGGCAAACAAACTCAGCCACTGAAATGGAAATCTGCCAGCATCGTCCTTATCCAGCTGAAAAAATTCTACACTAAAGCAAATATTCCTATGCTTTCAGACCATCAATGCTGCAAACTAATACTTGACCTTCTTAATGACAATAACAAATTGCGTCAAATACCTGTTTCTCGCCGAGAATCTCCAAGCACTTTGGCTAAGTTGCAAACCATGAATGAACGTCTTGATAAGACCTTTGGTGTATGGACAAAAGATGCAATGACAAACATTAAGAATGAGGAAGATAGAGTATTTTTAGAGTCAATGAAATCTGACAGAGTAGCCTCATTTGGTGGTGTTGACAAGAAGAAAGTTGATAAAGATCATAGAAAAGAAAAACGCCTCTTAGCGGAAGCTTCAAGACGAGAACGTCATGAATCATCCAGTGTACAAGAGATGACAATTAGTTCTGTATGCTCTGATGATAGTGACTCTGCAGATAGCTTGGAAGAAACTGAAGAAGAGGCGATTCCAGAGTTTCAAAGGAAGCGTAGTCACCACAGATCAACATATGCAGGTACATCTGCCTTTATTCCTCATGATATTCTGAAAAGACATTCAGTTGTGTCTGTTGCTACTCGACTAAACATAACTCCTGTTCAACAGGTTGCGCTCACCAAAGCTGTAATTCAAGAGGCAGGAGGTGATCCACGTCGTGTGGCCAAGTCGTACTCAACTGCTGATAAGGCTCGACGATCAATAACAAGTGCTATCGCCAAAGATATTAAAGAAAATTGGATCGCCCCAACAGCTGCAACACTTCACTGGGATGGCAAGCAGATACCAACGCTCACAAACAAGAATGTCAAGGAAGAAAGATTGCCAGTGTTGGTTGGGAATGCCACTGATGTAAAGCTACTGGGGGTGGCTAGATATCCTCCTGGAAGTGATAGGTCATCAGGTGACATCATTGCCGAGCACACTTACACGTATCTACATTCATGGAAGTGCAAACAATCAGTTGTCAACTTATGTTTTGACACAACAGCATCAAACACTGGACACGTTACAGCTGCCTGTGTTACCATTCAATCAAAACTGGACCGTGCTCTTCTGTGGTGTGCATGTCGCCATCATGTTGGAGAGGTAATCCTGGATCATGTGTTTGACGTTCTCAAAATTGAGGCATCAAAGTCTCCAGAAGTATCTTTGTTCCAAAAATTCCAGAAGAATTGGGAACGCATATCGCATGCAAAGAATGAAAGTTTAACCAAAATTGACATTTCCATGTACAATGACTATGCACAACAGCTGCTTTTATCCTGCAAAAACAAGGTTTTAAGCACAATCCGCACAAGCGCTTCATACTGTAGGGAAGACTACAAGGAAATGGCACAACTCTGCCAGGTAGTCCTCGATGATGATGTCACAAAACAAGGAACACTCCACAGACCAGGGGCCATGCATAAAGCAAGGTGGATGTCAAAGATTCTTTATTCCATCAAAATATGCCTACTTGAAGAGCAAATTTCTCTACTACCTCGAGGAACTGTAACAACACAACATCAACAGAAAAAACTGAAGGAGTTTGTTGTTTTTGTTGTTTATATTTATTGTGATTGGTGGCTCATATGTCAGTCTGCTTCAAATGCCCCATGGTTTGATTTGTGCTTTTACAAGACTCTGCTCAACTATAAAGCTGTCAACTCAAACATTTCAGTCAGCGCTGTGAAAGCCTTTGATAGACATTTGTGGTATTTAACCCCAGAACTGGTTGTTTTGGCACTGTTCAGCAATGCAATTCCTCAAAAGGATCGTCGTGCCCTTGCAGATGTGTTACTGGCCATACAACCAGATGAAATGCCAAGCACTCCAAAACACCGCTACGGTTCTGGATATGGCAAACCGTCATTTCCAAAAATTACAGAAGCGACAACCCTGGCTGATCTTGTGAACGAGGACTCGTGGTTTACAGTAAACCTTCTTCACCTAGATATGACCTTCCTAACAGAGGATGTTGACACTTGGCAGAACAATGAGCACTTCAAGGCAGCCAAGTCCATTGTGGATGGGCTTAATGTTGTGAATGACCCTGCGGAGAGAGCAGTAAAGCTCGCAACTGATTTTGTCTCAACTGCAAGAAGAGAAGACCACTTCCAAAATCTTCTTCAAGTGGTTGAATGTGACCGTAAAGCGAGGCCAAATTTGCGGAAACGAGCAAAGTTGGAGTAGTGACATTGGCGTTGTGCTTAATACATTTTCAAACTTTTAATCAATGAAAGTACAATACTACAACACTGTACTACAACTTTGTAATATGAAGAACGATTTTGGTTAATTTTACATTGACATGTAAGGTTGTTTTAACTGTTTGATATTAGGCATTTAGTAAAAGTAGGACTTTACTTTTGTATATAGGTATAATGGTTAATTTTACATTATCTTGTAGTTAATTTTACATTATCTTGTAAAGTAGTTTAGCTGTGGCCCTAAATGGCCCTAAATATATAAAAGTGGCCGGTGGCCACCCAGGACCACCTCTGATTTCATCTATTTTTTGCATACATACTTCTACCAACAAGTGTAACATTTGAGGGAATAGACATTAAAATACAACAACTTTTTGAAAATCATGGGGCGTTTGATGCACCCTAATGTGGACGCAACACGCTTATTTTGGAAGTGCATATGTGCACTTTCATCTCCTTTGCAGACAGATGTTTTTGGCTTTTCGGGTGCTAAAGATCTTCTTATCTATCCTCCTGTTGGGTGGAATGCAAAAAAATCTCCTGTTGGGGGGGTGGATGCCAAGGATTGCCTTACCTTCCTGTTGGAGGGTTGGGAGGGCGGATGAGCAAGGGGGGAGGGGGGATCGGGTGTGATGCTATCATTTATTTGTTTTACATTAAAATATTTATTACTTCCCTACCGGTTTCACCGGAGGGGACTATAGGGTTGCACCTCTCTGTCCGTCCCACCTGCGGTTTTTTTTTTCCGGTTTTTTTTTTTTTTTTTTCCTTCATCATACCTCCTGACATAATCAACTGAAACTTCGTAAATGTTCTGTGACGTCATAATAAAGCTAAGTTCGAGTTTCAGGTGGTTTTGTCAATTTTTCAGTCATGCCCTTTCTTGGACTTGAAAATATCACATTGGTAGGGGGACATGTATTGCAAAGCAATTCTCCCTCTTGTTTGTGCTGTACTGTATTATATTGTCTTTAACACAGATATAACTCGAACGGCACTCGGCAGAGCGCATTCCTCCGCCAGGCTGAGCAGTTTGTTTTGTATCCCACCAATAGGCCAGATCTGGATTCTGAAGTAAACCAAAATCTAATCGGCTTGTTCTCGTCACCTAACCAACTCATCCTCCAAGTTAGTCATAACTCGTCCACAACTTTTTAAAATGTTTTATATATGTATGTATATGTATATATATATATATATATATATATATATCCTATCTATCTATCTATCTATCTATCTATCTATCTATATATCTATATATATATATATATATATATATATATATTGCTGCGGAACCCAACGGCGGCCTATGGTTCCCCTTTGAGGGGAGATTAGTCCCCTCGTTTGTGACTGACCGGCGTGGTCCCTGAAGCTGCACCGTGACCTCCGGAAAGGCCGATGCACAGCCCCTTTCGTACCGCGGACAGATGTTACTTGATTGCCGAGCGATGTTTAGCAACCGCAGCACGAACTGTTACCAAGACTAACCCGATCCTGAAACGTTGGCCAAAATCGTGCCACAGGTGTCCAATGAGGGAAAAGACAACAACGACGGATGTAGAGGAAAGAAAGGCAAAGGGTAAGAAATACAAATATGATTTATTTACTATTTACACAATTGAAAGCAACCAAGGAGGAGGAAGGATAATAAAATAAAAACAGAAGAAGAAGAAGCGGACACAGTGCACCTTAGCTTACCTATGCAGTCAAACTTAACCCAGGACAGAACAAACAAAAGACAGACTCACACGAATGGGGAATGAAGGCAGGAACGATTGGCTGGAAGGAGGGGAAGGTCCAACTGGAACCGGAGCACGGTCGGGCCGGGAGTGAGCAGCCGCCACCCCCTTCTCGATCGGCACGTTCAGCAGCCGCCGTTCCTTCGCGGCCACGGGCGAAAACTGCCGTCGAAGCTCAAAGCTGTGGTGGTTTAAAGCTCATGGGACATCCCTCTCTCCTCTCCTGGATCATGCAGCTCGTCTCAGGTGCGTCGCGTGCTTTTTAAGCGCTCATCCTCTGTGCTCATCTCCGTAGCTCATCTGGACTCATCTCGACTCATCTGGACTCATCTCCGTAGCTCATCTGGACTCATCTCCGTAGCTCATCTGGACTCATCTGAGGTGGGGGCGTCTCCCGCGGGTTATATAGGCCACCCCCTTGAGCCTTTGCGAACCTACTCGACGGTTCTCCCCACGCCCTCTCAAAGCCAAACCCCTCGTTCTGGGTTGGTCGGCAAGGGCTGGCTCACTCCTCCCCTCTATGACGAGGTGGAGACACACCTTTCTTCTCCGAGCCGACCGCGTGCTCAATGGAGGCAAATGCAGTTGGTAATAAAGGCTTTAGGAATGGGAATGAAAGGGAATCTACTCTATTTGAATTCGGTGCAATGGAGTATTAATTAATGGAAGACAAAGCCTTAACCTAATACACAGAATAAGGGAATAACTACCAACAAGGAGGAAATCTATGATTGGCTAACGTGATTGTTTATGACCTCACTAAGGGACGCCCTTTGACCTTTATGCACAACTGGAGGAAGGAGGGTGATATTTTTACAACAATAAAAAAACACAATTCTCATTTCCACAACTATATATATATACCCATTCTCTCAATGGGGATTAGATAATTCTCATATCCTAATCGATATTCAGATTTTCACAAAAAAGATTCGGTCTTTTCCCACCCCCAACTTGTCCACAAAGTTTTGTCCAAATACCTCCATAACATTTAAAGATAACGTCCTATATTTCGGATTTAGCCCCATCACTTAATGGTGAAGAATCACTTAAAAAAATTATCTGACCCGAATGCTAATTTGAACCTTGACCAATATTAAATCAATTTTTCCTCATCACATAGGCAACCTCTCCACCAAGTTTTGTCCGAATCTGTCAACTTTTTTGAGATATCCTGCTATATATTGTTTTTGACCCTATCTCTCTGCTATATTATATTTTAGCTCTTTCACAAGCCTCGATCTTGTAAATAAAAAACAAACAAAAAAAAAATGGTGAAGAATCACTAAAAAAAAAATTCTAGTATCAGGATCCAGATCTTCACTGAAATCTAATCGTATCATCAATATCACATACGATACCTCTCCGCCAAATTTCGTCCGAATACGTCTGCAACCTTTTGATATATCTTGTTTCCAGACAGACAAACAGACAGGGGTGAAAACATAACCTCCATCCACCTTTGGTGGCAGAGGTAACTATACTGTAGAACTGTATATATTTTGATGTTTTGTCAGGTTATGATGCTATTAATAATCAATTTGCGCAAGCTCAGAATGTATCCCTATCTCTTACATTGTATAACTATATTGTTTAACACAATTTTCCATAGTGCAACAACCTCCAGGAATGCATTATTTGCACTAAATGAGGTCCAAGTGTATGTTGATGCTTTTTATTTTTGACCATGAACCTTTCTTCCTCTTATCTATGAACTTTATTTAATTGAAGCAATTGTTTCCTCTGTACCTGTTCACAGGTCGTAGTAGCAGTACGAGCAGTAATGGCGCAGGGCGTAACCTTTGGGTCAGTGGACTGTCATCAACTACCAAGGCGACTGACCTGAAAAGTGCCTTCACAAAGTATGGCAAGGTGTGTGATTTGATTTGCCCAAGTTTTGTCGAATTTATTATTTTTCTCATTCTCCCCTCCATCCCTACAAAATATCATTATTTTTCTGTAAGTCATTTCAATTTGATTCTTTTTCTTCTTTCCTCTTTCTTTGTCACTGCATCTGGAAAAGCATCACGTTAAACTTGAAGTATCGGAAGACTGCTTTAATGTGTGATGAATGTGCACAGGTTTAATGGGCATAATGGCCTTTCCTTGTCAAGGGTCTGGCAACAACAACAACAAAAAATCATTTTCGTGATAAACTGGAAGTGCACTTTTAAGATTATCCCAAGAATCGGTGTTTTTGGTGCATGATGAATTTTGGAATTTTTATCAAAATAATGTTGTGCGTATGGGTCCTTGTGTGTAAATGTGACTGCACCCTCTGTGCAATTTCTTTCATCACCTGCATGGTTTTCTTGTTTTGTGACACTCTGTGGTGCTTACAATGTGAAACCTGTGCAAGAGCATCAGACCATCCGCAACCATGGGTGGGATCTGTTTGAATTGTGGTCCTATTCACTGATACGGATGGGACATGTTTCACAATCATGGTATTGTTGATCGAATTGTCTGGAAGCTTGATCCTTTATTGACTGTACCTGAAGGTCATGTTGTAGTTTAATATTATGGATCCTCCCCACTTTCCTTACGCCCCTTTCCCTCTCCCCATTTTCCATTACCTTTGCCAATCGTGTTTAAAAAAACATTGCTGCTGTTTATCTGTTGGTCTGGGAAACTAGCTTGTGTTACTGATCTCAAAAGTTTATAAAGTTTTAAAATGCTATCATTTCTGTAGTGAAAGAGCCACCATCGAAGCGGCTCTTCAATTTTTAGGTCATCTCAACTTGATTCTCGAAGAGACGAACTTGTAAAATGGGTCATGATGTCCGGATCTCTATCCGTCTGTTAACTTGGTGCTGTTTTTCATACTTCTCTCGTCACCTGGCTGATTGTTCTGACACATGGATACAAGACAGTATCACGCATAATCGTTTTGGCTTAGATTTTTCGATTTCGGATCATGGGGGCTCCAAAGGGGGGGTTGGGTTGGAGGTATGCCTCTTGAAATTTCGGATCCCCACTCGTCCCTTTACTAACGAACCAATTTCTCTGAATCTGAATCGTTCTACTCGATAGTCTGCATGATCGCTCTGTTTTAGATTTTTCGATTCTGGTTAATGGGGGTCTCCAACGGGGGGGTTGGGTTGGAGGTTTGCCCCCTGATACTTCGGAGCTCTACTCGTCACTAATTTACCAACCGATTGTTCTGAAACCTGGTTCAACCCTTCTACTTGATGGTCTGCAGGATGGCTCGGTCTTAAATATTTCCATTTTGATTTTTATGTCCCCGCCGACTAAGTTGCCGGAGGCATTATGTTTTCAAGTTGTCCTCCCGGCTGTACATCTGTCCGTCTGTGATAGGTTTCCGTTACCCCTACAACTTGAGAACAGCTGAAGGGATCTTAGTCAAACTTGGTTGCAGGTATGTATGAGGTAAAGATTAACCGATTAGATGTTGGGGTCAAAGGTCAGAGGTCATGTTCGTTAAAAATCCTGTTACCACGATAACTTGTGAACCAGTGATGGGATGCTGACCAAAATTGGTACAGTATGTATTATGATGCAAACACAACAACACACAACATGCATTTTAAAGGCCATTTTCCCTGCTAGAGCAGGGATTAGATGCAAAGATTAACTGATTTGATTTTGGGGTCAAATGGTCAAGTCTGCAAAAGGTTTATAACTTGAGAATGGCTAAAGGGATCTAATTCAAACACGGTACAGATATGTACGTATAATGATGTAAAGATCAACTGATTCGATTTTTGGGGTCAAGAGGTCATGTTTAGTATAACTTGCCGCTCCAACTCGTGAACCAGTGATGGGATTTTGAACAAATTTGGTCTTAGAATATATTGTTGCGGATCTCAGCGCCGGCCTTCTCCCCTTACCAAGGGGGGATTAGTCCCCTTGTCTTTGACTGACCGACGGGACCCGGGACCTATGGCGTCCTTCCCGGAGAGCGCGAAATAAGGTTTTAGGACTAAGAATTCGCTATTACCTAATTACTCGCGCTGCCCAGAAACAAGGAAATAACCCGAGCCGTTGTCAATTACTAGACCCCGATCCAAGCGGTTCTTATTCGTGCCACGCTTACCCAATGATGGAAATCACAGAAGCGGTCGAATTGGAAGAAAGGAATAACAAGATTTATTCACACTATGTACAATGATGAGAAGAAGAAGACACAGTGCAGCCTTAATCACAGTCTTAACTTATTCCCCAGACAAACGGGCCCGTCTCACACACAAACATTCACACGGGGATTGCAGACGAGGGTCAGCTCGTCCAGGGATGGCGTCCGGGCAGCTCTCTCTCCGGTCCCCAGCTCGCACCGCGAAGTAGATGAATAGAGATGGCAGGAGCTCTCAGCGTGTCGTTGGTGCGCACGGGATAATCATGGGGCGAACGGTAGGGGCTGGGCTCTGGCGGTTAATCACTCGCGTGGCTGCGTATGTAATAAGCGAATAGGCGCTAACGATGCGCTCTTCAATTCCTTCAAGTCCTCGTGCACAAGTTCTCTCGCGAGTCCTTTCGATACAGCGCAACTCCTTCCAGTCCTTCGCATGCGAGTCCTCTTCCAACCAGTCCTGTTCAAGGGCTTTGTGCGAAGACATATAGCCCTGCCCAGCGAACTCTCTGGCACTTGCGAGACGCGTCTTGCCACGCCCTATCATGCCATGCCCTTCGAGCCCTGGTTGGCTGGTGGCCCTTACCGTCATCGCCTTCTGACGCGCTGCTTGACGCAGCCCCTCCTCGATCCTCGCGCTCCTCCCTCTTCATAGGCCTACCTCGTGTTACTTGACTAGTTTCGAGCAAACAAAGGGCAGCGAAACACACGGAGGGATCAGCCAAAATGGGGCGCGGGATCGAGTTTGCCCATAGATGGATTTGGAGGGTGGCCGCACAATGAAAGGACCTAAGCTCATTTCTTTACACAACGCAGATATTACTGGGGAAATGGCCTACTCTTACACATACTATGACATAACTAATACTCTAAGTGGGCCTACGTGTTGCTGGTGGACTAACTATGGGGGGGAAAACCTTTAACCTTTAATGATGTCATATGTACAAATCTCAAAACCGTATCAATACGATACAAAGATTAACTGATTGGACAATGGCATCTGATTGGACATTGAACTGATGATGATGATGATGATGATGAACTAATTGGACATCTGACATGTTTTGTGGTGCTTTGACCTTCTCTCAAGACAGCACCACCTTGTTCTAGTTGTTGGTAAGTTATAGTTAGTCCTAGTTAGTAACTAGTTCCACGATTCCACTACTTTGCTACGGGGCGAGAGCATTCTGTTGGCTTGAGCTAGGCTTGCGACACTGCTGCCGCTCCGCTATTTCTTCGGGTCGTGCTCTGTGCGCTCCGCCAAAGGTGCCTCCCCTGGAGGATAGTTTGATCGCGTGGGCTTGCTGCCCTTGAGCCCAGGGGACTCATCTCCATCATTGCCATGCCTGCAATGGCTAATTTAAATGTGTAGTCTTGTTCTCAACATGGTGTGCAAGAAGCTTCGTGCCTGTTTCTGGGTAATGGGGTTTGACTGCTTCAGCTGTCGCCAAATGATAGGAGACTAGAGGGCTTCTCCTGCCTTCACGTCCTCTGGGGGTGCTACATATTACCTCCCCAAACCTCAGTTACGGTGCACCTCAGAGTCTCGAGAGGGAACGTGGCAGAAAGATTTGTTATTTTGAGTGTTCTAATAAACCATGGCGAAACCACACCAATGCAATTGTCGAACAAAACAAGTAATTGTATTAAGAACCCTCCATGCGCAATAATAACACTATGAAAGAAAGTACAATGAATCCATCACTTGCATCAAATGAACAACACATATGATACCATCATTCCCCAATGCTCTCAAAGCAATGAACTCACGGACGTGACTCACAGCTCTCTCCTCCTCTCTCTGCCTTTTTCCATCTCTTCTTCCAGTCTGTTTGCCACATCTTCCTTTCTCCTTCACAAACATTTATTTTTACCTTTTACTAAAGTCATCTTATCACACAAAAATCTTAACAACAATATTACTTGAAACTAAAAATCCTACAAGTATATAATAACAACAAAGGCAGAATTGATGGACCCGTAACACAGGCTACTTGTCTCATCAATACATTGGTGATGCTGACCACGAAGGCTGAGGGGTGATTACATTTTTTGCATGCTGGAATATCCGAACTTTAAATGACGGAACTGATAATCAGTCTCTTCTTATTAGAAAAACAGCTCATATTGATAATTAACTTGGCAGACTTTGCATTGACATTACCTGATCTATCTAAGACCCGCCTGAACAATCGATGCACGAAACGATACAGGAAGGAAATGTCATAATCTTCTGATCTGGCAACCTTGAGGGACAGAAGCAGGAACATGGCGTGGGCTTTGCAATTAGGAATGGACTGGTCCCGAGTATTGATGATCTGACCTGTCACTCAGAGGTTGATGTCCTTGCGCGTTTCCCTCATCCCATCTGATCACATGTCTTTTATCAGTGTGTATGCATCATTGTATCAACTATGATTCATCCATTACTGGAAAGGGAAAAATTTTGCGAGACTATCGCATTGTGTCAACCACACCAGAAGTCGACGCTGTTTTAATACTTGGCGATGTCAATGCCATGCCCGTGTTGGCAGCAATTCTGACATGTGGCCACAAGTTTTAGGCCATTGTGGTGCAGGAAAGATGATTGAAAATTGGCAGCTGTTGCTGGAATTTTCTAGTTTCCATAGCCTCACAATTACCAGTACCTTATTTACAATGAAAGATGGCTTGGAAAGTTATTTGGCTCTATCTTAGATCAGGTCACTGGCACCTGCCTGACCATGTGCTTGTAAGGCAGCAAGATGTAAAACAAATCTTCCACTGTCAGACAATGCACAGTGCAACATGCAACACCTGACCATGTCTTGGCTCGTTGTGGTAAATTCAAGATTCTTCACAAGCCAAAGAAAAGGCATTTGGTCCGTCCTCGGATTACAATTGTTAAGCTACAATATCCTTTCACTCAGTCGTGACTGCACGAGAAACTCACATCTACTTTTGGCAACCAATGTGTACTAATGATGACCTGACTCCAAAAACCCTATGGATATGCATTCTAGATGCCGTCTATGAAACAGCCAAATCAGTTTTGGGTTTGCGTTGCAGGAATGACCCAGACTGATTCAGTTAACATGCCTCAGTTCTGCTGCCCCTGATATAAAAGAAAAGGCAAGCTCTGATCCAATACAGATCTGACAAAAACGAAAGCAACAGTGCTTCAGGCATTCCTGTTCAGCTGTTGAATTGGAAAGCAGACAATGTAAACGGTATTGGGACTGTCTATGTGACCGCATACAGCAGTGTGCCGACTGGAATGGCAGTCGATGTTTGTTCAGGGGTCTCAAAGAAGCACTTGGTCCAAGAAAAAAGTCCACTGCTCCCATCACTAACTTAGCGAGCAAGCAAGCCTTTAACATCTGATGAAGATGTAATGCAGCGTCGGACTGAGCATTACCTCGAACTGTGTTCACGCAAAACTAAAGTCAACAGATCAGAGGCTCTTGGCTTCTTCAACTAAAAAAAATAACCACATTTAGAGGCCATTTTTCCCCGCAAAGCGAGGGTTGGCCTTTTTCGGGGACCGTGGTTGTTGTTTTTCGGTCCCCTTTTTGAAGTAATGTTTTACAGCCGGATGCCCTTCCTGCCGCCAACCCTTTTTGTCGCCTTTTACGACAAACGGGGAATTACCAGTGAACTGGTACTCAATTAGCCGACCTCGGAAGGATGACAGGCTGAGTCAACCCCCCTGGCGTTAATTCAGCGATCGACCAGGATTCAAACCCAGGATCCTGGGATCCTAAGCTGGCACCCTAGCCGCTAGCCCAACACCAGGCTTCTTCAACGTCCAACAAAATTGGATCTTAGTTGTTACCACCATCCTTTAGACTTTAGAAGTTCAATTAGCTGTTTGTGCCCTCTTGTGGAAAAGCCACAGGCATAGATGGGGATCCCTGGTGAGATGTTTTTTTTTTGTTTTTTTTGTATACAGAATCGAGTCTCGTGTTAGAGCTAAGATCCTTTGTTTATGTGTAAAGGCTAATAATTTATAAACATGAAGGAACTGGTCTACTTTAGTGTGCCAGCTTGTACTTTAATGCTGGAAAAATGGAGAAGTTCCCCAAGAGTGAAAGGATGCCTAAATTGTCATCCTGTACAAGAATAAAGGAGATAAATCTGACAATACCAATTGGTCATTTCACTGCTGTGTGTAGCAGGCAGGGTAAGTCGTGGCCCAAGTCGTGCTCAACAGACTGAAAAAGCTGGCTGACAATATTTATCCTGAGAGTCAATGCGGTTTTAGAGCTGGTAGATCGACAGATACGAGTTTTACCTTAAGACGGCTACAAGAAAAATGTAGAGAACAGCAGCAAGAACTTTGCACAATGTGATGGAAACCTCTTCAATCCTGCTCGCCTGAATGCCAGGACTACGACAATAACACTCATCCACGAGCTGTTATTTGCTGATGATGCCGCCCTTGTCTCACATTCGGCCGGTGGATCACAGGCAGTCTTTGATGCTTTCTCTAAAGCGTATGACTAGTTTGGGGTCACTATCAGCAAAAATAAAACTGGGAATATGCCACTGTATGGCAGTGACCCCATCCATTGAACTTGCATGGTAGAGAGCTGCAAGAGGTTGAACAGTTTGCCTGCCATGGCTCGATACGCACCAAATCCAGTCAGGCAGGTGAAGATGTTTCAGCTCGTATTGCCACATTTGGCAACTTTCAAAAGAGTATGCAATAACAAAAACCATATGACCAACACAGCGACACATACCAAGCATGTGTTCTCAGTGTACTTCTCTATACTGCTGAAATGTGGCTTTTGTATGCCAAGCAGAAGTGCAGGCTGAACTCTTTCCATTTCTCGTGTCTGCGGAAGATCTTGAACATTCCTGACACGGAAGTTTTGTAGTATTGGCTAAATTGGTTAGTATTGTGGCGACGCCAAAGTGGCGTCGATTGCTGTGGCTTTGGCATTGGTTGTATGGATGATGAGCGTTTGCCCAAATCGGTCCCTTATGGAGTTCTAGATGACATTATCTAGACAAGTCCAAAACTTCACTTCAAATATCTGTGCAAACAGGATTTGAAGGACTGCAATCTGTTGAAAATTTCATGGGTAGCTACTGTGCTCCGAAGAGTAGAGGAAAAGAGTAAGTGATGGAGTTGTATCCTTTGAGACGAGGTGAGGTGAGTTGAGTTGAAAGGCGAAGCAAAAGAGACAAAGGAGAAAAACAACACTTCATGCAGATTGTAGCTCCAGCTTTGAATGCCTCAACTGCAGTCGGCAGTGTGTGTCACGTAGGCTCTTTTCATTTATGAGGACACCAAACATGAGACTTAAAAAAACCAAAAAATACCACCACTAATGTTTTTGCCAATTATGATGAATATGGAATAACCCAAAATGTGTTTAATCACCATCTGATAGAATAGCCTAGCCACAGCAATTCCATTGGGTATGAGTGAAGCTGTAATGTGTTAGCTTGGGAAAAAAAATAAATTCTGCAGCTCTTTTGAAGTTGGGGAAAGGTGAGCATTTGATGTAAAACAAAGTCTGCAATTTTCTTGTGGACTGTACCAGCAAATTTGATGTGATCATAATAGCTGTTGATAAATTTCATCCTTGTTGGAAGTCTGGCATGAGTCTGTTTTGCTCAGATAATAAAGGTCCCAATGTTTTGCATAGTGGTGATAAGAATTATTTTCATCTGTTAGGTCATAGGTGCAAAGATTGTGACAAGTGCTCGCAGCCCTGGCTCCCGCTGCTATGGTTTTATCACCATGACGACAAACGAGGAAGCGACGCTGTGCATAAGTAGCCTTCACCGTACAGAATTGCATGGCCATATGATATCTGTGGAAAAGGTGAGCATTTCAGTTATTTTGGAATTGCCTTCATTGTGAAGGGTTAACTCGAAAGCTTTCTCAATTTGAAACTTTTATGATGTACACACAAACTGAAGGCAAAAAAGGATTTGCAGGTTACGACAACAACAACATGCATTTTAAGGCCATTTTCCCTGCAAGAGGGGGTTAGCCTGATTTGCAGGTTAAGGATGTAAAGAAAGAGGAACATGTTTTTGGGGATTTTTGGTGGTAAGAACCATGATTGCTCTGCCATGGCTTTACCTGGAATTACTCCTCTCACTGACTCGCGTGCAGGCAAAGTCCAGCCCAGGCAGCAAAAAGCCTGGTGAAAAGGAGACAGACAAGAAAGAGAGCAAGTCGACCTCCAGTAGTGATCGCAAATCTACAGATGGCAAAAATCACCAGTATGTGCCTTATTTTCCACATTTTTATTCTTGTATGCAAATTGTTAATCTTTTTAACCCTTTGAGTATGGATGATGTCCAGTGCCGCTACCCGTGAAAAAGTTTTGTGTACGGATGACGTTATTACACATCATCGACTATACCTATAAATAAATAGATCGTCAGTCCCTGGTTGCATTCCCGTACCAAAATGCAAAATTAATCCTGTACTAGGGGTATTTTTTATCAAAAAAAAAATCCCGTACTCAAAGTGTTAATGATAGTCAAGTTTGAGTTAACATTTTGGGTTTTGATGTCATCTCTAATTTGCTTGTGCTTCTATGAAATTGTTTGTCTTTTGGTGCTATTTTTCCTCCAAGAGTTAAATGGTGGTTGAAGTCTGTTTGTCCAATCGAATGAAATTGTGCTCGGTGACCTTTATATGTAGCATGGTACTTTTATATATTACTAGCTGGAGCACCTGACGTTGCCTGTTGCTGTTCTAATCATGTTGGCATTTAAAAAAAAAAAAAAAATTTGTGGGGGTGTAAAACATTTTGCTACACCCACAAAGGAATGGGGTTAGCGACCTTTTGATATTTCCTTCCACAGAGCTATAAAGGCCTCGGCACTATAAAGCAATTTGGGGGGGGGGGGGGGGGGGGGGCTTCCAGCTTTTTTTTTTTTTTTTTTTTTGGCCTGAACACTCCCTGGTACTCACTAATGAATCGCTGAAAGTTTTATGAACATCTGTTCAGCCATCACTGAGAAAAATGGCGACACACACGGCTCTTATAGTATAAAGTATATATATATATAACAATGACAAAAAATATATATATATTTTTGTTACGTGCTCCTCCCCAAACCACGGTCACTGTGTACCTCCGAGCCCCGAGAGGAGTCACGGCAGAAAGATGTGTTATTCTGTATGTCTTAGATCAATGGTGAAACCACACCAATTGTTACCAACAAACAAGTATTGTATTAAGATCACACAAGAATAACAGTACAAAAAACAATAGTAATCAATTGTACAACCAATATATCCTTCCTATGATGGTACCATCAGTTCGTACAAGGTAACTCACTGTGCTCCAAGTGAGTGAAACAACAACATTCCCAATGTCTCTATCCCGGCATCAAGCCAAAGTCGATCCGCTCCAGTGATCGTCAGAACGATGTCTAATCGAGACCAGAATCCCGTTCGGTTGAGTGACAGTCACGCTGCCAAAGATGTGTAAAGGTGCCCTCCAGGCGACTGGGAAATCACACCTTCGGGTATGGACGTTCCATGGCTCCCAATCGGCGAACCGCAGATTTCCCACTCAAAAGCCACGTAACACACACACCAGGTTAACGTCCAGATGTGGTGAAAATGGTTGAAGCGAGGTGAAAAACCTGGAGCGAAGCGAAAATCGGGCGTGAGTCAAAATGGCCAACGGCCCGTTCTCGAGACGTAATGGCACTCCAACGATTCGGAATCGACCGCAAAACCTGTCACGCAGGTTTATCTGTCAGCGATGACAACTGTCGCAGGAATTCTTTTCCCGGGAAACCCAAAGTTCACTCGTGACCCTCGTTCGCCAACGTTTGCTCCAGACCTCGAAGCAGCGAGGCTTCTTTTCCGACTCACTCACTCCGCCCTCTTTTTTCTCTTCTTCCTCTTCGTCGTCGTCCGGTTCCGGTTTCATTTAAAACATTAACTTTTTTTACCTTTTGAAAATAGTAATCTCTATTTCACTTAAACGATAACAATAATAGTACATGGAACCAAAAATGTTTACAATGGATGAAAACCACAACAACGGAAGTGACAAATCCGTAACACTTCCCCCCCTCAAGAAAGAAAGTTTGAACATAGTGAAAAACTTTGTTTGCAAGCAAAAACTCTTTTAACAAACAAAAGTAAAACTCACTCCCGAAAGACCAATTCACGTGAACAACAATAATTAATATTCCCCAAAATAAAGCAACAAAACTTCCAAACAACCTGCAGGAATTTCCAAAGTTAGTTCACTCTGGATAAAGCATCAGCAACGACATTGTCCCTGCTCTTTACATGCTCAATTTCCAAGTTGAACTCCTGCAAAGCCAAACTCTATCATCACACAACAACAACAACAACATGCATTTTAAGGCCATTTTCCCTGCTAGAGCGGGGGTTAGCCTTGCGGTCCCCATGACAATCTTCTCCATCTTGCCCTTTTTTCTGCATCTCTCCTTGTTAACCCCCTTGCCCGCATTTCTTCTTCCACCATCTTTAGCCAAGTCTTTCTCGGTCTTCCCTGTCCTCTACTTCCTTCGACATTCATTTCCATCACTCTTCTCAACCAGTCACTTTCATCCTTCCTCAACACATGACCAAACCATCTCAACCT
The DNA here is from genome assembly GCF_964187855.1 of Myxine glutinosa. NCBI lineage: Eukaryota > Metazoa > Chordata > Myxini > Myxiniformes > Myxinidae > Myxine > Myxine glutinosa. The sequence continues at coordinate 38,770,840 of NC_136267.1, forward strand.
GTTCCTCTTCACAGCATCAATCACAGGCTCTATTCCCATCATTTTTCGCAATTCATCATTTGTCTTCCTCTCTCTCAACGATACTCCGCACATCCATCGAACCATTTGCATTTTCACCCTTTCCAACCTTCGTTGCTGCTCTATGTTCATTACCCATGTCTTGCTCCCATAAATCATAACACTTCTCACACATGCAGCACACACCTTTCCCTTCAGCTTCAACGACACTCCCCTCCTCATCAGTACACCACTCAGTTCCCGAAACTTCTTCCATGCACATCTCACTCGAGCAACCGTTGCCGAGTCTGATCCGCCTTCTCCATTCAGCATGTATCCGAGGTAGCAAAATGTTTTCACACCTTCCAGCTTCACGCCGTCTCCAAGATCCAACTCAACATTTCCTCCATCTGCAGCTCCCTCTGTGCACACCTTACATTTGAATGTAGCTGCCACACTGGTTAATGCCCCTCTCAGACCACTACATTTTTGATGAACCCACTCAGTGCACATTGTACATTGAATGGAGTTCACTCCGACACCCTTCCTGCACACAGCACAGGGCCACTTCCCAGTTATTTCCACCTCACCACATGCTTTACCACTTGCCATCACCTTCGTCTTTCCGATATTCACCTTCTGACCTTTTGTCTCCATACATTCCTTCCACTTGTTCATCTTTTCCTTCAGTCCATCCATACTTTCCGCAATCAACACCAGATCATCTACATACAACAACTCCCACGGAAAACCCTCCTTTACGTTCTGAGCCAGCACCTCCATCACAGCTACAAATAGTAGTGGACTTAGTACCGACCCCTGATGCACTCCCACCTTCACCTCAAACTCACCATTGGTCCCGTTGGCCATTTTGACTCGCGCCCGATTTTCGCTTCGCTCCAGGTTTTTCACCTCGCTTCAACCATTTTCACCACATCTCGACGTTAACCGGGTGTGTGTGTAACGTGGCTTTTGAGTGGGAAATCTGAGAGTTCCTTCGTCCTTACAGCTGTGCGTGCTCTTTTGTACATTGCCATCACTACTCTGATCAACCATTCCTCCACTCCTAACTTCCTCATTGCCCATGTCAATACTTTGCGTGGAGCCCCATCGAATGCTTTCTCCAGATCAACAAACCGAAGAAACTACTTCTTCCTCTTCTCCATGTACTTCTGCAACTGCCTCACAATAAAAAGCGCGTCTGTCGTTCCTCTTCCTGGCATAAATCCAAACTGCATTTCGTCGATCTTCACTTTCTTCCTTATCCTCCTCTCCAACACCCAACACCTTCATTCCATGCTCCAATAACTTTATCGCTCGGTACGAGCCACACTCTAGAGGGTCACCTTTCCCCTTGTATAGAGGGACGAGGGTACTCAGTTCCCAATCCACTGGAATGCGGCCTGCTTTCACCGCCAGATTACAGACCTCTGTCATTCTCTTCACACCCCAACTTCCTGCTGCCTTCAACATATCTCCCACAAATCCCGTCGGCCCTCCTGCTTTTCTTCTCTTCATTGCTTTTATCCCTTCCTCAACTTCCTTCTCAGTTATCTTCTCTGCCGGTCCTAAAACTGGGTTACTCTCTATGTTGCCATCCCATTCATTCTCTGCATTCAACAGCATTTCCATATATCTTTTCCATCTTATTTAATTCCATCTGGGTCCACAACGATTTGTCCCACTTCATCCTTCAAGCAACTCACCCCCATCACATCACACCTCTCTTTCGCTAGCTGCTTTGCAATCCTGAATACTGCTCTCTGACCCTCTTCCAAATCCAAGCGTTCTCCGAACATTTTCCTACATGCCTCCTGCGCCTTTGCTACCTCTTTCTTTGCAGCCTTCTTGGCTGCTTTATAACTTTCATGTTCTGCTGTTTCTGCTCCCGTACCCTTCGCCTTCTGCCACTCCTTGAACTTCTTCCTCTTCTCGTCAATCCTCTTTCCAACTTCATCATCCCACCACCATGTTTCCGAGTGCCTCGGTGGTCCTTTTGTCCATCCACATACCTCACCAACGGCTCGCAACAGACTATCTTTCATTGACATCCAACCACTTTCAAGCTCTACCATATCATCCTCTACCCTACTCAGCCTCTCTTTTAATGCCTCCCTTACTGTCACCTCCATCAACCTCCACACTTTCATTCTCGGTTGGTACTTCACCCGCCGAGCTCTCGCACCTTTCACCCTTATGTCGCAGACAACCAAGTGTTGCTGTGAAACAGCCTCCTCCCCCGGGATCACCTTTGTGTCCCGGAGGTGCCCCCTATCTCGCCTACGCACCATCAGGTAGTCGACTGTTGTCGTCGACCCACCTGACGTGTATGTAACAAGCTTATTATCCTCTTTCTGGAACTGAGTATTACAAATCAGCTCCATCAGCAAACTCCAAAATCCTTTCACCTTCTCCATTTCTCACACCATATCCGTAACCCCCATGAACTACCTCAAAACCATCCATACTCCTTCCCACATGTCCATTTAGGTCTCCTCCTACCACAACAACTTCCTCATCTTTCACGTTTTCCATCAGCTTCTCTATCGCACACCAGAACTTGTCCTTCTCTTCATCGCTCCGACCAACCTGCGGAGCATATCCCGAGATGACGTTCACCAAGAGCTTTCCAATCATCATTTTCACCATCATCGACCTATCACTCACTCTAGTCACACTCACCACACTGTCTACAAACTCCTCAGAAAACAGGACACCAACACCATTCATGCCCTCCAGGCACCCTTGCCACACAAACTTGTATTTCTGTCTCTGCCTACCCTTCACCATTCTCACACCACTTCCCTTCCATCTCGTCTCTCGCACACAACATATGTCCACTCTTCTTCTGACCAATACTTCCACCACTTCTCCTGATCTCCCTGTCATTGTCCCTACATTCCATGTCCCAAACCTCAGAAACCGATCTCCACTTCGGGCTATACCATGCCCATATGTAGTTGTAATTGTCATGGTTCTCTTTTTGAGGCAATGTTTTTATGGCCGGATGCCCTTCCTGACGCCGATCTCATCAACCTCTGATTTTTATTTTTCATTTTTTGAATGAAGGTTAAGGGGTTGTGATCAGTGAAGACTCTTATAGGAAAGGTAGTAATTCCTAGATACACCTCATAATGCTGAAACGCTAGCAGGAGAGCAAGGGTCTCTTTTTCCACAGTGGCATAATTTGCCTGATGTTTGTTAAACTTTTTGGCATAGTAGCACACCGGGTGACCCACTCCATCCTCATCTTCCTGTAATAGAACTGCCCCAGCCTCCACATCACTTGCATCAATGGCCAACTTGAAAGGTGCTTGAAAATCCGGGGCTGCTAGGACAGGAGAGCTCATTAATATTGCTTTGACGTGGGCAAAGGCAGCCTGACATTTGCCATCCCAAACAAACTTGGTCTCTTTCCTTAGCAAATTGTTAAAGGGGCGACCACATCAGAAAAATTCCTGCAGAACCGCCGGTACCAACCAGCCATACCCAAGAATCTCATAAGCTCCTTCTTCCCTTTTGGAACTTGGAAGTGATAAATCGCTTCTATCTTGGCTGTCACCGGTTGCACCTGACCCTGACCTACTACATGGCCTAGGAACACCACCTGTGCTTTTACAAACTCACTCTTAGATAAGTTGATGGTCAACCCTGCCTCGGTCAGTTTCTTGAAAAATGCATGGATTTTTTAATATGATCTTCCATGGTCATGGTGTGGATAATATCATCCAGATAAGCCTCCACCCCTTCAAGGTCTGCAATGAGCTTATTAATCAGCCATTGAAATGTAGCAGTCCCGTTTTTCAATCCAAAGGGAAGAACCTTGTACTGATACAACCCATTTGGTGTGACTAAAGCCTTGATTTCCTTGGCTCTATCAGTAAGAGGAATCTGCCAATACACTTTCAGCAAGTCAAATTTAGTTACAAATTTAGCTGGGCCGATTCTATCAATACAGTCATCAATCCTCGGGATGGGATATGAGTCGGTCTTGGTCACTGCATTAACCCGTTTTAAATCGGTACAACAGTGAAAACTGCCATCGGGTTTTGGAACCAACACACATGGTGAGCTCCATTCACTGCTGTTTGGTTCGATGATGTCATTCTCCAACATATACTGAACCTCCTTCCGAAGATACTCCATCTTCACAGGTTTCATCTGATAGGGGTGTTGTTCACAGGAGTGGCTTCCCCCACCTCAATATCATGATATACCAGGTCAGTATGACCAGGTACATCTGTGAACAAATGTGCAAATTCAAAAATTAGGCTGGATAGTTGTCCTTGTTGTTCCCTCGTCAAATGACCTAATTTCTCATCTAAATGACTCAACACTTCTGTGTTCGTCAATCTGGTGCAAGCCTGGTCATCAAAGTTATCAAACTTCACACCAGCCTCAACCTCTGGATTCTCTTGCACCCCGACTACAGGTGAGACAGGAACCATTTTCCCCACAGGCTTCCTCTCATAATATTTCTTCAGTCGGTTCACATGACACAGCTGCCGCTTTTTCCGTAGGTCAGGAGTTGTCACCACGTAATCTGTTTCATTAACCATCCTTTCGATTGCATAGGGACCAAAATATCTAGCCTGAAGTGGCTGACCTGGAACAGGAAGCAACACTAACACTCGGTCCTCAGGACTGAAATTTCTTATCTGAGATTTCTCGTCATGTCTCACTTTCATTTTATCCTGTGTCACTTTCAAGTTTCTTCTCGCAACTTCACAAGCCTTTGCCAATCTGTGCCTAACCGTTGACACATACTCTACCACTGTTGACTGTGACTCCTCCTGTAGCCACTGTTCTTTCACCAATTTCAATGGTCCTCGCACTGCGTGTCCAAACACAAGTTCAAAAGGACTGAACCCCAATGACTCCTTGGAACAGATTCCCTCGTAGCAAACAACAATAAGGGTATTCCTTCATCCCAATCCTTGTCACATTCAAAACAATACGTTCTGATCATATTCTTCAATGTCTCGGGAAACCTTTCGAAGGCCCCTTGGCTCTCGGGATGGTAAGTACTTGATCTTACTTGCTCCACTCCCAACAGGTGTACCACTTGCTGAAAAAGCGTTGACATGAAATTGGAACCCTGATCAGACTGGATGACCTTCGGTAGGCCAACCAAAGTGAAAAATTTAATCACGGCCTTCGCAATAACTGCCGCAGTAATTTTCCTAAGAGGCACTGCCTCTGGGAACCTTGTGGAAGCGCACATGATGGTCAGCAAATACTGATGTCCAGCCTTAGTTTTAGGTAAAGGGCCTACACAGTCAATAATGACACAGCTGAATGTCTCTTCAAAAGCTGGAATTGGTTTTAAAGGTGTGGATGGGATTTTCTGATTCGGTTTTCCCACCAGCCTGGCAAGCGTGGCAAGATTTACAGAACTCCGCCACATCACATCGCAATCCTGGCCATAAAAAATGTACCAATATTCTGTCACATGTCTTGGTCACTCCAAGGTGCCCGGCCAAAGGTGTCTCATGCGCCAAACTCAATATCTCCTTCCGGTACGGCGGTGGCACCACAATTTGGTAATGAACTTTCCACTCATCGTTTGCTGGCACCTCCGGTGGTCTCCATTTTCTCATTAGTATTTCCCCTTTCATGAAGTAACCAACAGGTATCTTCATAGCCACTTCCTCTAATGGCGTTATCAATCAAACTCCGGAGCTCCGAATCTCCGTGTTGTTCTTCAACAAGTCTCTTTCGGACCAGCACCGTTTGTTCAACCTCGTTCCCAGATGTCTCCGACGGACACTCCATTTCCTCTTTTGTTCCAGATGCCATCTTTTCTTTAAGTTCCTTGATGTCACTCTTTCCTATTACCTCTTTCAGAATTTTCCTCCAATACCTCAAAGGAACCCAAATCCACATCGCCTTCCTTCTCCTTCTCTTCAGAGCGCTTCCTACCCAAAGCACGAGTCACTGCACAAGATGGAAAGATACCCGAATCTCCTGCTGTGCGGTGTTATTTTCCATACTGGGCTTTTCAACCAACATTGGGTTACCAGAAACTTGACCACCGGCCAAATCATTCCCGATAATAAAAGAGATTCCCTCTACAGGAAGAGTGGCTTGTAAACCTCAGGTGACCGGTCCCGACACCAAATCAGACTTTAAATGGATGACATGAAGTGGAGCTTTAACATAGCCACCAACCCCCTGTAAAAGAACACTAACACCAGTTGCCGTCTTCTCTGACAATGGCAAAATGCCCTCAAGCATCAAAGATTGATGTGCTACTGTGTCCCTCAATACCCTAACAGGTCTCTGGTTCGTTAAGTCTCCATCCAGTGACACAAACTCCTCTGAAATAAAAGGTTTGTAACCCTCTTGAACAAGGTCGTTCTGTGATGCCGTGACTTTGGCATGGGAACCTTCACAAGGCAGTGTCCTCCAAGGACGATTTCTCGCATTGGCCAATGCATTCGGAGTTGCACTAGTTTAACTTCGCTCCTGATTTTTCCTTTTCAGGGCGTAACATTGGGACATCAAATGTCCAGGTTTCTTGCAAAAAGCGCAAGTAGGCCCGGAGGAAAAACTCGTGGTCTGCCTCAGGCCCCCCGGAAGATAAGTCTGTCTTGGAACTGTAGTCTTCTGATCCCGAAAAGTCGCGGTATCAGATTTGTCCCCATAGTCATCTCTAGGCCGCCTCCATGAATATTTGTTCTCCGCACCTGATTTACCATAACTCCCCTGGCTTAACTCTAGGCGGGAAGTTAGGTTTGTGGAACCCCATCCTGTGTGTCAAGGCATAGTCATCTGCCACTGTTGCTGCCTCATACAACTCTGGTACTTTCTTTTCATCCAGATGTACTTTAATGTCCACGTGGACACACTTTTTGAATTCCTCCACCAAAATCAATTGTCGTAACAGGTTGAAGTCTTGCCCAATCTCCTTCGAGTCACACCATCTATCAAACATGGTTTCCTTCATTCTGGCAAGCTCCACATGGGTCTCACTCTCCCTCTTCCTGGCATTCCGGAATTTTTGCCGGGAAGCTTCAGGGACCAATTCATAGGCTTTGAGAATGGCTTTCTTCACTACCTCATAATCTGCACATTGGTCAATCGGTAAAGCCGAATAGATATCTTGAGCTTTACCCACCAGAACACTTTGCACTAACATTGTCCAGGACCCCACAGGCCATTTCAGCATTTGAGCCACTTTCTCAAAGTGTAAAAAAAAACTTGGCTACCTCCTTTTCATTGAAGGGTGGAACCAGCCTCACATGCCGACCAACATCCCAAGTGTTCTGACTAGTTGTCGAACTAGCCGGCATGGATACTACTTCTCTCCGTTCTCCCATTAATTCCATCTCCTTGAGTTTAAGTTCCTTCTGATACTCCATGTCATGTTCCTTGAACTCCCTATCGGTTCTCCTTTCCTCTGCTCTTCTTTCTTCTTCAGCTCTCCTTTCCTCTGCTCTTCTCTCCTCGAGTTCTCGTTCCTGTTCTGCTCTTCTTTCCTCAAATTCTCGTTCCTGTTCTGCTCTTTCCTTTTCTGCTTTCCTTTCCTCTGCTTTTAACCTTTCCTGGCTCTGCAGTTGCATCTCCATTTTCCGGAGCTCCGCATTTTCTTTTTCCTCGGGTAACCAATCCAAGGCTACCTCTTTCCATGTTCCTTGTCCCACCAGAGATTCTACCACCAATGTCTGCATCTCTGCTTTCTTCATATTAACTCGGACCTCCAAGTTAAAATATTTGGCCAATATCATGAGTTCCGATCTTTTTAACGCCTGGAACTGTGCCTCATTAGGGGACGCCGCAAACTTCTCTGCGTCAAACACCATGGTGACTATTAGTTAACACCTGTTAACCTTCACACAATTTTTTTTAAATTTTTAGAAAAAATTTGGGAATGCTGGGAAATTCAAAATTTGGGAATTTTGGGAATGTTAGGGAATTCTATCCCGGACGAGGATCTTAGGGAATTCTATCCCGGACGAATGTTAGGACGAGCCCCCAATTTCTGTTACGTGCTCCTCCCCAAACCCCAGTCACGGTGTACCTCCGAGCCCCGAGAGGAGTCGCAGCAGAAAGATGTGTATTTCTGTATGTCTTAGATCAATGGTGAAACCACACCAATTGTTACCAACAAACAAGTATTGTATTAAGATCACACAAGAATAACAGTACAAAAAACAATAGTAATCAGTCCGTACAACCAATATATCCTTCCTATGATGTCACCATCAGTTCGTACAAGGTAACTCGCTGTGCTCCAAGTGAGTGAAACAAGAACATTCCCAATGTCTCTATCCCGACATCAAGCCAAAGTCGATCCGCTCCAGTGATCGTCAGAACGATGTCTAATCGAGACCAGAATCCCGTTCGGTTGAGTGACAGTCACGCTGCCAAATATGCGAAAAGGTGGTCTCCAGGCGACTGGGAAATCACACCTTCGGGTATGGACGTTCCACGGCTCCCAATCGCTGAACCGCAGATTTCCCACAAAAGCCACGTTACACACACAACAGGTTAACGTCTAGATGTGGTGAAAATGGTTGAAACGAGGTGAAAAACCTGGAGCGATGCGAAGATCAGGCGTGAGTCAAAATGGCCAACGGCCCGTCACGAGCCGTCATGGCACTCCAACGATTCTCTCCGGAATCAACCGCAAAACCTGTCATGCAGGTTTATCTGTCACAGCGATGACAACTCTGTCGCAGGAATCCCTTTCCCGGGAAACCCAAAGTTCACACGTGACCCTCGTTCGCCAACATTTGCTCCAGACCTCGAAGCAGCTAGGCTTCTTGTCCAACTCGCTCGCTCCGCCCTCTTTTTTCTCTCTTCTTCTTCCTCTTCGTCGTCGTCCGGTTCCGGTTTCATTTAAAACATTAAATTTTTTTACCTTTTGAAAATAGTAATCTATTTCACTTAAACGATAACAATAATAGTACATGGAACCAAAAATGTTTACAGTGGAAGTGTTTACAGTGTTTACACCACAACAACGGAAGTGAAGAATCCGTAACAATATATATATATATATATATATATATATATATATATATATATATATATATATATATATATATATATTGTTGCGGATTCGGGGGTCGGCTCTCCCCTTATCAAGGGGGGGGGGGGGGGTTAATCCCCTTGTCCTTTTAAGCTGGCCGTCCCGAGTCCTGGAAGCTACAACGCTCCTCCCGGTCGGTCTTGGGTCGGGTGATTGGTCAATTTGGGTCCCAAATACCTAATTACCAACACTGACCGCGAGCAGGGAAATAACTCCCGCTCGAACCACGGACGTGATGGTAAATGCCGAACGGTTAGCAGTCCGCGATCCGAGCCGTTAACAAATACTAAACCCGATTCTAGCGGTTCCGAGATCGTGCCACAGGTACTCAATGGAAAGAAAGGACGGAGGCGATCGGATTAGGGAAAAACCCAGAAATAACAAGGTGATTTATTTACACCCAAAAAGAAGAGGGAAGGAAAGAATATACAAGAAGAAGAAGAAGAAGCAGTACACAGGGCAGTCTTAACAGCCTTGAATTATTACCCCAGGACAAACATACACACTCACACGGGATTGTAGTGGGTAGGGTAGAAGGTCCAGGCAGATGTCCAGGCTCCTCGTCCGGTCCCGACTCGTGCCGTGGTGGTGATGGAAAAAGGCAGCAGGCCGGCAGCGCGCCGCGTGTCGTTGACCGCGAGCGGACCTTACATATATCGGGGGGACTGGGAGGCTGCGTACGTAATAAACGTATATCGTGCCAAACGCTCTCTCTCGCTCAATGTTCGTATCAAAAGGCAGTTTGTGGCGCAGTCCGTATCAAAAGGCTCGTTGCGGCGCAGTCCGTATCAAAGGCTTTGCCACGATCAGACGTTTCCGCGCAGTCCGTTCAAAAAGGAGTCCCCCAGTGCAGTTCGCAAAAGGGCTTGGCGCTCGCGCTTATATAACGCGCTTTCAGATCAATCCGCGCGCTTTGAAACCACGCCCGCCAGCGAGCTCACCTCAGCCCTGGTTGGCTGGTATGGGCTTACCGGCTCCGCCTTTGACGGCGAGTTGACGTGGCCACACCTTGTCCTTGGCGCTCCGCCCCCTTCTTCCTCGAGGCGACCGTGTGGTTAATGTCGGCGCCTGAGCGAACGCTAACCAAGGCGCGTAACACAATTGGGTGAGAGAGGTTGGCAAAATGGCCGGAATGGATTGGGACCTATTCTTATTTAATTGATGCCACGTAGATTCAACTATTGGGAACACGGCCTAAACTAGACACATAATAAGGAAATAACTGAAATTCCTATGGTGACCTACGTGTTGCTGTGGCCTATCTATGGGTGCTACCTTTGACCTTTTAATGATGAGAATTATTTTCAAGTATTTACACAAGTGAGGGTTCTAAAACCGCAAATATATATATATATATACATATATATATATATATACACACTCAACCCTCGGCTATCGCGCCTCTAATTGGTGCCGCTATCGGTGCGCGTTAGCCGAACTGAAGAACGTATGGTAATAATTCTAATTGGTCCAGGACCCCCAAGTTGACCACATATTTAACCTATTTTTGCCACTTTTTTACCAAGTGTTTCTACCATATAAAGAAACATTAACATATAAAGAAACATTAAAACAAGAATCACAATATGTAAATAAAAATAAAATGGTTTTAAAAAGTACTTTTTTACCATTTTATTTACCTTTTTGGGAACGATGAGGGGCTTAGGTGGTTGGGTAGGTTCCGAGGCTTGGGTGGAGTCTTATTGACCACACCTACGTGCCTCTAACTCGTCCAGCATTGCGTCAGCTGAAGCACCAGAGAAGTGCTCAACGTCAGAGGGCTCGTCAAAGACGGAGGGCTGTGCCTCGTTGCGACGCCGTAAGCAGGGTCGGTGTCATGGGGGGGGGGGGGGGGGGGCATTCGCGGGCCATGCCCACCCAAATGAGTTATTGTGCCCTCAGGCCAAGCCTTTGGCGCCAAACTTGCACGTCGTGCGCGCGCGTGCGTGTGTGTGTGTGAGAGAGAGAGAGAAAAAAAAAAAAGAGATACTTTGCAGCATGTTTTTAAATTGGAACTGGGTTGGTGTGTTGGTTGTTGCCGGCAAACTCTTATTATCAAGCATTTACATCAGATTGAGGTCTCGAACGGCAGTTTGTGCCCCCCCCCCCCCCCCCCCCCCCCCTGCGGTTACCCTAATGTCCCCCGATTAGACTTGTTCTGACGCTGAATCTGGTCGTAAGAATTCGTTGATCTGGCGTTGGCGGAGGGAGTTGACGTGGGCATGATACTGCTCCTCTTAACCTGCCAGTGCCGTATTAATAAAGGAGCACCTTGCTTCACTGTTGAATGTTAAATTTATCTACGTTTCTACGATAATCACGGTTTTGGTAAATACCTCGCACTGTTGACTCATTTATCCCAAATTTCTTTCCAACACTTCGCTTTGTTTCACCATTGTCTATCAACTGCACAATTTCGAATTTCTGAGCGTAAGTTAAGTTCTTCCTCTTCTTGATTGCCCTTGATTTCTCTTTCCCCACACTCAGTGATGACGTGGCACCCTTTCCACCATTTCTGGTGCGCGAAAGCGTGTATTTGGGGCGCGATAGTCGTGTTGTGCCGTTTTTTAGGTAGCCGCGATAGCAAAGAAACGCGATAGCCGAGGGTTGTGTGTATATATATATATAGTCTAAACTCAGTTACTATACTAAAAGTATATATATATATATATATATATATATATATATATATATATACATATACATATATATATATATATATACATACATATATACATATATACATATATATATATATATATAATATATATATATACTCGCAGCCCCAACAAGGGCGAAACCAGGTCGGTAACTGAGTTTTGCATGCACTTGTGACAATATCTGAATTTATAATCCATAATGACGCACTGCTAGATGGTTCCCCTGGAGCTTTGCAGGCAATGCGGACATGCATGGCGATGACGTCATGATGTTCGCTCATTAGGTTGGAGAACCAGATATCCTGATACCAAATATATATATATATAGATATATATATATATATATATATATATATATATATATATATATATATATATAGATATATATAGATATATATTGTTACGGATACGGGGGACGGCTCTCCCGTTAGCAAGGGGTGATTAGCCTCTTGTCCTGTTAAGCTGGCCGTCTCCCCGGTCCTGGTACTTGTAACGCTCTCCCGCGGGATTGAACGGATCAGGGTTATGGGTCCAGGGTTTATCCCGAATACCTTTATCCGTCCCTCTGCAGACCAGGGAGACGAGTACCGCTTGAACCCCGGTTTTAGATGGACTAGTTGCCGAGCGGTTTTAGCAACCCGAAGTTCGAGCCGTTAACAGTACTAAACCCGATTCCGAACATTGGCCAAATCGTGCCACAGGTATTCAATGAAGGAAATCACTAAAGCGACCGAATGTGAAGAAGAAGACGAAGGTAGGAAGAACAAATATAATTTATTACTACTATTTACACCATCAAAGAAACCAAGCAAGAAGGAAGGATAATAAAATAAAGACAGAAAGAATGGAAGGAGACACAGTGCAAGTATTAACTTATTCTAAACAGGCTTAACTTATACCCCAGGACAAGATACACAGAACAAACTCACGTACACAGAAGGATGGAATGGCAGGACTGAAGGACTGGAAGGAGAGAGGAAGGTTCAGCTGGGTCAGATGGTTCGGGCTTGATCCCGCACGGGACGCCGGGCTGGACCTCGACGGCCACCGATGCCACCGATCCTGGTTCCCGCGGGTAACGGGTCGAAGCTGCCTGGTGGAGCCAACGCTGCCTGGTGGAGCCAAAGCTGCCTGGTGGAGTCAAAGCTGCCTGGTGGAGTCAAAGCTGCCTGGTGGAGTCAAAGCTGCCTGGTGGAGTCAAAGCTGCCTGGTGGAGTCAAAGCTGCGTGGTACTGCTGCTGCCGCGTCTCTCTCTCTCCCTGTCTGAGCTAACGCCCAAAGACTTCCGCGCGCGCTTTTATTGCCCCTGGGGCGATCAAGCCGCCGGCCTCCAGGACACGCCCATCGGCGAGCTCGCCTCGGCCCTGATTGGCCGCGAGGGCCCACCGATCCTGCCCCCAGAGGAGGCGTTGGCAAGGCTACGCCTTGTTCCTGGGACTGGGCTGACTCCTCCCACCTTCCGCTCCGAGATGACCTCATGCTCAATGGAGTTTGTGGTGATTCGAGCGAGCCCCAGCCAAAGGGCAGCGAACGCTGCCGGCAATTGCGTTTTGGGGGCAATTGAAAGGGGATTCAACCTTATTTGAATTCTGTGCAATGCAGTGTTAACTAGTGGGAACAGAGCCTTAACCTACATAGAATAAGGAGATAACTGTATCGAAGGATATATGATTGGCTACGTGATTGTATATGGAATAACTACGGGAACGACTTTTGACCTTTATACACAACAAATGGAGGAAGGAGGGTGATATTTACAACAATTTCATTACACTTACAACGATAATAAAAACTACAACACCATTCTCAAATCACAACACTGCACCCCCCTCCTCTTAGGCACGTCCCGGGCCTATTACTTTTACTTTTAGTGTGGCACTTAGGTGTAGTTCCCTCTACATTTAACCTGACCCTGAGTGTGACAGTTTTAAAACACAAATAAATATGTCCCGCTGCTGCATTGCACCCTGCCTAACAGACTTACGCCCCCCTCCCCCTCCCATCCCTCCCCCAACCCCTCCCCATCCCCCCCTCTTCTCCCCTCTCCCCCTCCCCCTCCCCCTCTTCTCCCCTCTCCCCCTCCCCCTCTTCTCCCCTCTCCCCCTCCCCCTCTTCTCCCCTCTCCCCCTCCCCCTCCCCCTCTTCTCCCCTCCCCCCCTCTCCTCCCCCGCCCGGCAATGCTGGGTACTTCTGCTAGTATATATATATATGTGTATATATATGTATATATATATATATATATATGTATATATATATATATATATATATATATATATATATATATATATATATATATATATATATATATATATATATATATATATATATAGATATAGATATAGATTATATAGATATAGATATATATTATATAGATATAGATATATATTATATAGATATAGATATATATTATATAGATATAGATATATATTATATAGATAGATATATATTATATAGATATACAGTCATCCCTCGCTATATCACGGTTCACTTTTCGCGGCTTCGGTACATCGCGGGTTTTTCTCGCGAGTATATGTAAAATTATATCGCGGATTTTTCGCTATAACGCGGGATTTTTCGGTATAAATGTATTTTTATATACTATTATTTTAAATATTTTTGTGGTAAAATAAGCATTTTCTAGCCTAAAAAATTAAAAAACGTAAAAAAATAAGAAAAATACAGTATTTAAAACATATTACAAGAAATAAAATACTGTACATAGTGTACAGTAGAAGAGTAGACAAAGAGACAAAGAGTCGTGCGTATGGAAAACGCAGATGCGGCAGCTTCCACTTGCGCTAGTTACCCACGTAATGGGTAACTGTAATGCTCTTTCTGGCTGTGCAGTACATTCATCATCGTCATCACCTTCATCGTCATCAGTACTGCACAGCTAATTCATCATCATCTTCATCATCATCTTCATCACGCAAGTTGTAGTATTGAAGAGCCGGGGCTCTTGCTTGATACGGACGAAATGACGGGCAAGACACAAACTCGTCCGAGAAGATATTTATTCTCAAAACCAACTCGGGAACACTGAAAAGCCCGTTTATCGGGCTGAATTATAAAGCACAACCAGAAACCGAAACCGAAAGCCATGCCTCTCAAGCGTGGCGTGCTTGGTGGTCACGTGATCAACAGGTGTAGCTGATTATACCCGCACGCGCGGCACGCTTTGGCGGTCACGTGACCAGCCACTCTGGGGCCGGGGATCCCCGCCGGTGACGTCACCGGCTGGAGCAAGGAGATTCTAATGCTGGTCTTGCTTGGGGAACCCATGGGTCGCTACAGTATCTTCAATGGTGAGTACCCATTAGAATTTTATATGTTGTTAAAATTACGTATGTTTAAGAGTGTAAAAAGTGTTTAAAGAGTATAGGAAGTGTTTATAAGAGTATGGGAAAGGTTAATAAGAGTGTGGGGAGGGTCATAAAGCTTTAAAATATATATAAATAATAAAATAAAAATATGGTCGCTACTTCGCGGATTTTGAATGATTGATACATATATGTATCATATATGTATCATATATTGACATATATATATATATATATATATATATATATATATATATATATATATTGACAGCGATCAGCCCCCCCCGACCCCAAGAAGAACCCCTGGAGGCATTCCGAACTGTGGTACAAGAGGTTTATTATAGAAATTATTAATTAACGTGCACCGAAGATTTCCAGGTCCATGCGCCAAGCTGACGGCGCATGGCAGCACGACCCACATTAGCAAGAAGCAGGTCGCGATGCGTACAATGCACAACGAAGGCCACAGAGAGAACATAACATGGCTGGGCTGACAACATGGTTGGGAAGCAAGTAGTGGAAATGTCATTTATGGTCTTAGACTGCCCTCCAGAGGTTTGGGAGGGTATAGCGGGGCCAATACTCAGTATTCTAAGGGAGAAGGTGCGAGATATATGGATGCCCCCAATCATTGCCACCACACTCCTCCATCTGTCACTACAACATCTTAAAGATCGTTTTATTTATCACCCTGGATCCCCTTGGGGATACCATTGGAAGTACTTGGCATTTATCCCCAATTTACCTGGTTCACCATGGTGGTGCGTCGGAGCCTGCGGTGGCGTTTGCAGCTCAGCATTGGTAAGACAGTGTCAGCGGCATACCATCTTAACAACAGAGAAGCAAAAAGGGAACTGTGGACGTGTTCGTTGACAACAAACGCTTGGAGTTCCAGCAAGCCCCAAAGTACCTCGGTGTACGCCTAGATCGGATACTGTCCTTCAAGCATCACCTAGAAGAGGTTAAGGCCAAGGTGACATCAAGGGTCTCGCTTATCCGACGTCTCGCTGGTACGACCTGGGGAGCCTCCGCCAAGACCCTACGAATATCCACGTCAGCCCTGGTCTTCTCTGCAGCCGAATATTGCACCCCAGCCTGGAGCAGAAGCCCACACGTGAGAAAGGTTGATGTTGCCATTAACAACGCCCTCCGCATTGTAGCTGGTTGTTTGAAGCCAACCCCGGAATTCCACCTGCCAGTCCCAGCGGGAATCGCCCTGGCCGGCCTCCGACGGGAGGCTGCTACCCTCACCCTGGCAAGGAATGCCCAGAAACACGACTGGCTCATCCTGCACAACACCACAACGATAGTGGCGCCTCCAAGCAGACTTAAGTCCCGCCATCCCTACAACAAGGCGGCACAAGAGATGCTCAGTTCTATCCCTGAGAACCTGTCTAGAAGCGCATGGTTGGCGGCATCTTGGAAGCAGGTGTGGGAAACGGCTGGGCCCACCCGCATCCACCGCTACATCTGGGACGCAGGAGGTGGCGTCATAGGGGAAGACCTACCACGCCTGCAATGGACTTAGCTGAACCGTCTACGTACGGGGGTCGGCCGCTTCAAATCATCGCTGAAGATGTGGGGCCTGGCAGACAGCGCCACGTGCGAGTGCGGCGAGCCTGAGCACTGAGCAGACTGCCGAACACATAATTACCACCTGCCCCCTATACAGACCACTTTCAGAAGCCAGCCTCTTCGACGTAGGACCAGAGGCGAGGGCTGCACGACACTGAGCTGGCCATCTGATGATACACAAAAGAGAAGAGGGTCCTCCTATTTCTGTCAAGAGCACCTCGACACGTGCAATGGGCTGGGGCCACACCCTAACCTACCATGGAGTGGGGTCAGTAAAGTGGGGGCGAAGTCCAAGTCCCCCAATGGGCCCCCTCTCCCCTTAGGAGCTGGCTAGACCTAGAGAGGAAAAAGGAGAATTACCACATCGTTGTATTAGGGGGAAATTTTACCCAACGGAGCATGCATTGGATTATTATTGAGTCAGTGCCCTACCAGAAAATCAAAGGATTGATCAACATTACAGGATTCTATGCAAAATGAAATTACCGGGCTATAATGAAATCACAGGATTATATAACGGATGATAAAATCACCGGAAAATTAACAAAGGATTAGAAATAACAAAGAAAATCGCAGAACAAATAATAAAGGAAATCACATCACAGGATTAAATCGAAAGAACCTCACCGTCCCAGGATTATAAAACGGACGATCACATCAAAATAACACAGGAAATCACAGGATTAAATCGAAAGAACCTCACCGTCCCAGGATTATAAAACGGACGATCACATCAAAATAACAGGAAATCACAGGATTAAATCGAAAGAACCTCACCGTCCCAGGATTATAAAACGGACGATCACATCAAAATTACACAGGAAATCGCAGGATTAAATCCAGGCCCGCACCTCGCGGTTGGGTGGTGGGCCACTAACGTGCATGCACTGGAAACGTGTACTCTTCTTTCTTCCGGACCGCGCACCCTAACGGAACGCGCACTCTTCTTTCTTCCGGACCGCGCACCCTAACGGAACGCGCACTCTTCTTTCTTCCGGACCGCACACTCTTCTTTCTTCCGGACCGCACACCCTAACGGAACGCGTACTCTTCTTTCTTCCGGACCGCGTAATCTACAGCTCAACGCTTCGCAAACGCAGCCACTCACGCTGGCTGGAGTCGGAGTCCTCCGCTTGTTCTAGAGTGGCCCCCACTTCCCGCAGGACTTGCCCAGTCAACCCGTGGAGATATGCAATTGTGTCGGCCGGGCACGATCCTGCGGGCTTGGGGCCACCTGGTGCGCAGGAACAGGGGGTTGGCAAACCCGGACCTCTCTCTTTGCGGACGCATGAGGAGGATGGGGGCAGCAATTTGCACATGGGGACGTCTCGTTAATCTTCCTCCCGCTCTCGGCCCACCATGGTCTGTTCACCTGTACCTGTATTGCAAGTTTTACTGACGCACAGATCAAATTCCTAGCCCCCCCCCCCCCCCCACCACATGGCATTTATTTACCTCATCTCTCAGATGGTTGGCTATTTATAGACGCATTCCCTGCATCGTGTCTGGAAATTCAAATGCCATATTTACTTTCACCCATTTCCAAAAATACCTCCCTTTAATCATCTTCCCCGCATCTAATGATACATGATTTACCAACCATTATTTCCCCAACCATAATCGGCCAATGGAGAAACTCACCACCTTTCGCCATCTTGCTTTGTTGCCTTCCCGTATTGCAAGCATCATTTTTTTGAAAACACAAATATTTGTAAACATGATTCTGCATCGCTTCCATTCTAGAAGCGTCGCATTTTTGCAACTTAAATCCGGAATACAATCTCCCTATACATTTGCGTGCATCTAATATTATTCACTCATCTCACCAATCATCCTGTGTAAGAAAATTATTTACATTCTCATACCACAATTCACATCATTAGCAGCTGGTAGTTAAATATCAAAATAAATCAACTGGTATTCTCCCTTTGAAACCTCACTCTTATCCTATCAATACCTGGACATACTCATCCTTTTCCCTTTCCCTGGATAAGCAAATTTCACACCAGTATAAATCACTGGAAAATTATCTGAAAATTACGAAATCGTCTCCAAGTTCTCTACCTAATCTCTGTCCGCAATCACCAACTCTACCCTCCTTTTGCACTTTGCCCTAGGTTCTAGAACCTAGAGTCAACCATGCAAAGTAAAACATTTCTTTACACATGTTCCTTGGGGAATTGCCCTATCAACTCCCCTTATGAGCAATAATTTAATTGATGTGATGCCAAAGTACCTGGTGGAGTTCTGTTCACCTGGTCTATAGAGCTGTGATCCGATCTGCACCAGCACCCAACCACCTCTTCGATTGGGGTCAACCTGTGTGTAGCAATCTAGCGCAATTTTGTTAAACAAAATTCCCAACTTTACATTCATTGGTGCACTTTTAGTCAGGTTCACTATGTTTTTTCGTTCAAAATCATGGTAGATTAGCAAACCTATACATTTTTGGAAACGTTATTACATGGAAAATCAGAAAATCAATGTTTACATTTGCCAATTCTGACCAATTCGATTTGACCAATTCGACCAATCGACCAATTCCATTCGACCAATCGCTTCGATCGACCGATTTGATTCGATTCATAGAATTCGATTTATTCGACCAATTCGATTTGCCAATCAATTTGACCGACCTTTGCTTGTGTGGAACGGACTGTGAAAACGATGCGGACTATATTGTCGGATACGACACACAGGACAGTGATGACGAACTCTAAATGGCATATTCTGTAATCGTGTATGTTTGATGCCATTGACTGCCTGTGTATATTTTGTCATTGACTGCCTGTGTAGATGTGAAGTTATACTGACTGCATGTGTATAAATGATTTTGCTGACTGCCTGTGTATGTTTGGTGATATGAATTATTGTGACGCATTTTGATGTTATTAACTGCCTGTACAAAATGATAACATGTATTTGATTATGCAACTTATCGCGAATATAAAGACAGTATTTTGCAATTCAAAACCTTTGATTCGTGTCTTACCATTCCCATAGCACTAATTTGATACTTTCATTGGATTCCTTGTCCCTGAAAATATAGGTTTAGTATATTTAAAAAAGTTTTTAGGGTAATTAGAGGCAGAAATAGAACAAAATATGTATTTTACAGTGGCCATTTTGAAAATCCAAAATGGCCGCCATACAGGTCTCTCTCCAAATGTAAACATTGATTTTTAGTTTCCTTATGCTATAACCTTTCCAAAAATGTATAGGTTTGCTAATCTACCATGATTTTGAACGAAATAAAATTTATTGACATAGTGAACCTGACTATTTCCCCCAGTGCAAGCTAACCACTTTTATCACTTTCTTATCACAAAAACAACAGTCCATAACCACTTTCCTTTATTTCCTGCCTTTACTATCAACTTTTTACAACCTTTTCCCCTACTGCCTCAGCAAATCTGGCAAAGTCACTTGTCATTGACAAATAATCCATCTGATTCGACTTTCCTTTGTCATCTCTGTAGCCACTCAACGCTGTAGCCACTGTAGCAAGGCGCTGTAGCCACTCAACTCAAACATCACCTCTCTGCCAATAACCTGTATGAAACATTCCAATCCGGATTCCGCTCCAACCACAGTACTGAAACTGCTCTCCTCAAAATCACCAACGACCTTCTCCTCTCCTCTGACGCTGGCAACCTCAACATTCTCATCCTCCTCGACCTCAGCGCCGCCTTTGACACCATCGATCACACCATCCTCCTCACCCGACTTGAAACCACCTTTAACATTACCGGCACTGCCCTCTCTTGGATTAAATCATACCTCTCTGACAGACGTCAGTTCATCTCCATCAATAACTGCAAATCCCCCACTGCTCCCCTCCCCCAAGGTGTCCCCCAAGGTTCAGTTCTTGGCCCCCTCCTCTTCATCCTTTACCTGTCCCCCCTCGGTCACTTAATCCGCCGTCATGGTCTCCAATTCCACTGCTTCGCCGATGACATCCAGCTTTTCATCTCCACCAAGTCCATCTCCACCGCCACCCACTCTATCCTGACAAACTGCATCACTGAAATAAAATCCTGACTTCAAATCAACTTCCTCAAACTTAACTGTGATAAATCTGAAATAATCATCATTGGCCCAAAAACGCTCACCAAGTCCACCCATAACTTTGCCCTCAACATCGACGGTTTCCCAGTATCCACCTCCCCTCACATCCGGAATCTTGGCATCATCTTTGACCAAACCCTCTCCTTCGACAAATACACTAAACAGATCACAAAGACAGCCTTCTTTCACCTGAAAAACATCGCCCGTCTCCGTCCATCCCTCTCCTCCGTGGCTGCAGAAACCCTCATCCACGCCTTCATCACTTCCCGTCTGGACTACTGCAATAGCCTCCTTTATGGTTCACCCTCAACAATCACCAATAAACTCCAATACATTCAGAACTCCGCTGCCCGTCTACTCACCCATTCCCGGACCCGTGACCACATCACCCCCGTCCTTTACGAGCTTCACTGGCTCCCCATCTCCCAGAGAATCCAGTACAAAATCCTCCTCTTGACCTACAAAGCCCTCCATAACCTGGCCCCATCCTACCTGGCTGACCTCCTCTCCAGACACACTCCCACCCGCAACCTCCGCTCTGCTGGTACCAACCTCCTGACCCCCCCCATCCGGACCAAATTTAGATCCTGGGGGGACAGGGCCTTCTCCATCGCTGCTCCCACCCTCTGGAACTCGCTACCTCACACCATCAGAGACTCCTCCTCACTCACCACATTCAAAACATCACTCAAGACCCACCTGTTCAACACTGCATTCAACATTTAACCCACAGCATCTAACCCCTGACTATCTCCTCTCCTTCTCCCTCCTTTGAGCTTTGAATATTTCCCTATTGATTTTTCTTTTTTTTGCAATTGTCTTTATGTTTTGCTATGCATTATGTTTTGCACTCTGTCAAAGCAAAGCGTCTTTGGGCTTCCTGAAAAGCGCTATATAAAATAAATGCATTATTATTATTATTATTATTATCTCCGCACTTTCCCAAAACATTATTCACACTTACTCCAAAACCATGTCTTCAAACACAACCCACACGAGTTGTAAATACCATTTCCCGTTACAGGCGCATCTGTCTAGCCATTCACGGATTGTCCACACGACAACGTCATCATATTTCACACCTCAGCTCTAGAGACTACCCAGGGGTCCCTCGAGAGATGCATCCTAATGTTAAAACCACCTCAGCTCTCGAGAGCTCAATTTTGGCCCATGAGCTCGCCCCATGGACTTCATGAACACACATCGGACAGGCATACAGGGGGTAGGGTGGAATCAACAACAACCACCGTCACCTTCTGCCAAGCAAGAGGCAAGAGCAGTATCATTCCATCTGCCTTCTGCCCAAGTCCAGTCCAATTCTCTGAGTTTCCTTTCACAGACAGACAGACAATCGAGGCCAGTTGCAAGGCTTTAATTTCCATCCGAAGGACATTACTTTATTAGATTGGTGTAGTCTCTTGGTCCGCTCGATTTAACGAACTACATGCAAACAACTAGTTTGTCAACAAAATCATTTGTCCCTCGAAGGCAAATTCTGCCATCCTCATGCAGACATCAGTATCCCACTTCCCCCATTACCTTTTGGCATTGGGCAGCATCCCAATGCTCTTAAACAAACAGCTTCAACAACATGAAACAGTGAATTTAGTTCTCCTGCTCCTTTCCCTTACTCAGAAGCCATCATTTTGATAAGCATCATTTGAAAAATACCCAATGGCAACATAATACTGGATTATAACCTTCAACCCAGCCACTGCTTCCCCGAACCAGCTTCAACAACATCAAACCAATCCAAGCCTGCACTTGTAAACAAAGATATCTCAGCACACCACGGCCTTCACAGTCTCAACCGAGCCAGCATTCCCAAAACAAAACATTTTGGTCTCTTCTTTTTAGTCCTGTAAATCAAAGTACACTGTTGTCTGTACATTCCCTAACCACGATTACATGAAACTTAACACTCGGACTGCGGAGCAGTCCTACCTCATCTCTCACCTCATTCAATCACAAACGAACCCCCAACCCATATAAAAACAATTATTTTTAAACCCTATGGGACGTCTTGCTTGTAGACCCAACACAGGTGAAACCAGAGCCTTTCACTCATATGTGGTGGGAATTAAACCACAAACTCCCATACAGGCAAACAATTTATATTTCGCCAACATTCGTTCCTCTCAAATCTTTCCACCTTCTCCACTTCACCTTTGTCCAACCACTCCACCACACTTACCTGTGTCTTTGTTAATTTTCATCTCCACCTAACGTGAGTATTTATTACCTGGTTAAAACACTTGTCTCGCACACCTGTATCGCATGTTCGCTCCAAATTTCACCAATCACGTGCGCTGTTAAATCACTGAGCAGTACGGTGACCACTTCTGATACCAATCCACATGACCTCTTGGTCGCTTTAACATCCAATTGAAAAATCTCATTTAATTGCAATCCTATTAATTCCTACCGTAATTGAGACAAACAAAATTCGATACAAACTTAATGTTAAGTGAATTATTACGAACAGCAGTTCCAATACCTCTTTGATTAATCATCATTTTTATACATGACAGACAGACATGTCTTTTCACATGACATCATATTCACACTGGACTGAGGATTCACATTCACACTGGCCTGGACAGAGGGTGGGATCATTATTATTTAATCATTATACATTATTAATCTGGATACCCTTGTTTGAGGAAGAAGAAGCTCTGCATTTCCTAGCCATGCGATCCCTAAACATCTCTCAGACACCACAATTGTGTCAGACCCCTGACCTTATCAGTCAGACCACAGGATAAATATTCTATTTAAAAGCTTACAAAAACCTCCTACCTACTCTACCACACCGCTGTCACCCCCCAAAAGAATACTCGAGCCTGCCTGGCACAGCCAGCCCAAACAGACTGGAACTCTAACCACTCTCACCTCTATTCCCATGCGAGCAGAACCTTTCCATCTGCAAGGCTTCCCTGTCTCGAATGATCTTCACCCGTATCTCAAACAAAGCTACCAGTTCACAAATTATTGGGGTATCTCAGCACAAATCCCACCGCTGCTACCAAATTGGGGTAACAGACGTCTCCATCCTACAAATACAACAATTGCTTGATCAACCCCAGCCCATCCTGCCTCTCCAAGAGCTCCGCATCCGGACAGAAAGACAGACAATCAGAGAGGCTCCACATTACAACTGCAAATATTTGATGAACCAAAATAACAACCACTAACACCAAATCTTTATTGTCCCATTTCCAGGGAAATCATCCCCCGGTGACACCGCAAGTCGACCACCATCAAAGCACAAAACACAGAGGGAAGTAAGAAGACCATATAAAACGATATAATATATAATATGAATATACCATATGGAAGACCAACTAAACAATTTACTAACATCCTCATTACACGAGAGCCACTCGACCCGCAGGTGACCCGATAATCAAGCAGACAGACAGACAATCGAAACTGTCTGTCGAAAACTGTTGAACGAACCAGACAAGTCTGCAGACACTGAGGGAGTGACATTCGACACCCCCAATAGACACCGCGGACCCCACCTTGGTCCGCACCTGCAACTGCCAGACACCCCCAGGCGGACACAGACACACACCGCACGTCCGTTGATGAAGGCAAGCATGCGGTGGAAGGGATCCTTGTAGCGCGTCTCTCGAACAACGGGCAGATGAAGCAGGAGGGAACTGTACGCGCGTCTCAGCGCGGCTGGCGGTTACACAGCGCGATATCACTCGCGCAGTTCAATGCACTGTACGCGGCTCGGCTTCAAGCTCAACCGAGCGTTACTTTCATATGAGCGCGTATCCCGGTTCATGTGCGACTTTCTCCACTTAATGCCAACTCACTCCTCTAAAGGTGGGTTTTCACGGGACACGCGAACGGTTCGCGAAGGATGCGAATGTCGAAAAAATGGCAAAGTCCAACATTCGTATTTTAGGCTCCAAAAGTTCGCCAAACGTGCGAGGGTTCGGAAGCGTCGTCAGGGCGTCTGGGACGTCCAGGGATGGCGTCTGGGAAGCTCTCCCTCCTGTCCCCAGCTCGCACCGCGAAGTAGATGAATAGTAGACGGCAGGAGCTCTCTGCGTGTTGTTGGCGCGCACGGGATAATTACAGGGCGAACGGTAGGGCTGGGCTCTGGCGGTTACACTGGCAGCTGCATATGTAATAAGCGAATAGGCGCTAACAATGCACTCTTCAATTCCTCGACCAAGTCCTCTCGACACTGTCGTGTGCACGCCGGTCCTTTGAGTCCTCTCGATACCAGTGCCTGGCTTCAGTCCTCCGGTAGCAAGTCCTCTTACAAAGTGCAATTCTTTCACCCAACGAGTCCTCTTCAAGGGCTTTGTGCACTCGCTTATATAGCCCTGCCCAGCGAACTCTCTGGAACTTGCCAGACGCGCCCTTACCACACCCTATCATGCCATGCCCTTCGAGCCCTGGTTGGCTGGTGGCCCTTACCGTCATCGCCTTCTGTTGCGCTGCCTTGCGTGGCCACACCTCGACCCCCGCGCTCCTCCCTCTTCTTAGGCCTACCTCGTGTTACCTGACTAGTTTCGCGCAAACAAAGGGCAGCGAAACACACGGAGGGATCAGCCAAAATGGGGCGCGGGATCGAGTTTGCCCATAGATAGAATTGGAGGGTGACCGCAAAATGAAAGGGACCTAAGCTCATTTCTTTACACAACGCAGATGTTACTAGGGAAATGGCCTTCTCTTACACATACTATGACATAACTAATACTCTAAGTGGGCCTACGTGTTGCTTGTGGACTAACTATGGGGGGCAAACCTTTAACCTTTAATGATGTCATATGTACAATCTCAAAACCGTATCACTGCCCCCCTCCTTCGCCAGACTCGTCCCCGAGCCGAACCCACACATGTGAGAACGACCGGTTTTGAGCAAGGTTCAGGACTACTTTTTAAATTCCGTGTGACACTTAGGTGTGGTTTCCCTCTACATTTAATCTAACACCCTGTATGCAACAGTTTTACAACACTAAATATGTCCCACCTACTGCGTTGTGTACTAACAGACTCACACCCACAGCTAACCGAATTGCGGAAAGAATTCTCAAACTATACATAAAGCCAGTGAGGAGCATGTTACATAAAGCTAGAGTAACAATGTTATTAATGTTATTTACAAGACTAACTAATTATTTACATCTTTATAACCCAGGACCTGTTCTTTTGTGGGAAAGACATTTTGGAGAGAGAGAAAACAACAATGCACTGCACCAATATGAATGATCTTCTGGTGCACCAATACACCAGAATAATGCACAAAAATGCACAATCATGCACAATCATCATTTCAAAACAAATGTTGGCTGCTGCTGCTGGGCTGCTGCTTCTTGCGTCTTCCTGCTTCGTCTTCAGTGTGCCATAATAAAACTTGAAGTCTTCCTTCCTGACACACCGGAATAAAAAAAATGCACAAACCGTGTCCGTTTTTTATTTGCAGGGCCAATGTTATGGTCCATCTGCGTGACATTGACGCCACTTAGAACCAGTGGTCCACAGGGCAAGATAATGCTTGCAGCAATTGTCTGCTCCAGTAAAGGTGCTAGGCCACAGAACGTGTGGTCCATTAGGTGTATTGGTGCAGTAACAGGTAGCAGAGTGCAGCTGCACAAGTGTAGCAAAGTGCAGCCGTACAGCTCAGGCTTCCTGCACACTCCCCTCAACAAAGGATATGGGTCCATGGGTGGGGTGGAAAGACAAAGCAGAGGTTAGCGGGGGAAAGGGCGCAAGGGTACACGTCAAAACAAGGTCGTGCAACATGAGGGGTGCGGGAGAGCGAGCGGAGAAAGCTCATCTGTGCCTTCGCACAATTTCGGGGCTGGGTCGTGTGGTTCGACCAGCAGGTCCTACTTACCAGCGCACCTCCGCCACTGAAGTCGCCACCCGAGCTTGCCTAGCTCCTTCAACTACCCTAACTCGGGGAAGGCCCTCCTGGCTCTCACCCCTCTGATGCCCTCTGGCATTGGGCGACCCAGGTCCTCTCTTAGGATCCTCGGGCCCCACTGAACTCTACACTGAACGCTACCTGCGACCTCACCTGGCCGACAGACTACCAGTGGCGGAGTGCCCATTTAACCATACCCACTAATTAAGCCCACACGCCTAGCCATTCCACTCACTCATGCACCCCTCAAAGCAACAACTTGCTACTCCCTGCACCACAGATGTCAATTTCCAAACAATTTACCTACTCCCTCTACCTAACTTTAAACTACCCTCCCTGGGTATGCGTGAAGGGGTCCATTCTCCCCCATCCACTCCTTCGCACCATGCACTCCACACCACTCAATCCACACTATTATATATATGTATATATGTATATATATATATATATATATATATATGTATGTATGTATGTATGTATGTATGTATATATGTATGTATATACAGTAATACCCCGGCCTCCGTCATCAATTGGTTCCATAAGCCGTGACGTAACTCGATTTTTGACGTAAACCGGGCGTAATGTCTTTAAAATGCCTTAAAATGAAGACAAACACCGTAATTCGTAAAACTAGAGTAATATAAATAACTGGAGGAGGCTGCGGCTTCGCCCTGAATCTTTTCCGCTCCCCGTCGGGAGTCCCTCCGTTGTTTTCTATCGGTCGGGTCTTCTCCTCGAACGGGGTGACCGGCACGGACGTGTCGACCGTGAGCTGGCTTGTGTGCCGAGTGGCTCCGCGGCCCGCTTCACCACGGCGTGCTTTACCCAACGTGTCCGAGCAGTTTCACTGGTGGTCGTGTCGTGTCGTCTGTGACGAACGAACGAGCTCAGCGTTCCGTGAACCCGGCCGCCCCGGGGATCGACGCTCGCCTCCGAGTCGTAGGCGTGCCCCGTCTTTCCTCGAGCGGCCGAAGTTGCTTGCTTCTTTATTTTTGGACGATGCGATATACGCAGAAACGACGACGTCCAGGCAGGCATTTTCAAATCCATGCACATGTGCACATGCACACGTCGATCGGTTCTTTACAAGGATAAACATCAACAACAACTTGCTACTCCCTGCACCACAGATGTCAATTTCCAAACAATTTACCTACTCCCTCTACCTAACTTTAAACTACCCTCCCCGGGTATTCGTGAAGGGGCCCATCCTCCCCCATCCACTCCTTCGCACCATGCACTCCACACCACTCAATCCACACTACTCACTCCACACACCATTTATTCCCACACACCAAGTATTCTCTCCATTTATCCACTTGCACCCCATGCAAGTCAATCACTCAACACCATTACACATGTCCTCAATACACCACTCATACACTTTCTCCGGTCATCCCAGACCATTGCCTCATTTCACCAAGTTCAACAATAACCAGATTCTCACACACACAACCATTCTCGACCAATGCCTCATTTCACCAAGTTCATTCCAAAGATCCTCATTCAATTCCTCATTTGCGCCTAAAGCTCATCCTCATACTCACACACATGATACACCAAGAGCGGCTTCAGCTTGAAGTCTGTATATTCCATATTAGATGCCAAGTCTGTATATGTATGTATATATTGTTACGGACGCGGTTTAGATGTTATTTGGTATTGGATGCAATATGGATGGATGCAATACCACCGAGCGGTGGTATTGCCGCGACCGAACAGTTATTCCCCGACTAGACCCCGATTCCACCCAGACGTTGACCAAATCGCGCTATGCTAAATCAATGATGGAAAGGACACAACGACTGGGATAGATGAAACGACGCAAGGGGTACAGTTCTCAAGACCTCCGGAGGAGGGTATAATACAGTAGTGGAGAAAAGGGGGTAGATTACAAGGTAGTGAGGTAAAGACACAGAAGAGATGGGCACTTAATTACAGTCTTATCTTATCCCAGACAGACCACAGACAAACGGAACAAGGTAGACTTACACAGGGATTGATGGCAGGAATCGACAGGTAGGTTGATAGCACAAGGTGCACCTTGGCTCGGGGACAGGATCAAGCACGGTCCAAGAGATGCAGGGAGGTGTCACAGCGCTCGGAAGGGACGTCTCTCTTGCTTCAAGCTCAGCGCGCATCTGACGTCCCCTCCCTCTTCCTGCGCATGCTCAGCGGGGAGTGACACGCCCTCGGCTGGTTGGCTCCGCCCCCCTGGGGCCGGTCCGCCGCTTCCATTGGGTGCGGGGGTTACCGGGCTCCGCCCTTGACAAGGAGCTGACAGGGAGCCCCTATTTGGTAACCCCGTCGAGCACATGTTCGATGGCGGCTCGTTGGGAAGGCCTCGTGCCCTCCCAACACCCCCTACCAACCAAGCCGGAGTGAGGACGCGCACTCCCTGTGCACGCCGTTGCTGTTGTTGTTGTTGTTGTTGCTGAACCGTGAGGAAGAGCTGCGGGGAGGTATTGGGAGGTCCTAAACTTCCTAACGGTGCCATGCAATCACATTCTGGTGCAACGAAGGGTCAGAATTAATGGAAACGAGTCCTTAACTGACATAGACTAAGAATAACTAGCAAGATGTCCTATAGTTGTCTTACATGAGATGCGGTGAACCTCGGCACGACATTTAATGGGGGAAATAGGGGGAGGTCGGGTCTACAGAGTGTTGTTTACAGAAAATGGGACTAGGGAATGGGGGATTGGGGATAGTTGGGAAGTATTGAGGAAATAGGGGAATATTTACAAGCGGATATGGATGGATGCAAATCCCATATCCGCAACAATGTATATATATATGTATATATATATATATATATATATATATATATATATATATATATATATATATATATATATATATATATATATATATATATATATATATACATATATACATACATACATATATACATACATACATACATACATATATACATACACATATACACACATACAGTGGAACCTTGACTTACGAGTTTAATTCGTTCTGTGACCGA
Source organism: Myxine glutinosa (assembly GCF_964187855.1). Taxonomy (NCBI): domain Eukaryota; kingdom Metazoa; phylum Chordata; class Myxini; order Myxiniformes; family Myxinidae; genus Myxine; species Myxine glutinosa. The sequence goes on from NC_136267.1 coordinate 38,800,388, forward strand.
GCTCGTAACTCAAATTGCTCGTATCTCAAATCAAATTTCCCCATTGAA